>NW_018744367.1:6622269-6941448 GCF_001683475.1 Chenopodium quinoa
CTGACCTACAGGTTGTTAGACTTGTGAGCAATATCCTAAAGGATCTTGGTAATGGCAGCCCTATTCCAGTCTACAAGAGATGTGATGTTCCAGCCACCACAAGATTTAGGTAATGATAAGTGTCATTTATGACACATTTTAGGGTGGTTTTCTCTCTTTGTTTTAGGTTTATTTTAATCTTTCTTGGTTATTTCTACTCGTTTTTGTCATTTTCTAGTTAATTAAGTCTTAGTTTATGTTTTTAGGCCTTAGTTCTAGTTTGATGTGCGTGCTTTTCTATGTGATCTTTCACTCTTTTCTTTGTTGGTCTATTTGTCTAGGTACTTAACACTTTCTTCGATGATTGATGACCCGAGAGAAGGCCGAAAAAATCATTAGAAGAAGCCTTGAAGCAAAGGTAAAGCTAAGAAGCAAAGCTTTTACGGCGCCTAAGGCTAAACCCTCGCACCAAGCAAGCTCAAGCAGCAGTCGGACCTGCCGTGGCGCGACATTGTACACTGGGGCGTGACAAACTTACCGTGGTGCGGCACCTCTGAGCCACCGTAGGTGCGGTACTTTGTTTTCCATATTTTCACTGCATTCTTGGAGATGCACCACCGCGGCCGCGACCAAGCCACCGTGGGCGCGGTGTTCTGTGTTTTCTTCGCGTCTAATCTTCGATTTTTCTCCTTTTTCTTCTTGTATTTTAAATAAGGGTCGTTCCTATTTTTGAAGGAGACTTCTTTTAGCAGATTTTTACATTTTCTCTCTCCTCTAATTCGGATTAGGCATAGATTAGGAGTTTCTCTCTCTAGTTTAGGAGTAGTTTTAGAGAGAGAAAGCTTGGGATTTCAATGGAGAATTGAGAGCTTGAAGAAGCAATTATGTGGATTCTCTTCTCAACTATTCAAAGAGAATTTTTACCTTTCCCTCCCCTTTATTGCTTTCTTTAATTCTTTTTTTGCTTAATTCTTTGTTGATTAGAGTAGTTAATTAGATTACTTGTTTGATTCTTGCTTTATTTCTTGTTTCCCTTGATTTCGATGTTTTGCTTCATTATGATTGCTTAGATTTTATTCTAGGGAAATGGATGAATGTTATGTTGATGAATTGAATTATTGATTGTGATTAGTATGCAATTGATTCTTGATTATTGCCTGTGGATGATGTTTACATTGTATAGAGTCTTTTTGCCTAATTGATTCTAGGTTTGTAATTGTGCTTTCAATCAATTGTGAGGAAGTGAGTTGTTTGAGAGTCTAGATTCTTCCATACCTATGTTAGGCTAGTTGCAAGAGAGTGAATTAGCTTAGTAGGTTAATTAGCATGCTTAATTGTGAGGGAGTGAGTTGAGTGTGTTGATTGTTCCTAATTGAGACCATGATCATCTAATTGCATATTGTTGTTGAATTCATTAATGTAATTGGATTCCACTTTCCCTAGTATTTTGTTAATTTTTTAAAGTAGTGTTTTAGTTGTTCCTCTCTCTATCTCACATCTTTCCTTCTAGTTTAATTAGCTTAAATTAATACACTTTTTGCTTGTGGTTCGACTTCGAACTTGCTTCTATACTTGCTTAGTGGTTAGTTAGGAATTTATAAATATTGTTTGATACTAGCTGATTAGTCAACGAACTAACCATCACCTACCTATCAGGTAAGGACATAAACTTTCAAGAAACCAAAGCCTTCTTTGAAGGGTAACCCTTCCCTGTCCATAAGAAACATCTGAATTTTGACTCAATTTCTCTAAGAATTTTCTTTGGCAGAATGAAAATTTGAGTCCAATAAGCTTGAATTCCAAAGAGCACACTCTTTACAAGCTGAAGTCTACTTGCATAAGATAAGTTTTTAGCTGCCTAACTATCAATCCTTGTTGTAACTCTCTTAACTAGAAGCCTACATTAGGAAATAGTAAGCTTTTTAGCTGAAAGTGGAACCTCAAGATATCTGAAAGGCAATGAACCTTTGTTGACCCCTAAGATCTTCTGCAAAGTAACCTGCTCAGCATTAGGAACACCACCAAAATAAACATCACTTTCCTCAAGATTTGCTGCAAGACCAGAAGCCTTAGAAAATTTCTGAAAAGCCTTTTGGAGAAGCTGGACATAAACCAGATCAGCTCTAGAGAAAAGGAGAAAATCATCAACAAACGTCATGTGAGTAATCCCTAATTTTTCACATCATGGATGAAAGCTAAAATTTGGGTTACTAGTCATTTAATTTAAGCATCTAGATAGGTACTCTAAGGATATTGCAAAAAGAAAGGAAGACACGGGGTCACCCTGTCTTAACTTTTTCTTGGCAGGAAATGGGGTAGTAGGATAGCCATTAAGGAGCACTAAATAAGAGACAGAGGTCATACACCCCATCATCTAACCAATAACTTTGTTAGGAAACTCACCAAGGACATTTCTTAGGAAACCTCATTCTACAGAATCATAAGCCTTTCATAAATCAATTTTCAACATACACTTAGGAGTTATAAACTTATGGGAGTATCCTTTGATGAGTTCTGTAGCAAGAAGAGTGTTATCACCAATGTGTCTGCTAGGAATGAACCCAGCTTGAGCATTGCTTATAATAGAACAATTAACCTAAGCCATTCTTGCTGTTATCTCCTTAGAAATCAGCTTGTAAACCATATTACAACAAGCAATAGATCTATATTCCTCGACATAGGAAGGGCTTTGCACTTCGGAAACAAGAGTGATAGTAGTATAGTTCCACTACTTAGCAATCACACCATGGTTAAAAAAGTTAAGGATAGCTCTATACACATCAGCTTTGATAGGACTCCAAGCATGCTTAAAAAATACAGCATTAAAGCCATCAATACCAGGAGCTTTCGCATCCCCAATACAAGCCAAAGCCTGATCAATTTCAGCATGAGTAATAGGACTGGAAATAAGAGCACAAGATGCAGCATCAAGTTGCTTTCAAACTCTGAGAGTACTGATATCTACATCAGGCAAGAAATCAGCAGTATACCCCATAAGCTTCTTATAAAAGGCTAAAATTGCATTCTTAATAAAATCAAGATCTATGAGAAGAATATTATCATCTGTGTAAATGGAATCAATTATATTCCTGTTTTGTCTTTGCTTTAAAACAGAAAAGAAATAGTGGAAATTAGAGTCCCCTAATTTAATCAAGTCAACCCTTGATTTTTGCTTTAGAATACTTTCTTAAATGTCCATCCAATGTTTAACTTTCTTAATAGCCTTCTCTTCCTGATTTTGAAGATCGACTAATATTAGAATAATCATCAGCAAGCTTGGTTTGAATGTCATGTAAAGTATTTCTAGCATTATGAAGGTTCTCAAGAGCCTTAGAAAAATGTTTAGTATTTAAGCCTTTTACACCAGCTTTAACAGACTGTAATTTATTCTAAACTATAACCATAGGGTTACCAATAGCAGGATCCTCCCAATGAGTAAGCACAGTGTTAAGTAAATCAATATGAGAAGTTAAGAAATTCAAAAACCTGAAAGGTCTACCTCTACTAGGAGCAGCATGACCAATATTAATAAGAATAAGATAATGATTAGATAAGTCAGGAGGGAGATAAAGAGCTTCAACATTCCCAAAAGACAGCATCCAAGCTTCATTAATCAACCCTTTATCAATTCTAGTAGCAATTATGTCAGTTCCTTGCCCTTTATTATTTCAAGAATAGAAGCAGCCTTTGCTCTTGATCTGAATAAGTTCTTAGTCTTGGACAAAGTTTTATTTGAATATCCTTTGCCTCATAATTTGTGATTTGGTTACCATTAATCCTGTCATGAGAAAGGAGAACATAATTAAAGTCACCTAATCACAACTAGGGAAGCTGAATCTGGCCCAAACCCTTAATATCTCTCTACATAAGACCCCTATGTTGGATAGAGTGAAGCCCATAAACAAAGGTGCAAGCAATCTGGTGCTATGGATCTTTAAAAGTAATAATAGTATGAATAAATTGTTCATTCACTGTAACAACATCAAGGTTGACAACATCACACTTCCAACCAACACAAATTCTACCTTTTGGAGAAAAACAGTGGTTGGAAATCCACTCCTAAGCCCTCCCGAACTTTTTCTGAACTGAAATTTGATTATGCATTTTCACTTTTGTTTCAAGAATGGCAATAACATCAATAGTTTTTTTTATAAGTAACTTCTTAACAGTAGTCACTTAATTAGGGTCATTGAGACCCCTAATATTCTAGGATGTAATAATCATGGCACTAGAGGGGGATTACCATCACCCCCGATAGGTACACCACCAGAAGCAACTTCATCAGCAATTAGAGCATTATAAGCATTAACCCTGGCAATAATATGCTGAGATTTCCTGGAATTTTGTGCTTTAGTCTTCCTTCCCACTACTCTCCACCCATCATCTGAATGAGCAACAATACTGTCAGGAACCAGTGTTATCACAAGGGGGTTTGTAGGCTTAGTGGCTCTGTGCATAGAATTCTCTTGAATGGCAACAGTTTGAGGAACTTGCTTGGGAACCCAAACCAGCTTTTGTTTGTGATCAGGTTGCTTTATCTCTCCATTAGACTTGTCCTTAGGAATAGAATAGTCATGAAAAACCCTATTACACTTTTACAGAAGGGTGGGGTCCACTTAAATTGAACCTTGAATTCAATAATTTCCCCAAAAGGGATTTCCACAAGAACAGTGCTAGGTAAGGGTTTTGTTATATCAAATTCAACAAGCATCCTAACAAATGAAACCCAAAGCTGCCTAGATGTGCAGTCATCAGCATATACATGTACTCCAAGAAGGCTACTAATTCTACTTAAGGTTTTAGGCCCCCAACAGTTAAGAGGTAAGTTAGGAAGCCTAACCTATAGAGGAACACTTCTCAAGATTTCAGCCTGAAAATTAAACTTATCACTCCATGGTTTCACTATGGCAGGTTTGTTATCAAACATGTGAGGTCTTAAACTCAAAATAACAATCTTATCTTCTGCATAACATAAATTGATTATGAAGTAACCATCATCATGCTAGAATATATTAGGTTTCGCAAAGTTACTCCAATGTTGAGCTATGAATCTATGAACAACAACAATAGTAGGATAGAAACCCACAACATAGAAAATAATTACATTACACCACTTAGTATTACGTACATTAATCTCTAAAGCCTGAAGCTGAGCCATAGTTTACCCATCTTTAAGAACAGGGGCTACAAAAGACAGAGTAGTACCCTTAGCAGTGAGCTTGCCTCTAAACAAATTTCTCCATTCATCATGTTTGCTAGGCTATTCAATCGATTAAAGAGGAGCAATATGGTAGCCAGATCCATTTGTATTAGCTTCAGAGACAGTAATTGAGGATCAGGCAATGGAACAGTAACCGAGAAAACCCTAGGAACCTGATTTACTGTTTTATAGATTTTCAGCTGCAATTCGATTTGTTAAGCTTGATACAAACTCCCTAAAGTGGTCTGATCATATCTAAGAATCTTACCAGTTGAAGAATGAACCAAATATAAAGGCGGAGTCACCAGATCGTGTTCATTTTCAACTTTAGGAATAGAGCTTGGATTTCCACAAACAATCACAGTCTTCAAATGATTAAGATTAGATGGAGCTAAGGATCCAAAGGAAGGGGTTTGAGGGAGTGGGGTTGATTACTTCTTCTTGCGCGTCATAATAAAAAAGCTGAATGAGAAAAACGATCTTAGCAAATCGCCTTAAAAGGAGAAAAAACTCAACCAAAGACAAACCCCCAAATGAATGTTTTTTAATGCATTTAACTTTGCTTTGATAGTTTTTTTATTTATTTTTTTTTTGTGGAAAGTAAGAAATTTTATTACCAAAAGGAGGGTAAGCCCTCAACCCAAAACTACACAACCCTAAAAGGGCCAAACAACATCCAAAACAGAAACAAACTACAAACAACTAACAATTACTTAAGAATACTATTCCTAATTTCAAATAGCCATTTACACTGACTTCTCATCCATTTGTCACTAATAAGATGCTGAACTCTGTTAATCGCCTCCATACACAAGTTAATGCATAACTTGTTGGTCCTGATGACAGCATTGTTCCAAAAGACAAAGTTTCGAGCAGCCCAAATTCCATAAACCAGGGCAGTAAGGACATGAAGGCAAACCTTCTACTTCACAGGATCCTCATTAGCTCGTTTCCAGTGCTTCCAAGAAGCATCAATATCATACCACACCTTAGTAATCTGTAACCACTAACTGACAATCTTGATACATTTTCTGCTATCAGCACATCTGAAAAATAGACGCTTTCGATCTTCACCATGATCACCACACAACATACATACTGCTGTATCACAGGCCCCAAATTTTTGAAGCTTATCCTTAGTTCTTAATCAGTTCATTACAGCCATCCAAGTGACAAATGAGTGCTTAGGGATATTGTACTTATTCCAAATCCAATCAACCCAAATAATCTTCACAACATCTCCTTGCAACCATCTGTAACCGTTAGAGATTCTGTAACCAGTACTTTGCCAATTCTCAGCTGTGAATCCCTCCCTCAAATCATCTCTTACTGCACAGATCATCCTCCAAGTATGACCATCAGCCTTCTTAGGAGTATAAGCCCACCAATTCACATCTTTGACGTACACACTATGAAACCACTTAACCCAAAGGGACTCTTTATTCACATCAATTCTCCAAACTAATTTTCCCAGAGCTGCTTTATTCCATAGCTCTACATCTCTGATTCCCAGGCCACCACCTTTCTTGGACTTACACACCTAGGTCCAAGCAATAGGGGCCTGGTTAGACAGAGTAGCAGAACCACACCATAAAAAGGCCCTGCATAATTGATTAATCCTCTAAATAACAGTTTTAGGGAGCAAAACACATTGAGCCTAGTAAGTATGAAGGCTCATTAACACTGAGTTGATCAACAACACTCTAGCTGCATAAGAAAGGTTCTTACTACACCATCTAGTAAGTCTAACCAGCATCTTATCCACCAGTTTGTCAAAATCACCAACCCTTAGATACTTGTCATTCAGTGGAATACCTAATTATCTAAAAGGCATAGATCCTTCAGCAAATCCAGAAGCACTTAAAATAGTTTGTTTCACATCCTCCTTAACATTGCCAAAGTATATGGCTGTCTTGTCTGAATTGGCTTGAAGACCAGAAACTTTTCCAAACATCTCAAGAGCCCTAGTTAAGTAGGAAATAGAAAGCTTTTCACCATGAGCAAACATCATCAAATCATCAGCAAAGATGAGATGATCCAATCTCAACTGTTTACACCTATAATGATATTTGAACCCCTTTTTTTTACCCACTTTCTTTAATAATCTAGAGAGATACTCCATGACAATGACAAAAAGTTAGGGAGACATAGGATCCTCCTGTCTCACACCTCTTTGACCCTTAAAAAAACCATACATACCCCCATTAATCAGAATTGAATATACAGGAGAGGTAACACAGGTCATTATCCAATGAACAAATTTATCAGGGAACCCTAGACAAACTAGCATATCTTGAATGAAGCTCCAACTCACAGAGTCATAAGCTTTGCTAGTATCAACTTTAATAGTGCATCTCGGAGATTTCCTCTTATTGCCATAATCCTTCAACATATCTTGACAAATAAGGTAATTTTCTAAAATGGACCTACCAGAAACAAAGGCTCCCTGAACATCATCAATCAAACTAGGCAACACCTCCTTCATTCTTGAACAAATCAATTTAGAGATGATTTTGTAGGTAACATTGCAACATGCAATAGGTCTAAAATGAGTTACCTTAGAAGCACTGTCAATTTTAGGCACAAGAGTAAGAGTAGAAGCCCCTATTTGCTTCAACAGATGGCCATGATAAAAAAAACCCAAAATAGCATTACAAATATCAGAGCCAACTACATTCCATACAGTCTTAAAAAACTTGCTAGAGAACCCATTAGACTAGGAGCTTAATTGTCATCAATCTCCCAAAGAGCTCCCTTCACATCATTCACATCAAAGCTTCTACAGATACTGGATTTATGATTATCAGTTAAAATAGGTCCCTCTGAAAAGATAGCAGGATGAAAACAACACTCAACTTGTTTTTTAGTTCCCAGCAAGCCCTTATAAAAAGAGATCAGCTATTTTGTCTGGATCTTGAACAATATTACCTTCATTATCCTGGATCCCACTAATTCTGTTATTGACTCTTCTCTGCCTCAAACAGGAATGAAAATAAGCTAAGTTAGAATCACCCTCCTTCAGCCAATGCAATTTGGCTTTCTGTTTAAGGAACGGAAATCTAGCAGCATGAGCTATGGTATATCTGTCCCTAGCATCTTTTTTTCAGCAGCTATCAACTGCTCATTACCAGGGTTTGTACTCAGATTAACCTGAACCTCAGCCAAAATAGCAGCACAAGAAGCATCATCAATCTCAATAATAGAGAAATGCCTCACATTTAATTCTTTCAGGCCCCTTTCACCTTCTGTAATTTTTTCACAACCATAAACATATTAGTGTCAGAAACAGGAACACACCAAGCCTGTCTTACAATATCCATAAAACCAGGAGCCTCAATCCACATGTTAAAAAATCTAAAAGGCTTCTTAACATTGTAAGCCCTTCCAAAAATATCAATACTACAAGGATAATGGTCCATTAACCCTTCTGGCAAAAAATTAGTAGAAGCATGAGGAAAAGAAACATTCTAAGCACTATTCACAAGAGCCCTATCAATTCTGGTACACACTCTATCCTATCCTTGTTGTTTGTTAGTCTAGGTAAAGAAGCTCCCACCAGTGTTCATCTCCATAAGTTTAGTCTCATTTAAGCAATTCCTGAACTGATCAACCTTATAAAAGGAACAAGGAGAACCAATTCTATCACCCAAGTTCATGATATTATTGAAATCACCTCCAACGATCCATGGACTTGTAACAGTACTAGCAATCTCAATCAACTGTTTCCAAAGACCCTCTCTCTGATGCCCAGTATTCAAACCATACACTGTAGTGAACCAAAATTTAGTTCTTGTATCCCTGTGAATCACCTCAACATGAATTAATTGCACCTCCACCCTAATAACAGTAACACAAAATACGCTGGGAATCCAGATAACCCATATCCTACCCCTTAATTGCCTTACTATAATTAGCAGTATTTGCCCAAGTATTCCCAAACCCAGCAAACACCTTACTAAATCTGCCTCTCTTCACTTTAGTTTCACCTTACTAAACATATTAAAACTTTGCAAAACATATTTTAACTTTGCTTTGATGGTTACAAAATCTCTGATGGTTACAGATGGTTGCAAGGAGATGTTATGAAGATTATTTGGGTTGATTGGATTTAGAATAAGTACAATATCCCTAAGCACTCATTTGTCACTTGGATGGCTGTTAAGAACAAATTAAGAACTAGGGATAGGTGATAGGCGTGTCGCGTACCTAACAAAAATAACCTAACTAGACCACTACTATGTAGACGGGAAAGTAAGGATCGAATCCTAAGAGACTAAGGTTCTCCTAAATTATCTAGACTCAAATAATCACTAAGCAAGAATCAAATTAATGGTGGAATAAGCTAAGAACTAATGTACGAAAAACTAGAATTAATCAAAAGAATATAATGAATCAATATACTAAACATCCAAGATCAAGTATCACCACAATTACGATCAATGCAATTATCTATCTACCCCTAGCATACAAATCTAATTAACATGGGGAAAAGTAAACCTTAATCAATACCAAGGACCTCTCTCGAGTATCAATGGCTTCTCTAACCACAATCAAACCTATTCTCATGGAATCATGCAAATTAGAGACATTGAAAACTTTATTTCACTTCTTAATTATCAATTCAACTACTCTCGTAATGAAATTCAAACCCTAAATTGATCTACTCAAATCCGTTAAAACCCTACTCTCGTTGTGATTAGAACTTTGGAATAACAACAATACTAATTATCTCTAATCTAGTATTGGTATAATCACAATCAACTTAGCATAAATAATTGCAATAGTTATTAGACAATTTAAAGAATCAATTCATGCATCAATCATAATTGGGCTACCCTAGATCTTGGAATATAAAAACTACTCACACATATTTAAATAAGCAATAACAAAAAATAATCAGAGAAAACATAATTGAAAACAATGATAATCGAAAGAGAAAGGAATTAGAGATGAATACCAATGATGCATAAATTAAAATAACTCAAAATGTTGATCAACAATAATAAAATCTAATGAAGGAATTAAATTGCTTGAAAGAAATAAACTAGGGTTCTAGAGAGAGAAAATAAAACATAAGGAATTAATTATATGTTTTCTAATGAGGATTACAAGGGATATTTATTCCCTTAATGAAATAAAATCCCAAAAATAAGAAAATCAACTTGCGCATAACCCTTCCTGGTCAGACCGGGCGAGCACTGCCCGATCGGGCAGGTGGAACCTCATTGCGCTACATCTTCTTTCGTAGCTTTTCCCCTCGGTGCCCGATCCAACCAGGCGATGGCTGCCCAATCGGGCGCGAGGCACTCTCTTGCATTGTTGCCAGCTCTGCGTCGTAGTCTTCGCAGCTGCTTCAACCACCACGCGCTCGGTCCAACCGGGCACACATAACCCAATCGAGCGCGTGGGATAAATGGCTTAGCTTGCTTTAATTCTTCGTAATTAGCAGCTCACGGCAACCCTTCTATGCGCGGTGCAACTGGGCAAGCATGGCCCAATCGGGCACAGTAGAAACAGGGTGTTTGCTTGCATTGCTTCTCAGGCTTAGCTCGTGTTTAGCTCGGTTCTTCATCCTTGTTCACTAACACCTCCATAAACGTTCAAAATGTGTCCGAATCATCCAAGAAACTTCAAATTCCTGTAAAACTTATAAAAACATATCGAACACACTAAAGAAGAGATTGTTAGCGAGAAACGGCTCTAAAGAGCCTAAAATCATGCAAGAATGTGATGTAAAATCGGGATAAATCTATGTATAAAACGTGTACATTAAATTCCCCTAAGCTAAACTCTTGCTTGTCCTCAAGCAAGACAATAAAAAATAATCAACCACCAAACAACATACTTCACCCCATAATGCAATTTTAAAACACGGACTCAAAATCGAAATCAAACAAGCATGCATCTTAGCCAAACAATCAAATCATTCAAACCATCGATCAACCTAAATAGTCGTCAAACGAAACCACCCATGTACAACTTCAAGAATCGATGACTAGAATACCTCACATTAGTGGTCACTTTATAAACTTTTTATGTGGCGAGCTAAAAATGAGCTCGATCTCTCACCATCCCCACCAATAATGCAATCCCCTCATCTCACAACACTCACGTATTTAGAAGGTTATAATATCGCTCAACCTAGTAAAATGTAGACTCGAAATGTAACATATACTCCAGCATTTTGACAAAAGACTCGTTTCACATGAACACAATGCTATGCACGAAGATCGGAAGGACTTTTTTCAAGCTTGTAACGTAGGCCGGGAATAAGAATGGGTAGGAAATAATTTGGGAAAATGTGGGCTATATTAGTCTAACCGGGGAGCTATCAAATGCAATTAATCACACCCTCGATTCACCATTTTATCAACAAAACACATACCCAAATCATTCAAGGAACATCCACTAACACTTTCTTTCTTTCGACCTCGAACTCTTTTTATTTTTCATATCGACTTCATCTTGTTTTTGGTTTTTTCAAGAACAATCATTCTTTCCTTTTTTTTCAAAAATAATTTTCTTGTTGTTCTCCTTTCTTTTTACTTCTTTTGTTCTTCAAGTACAAAACTCCATGCTAATAATTCCTTCTTTTCTCGTTTCTCTTTTTTTATTTTTATTTTTTCATACAATCCCCATTAGCTGCAACTTGTAACAAAATCACACAAAACACCACATAATGAAACTCCCCCAAGACAAACTTGGGAAAAGTAACCAATTCGAGGCTAAGGGGTGAATTTGTGAGGTTTACGAAAAATATAGACTAGCTACAACATGGGTGAGCAAGAAGGGAACAAATATTCTAAATTTGTCTGGAGGTCACCTAATGAACATGGCGTTCGTCATTTTTAACGTGCACGTGCAATGCATAATGACACACTACTAAAAGTCTAGAATCAAAACTAAGATCAATGTCACACCAGGAACTAAACACACATGAATGAAAAAGTAAGGCTCAAGCCTCACGGTTAACACAGTCAAACTCCTAAATAATATATGGTTAATAGCTTTGACTCCTACTAGGGACCAACCAATTCAAGGTCAAATAATGATCTTTTAGTCCACAATGCAAGTCTTTTAATCGAAATTAAATCAAAACCTTATTGACATTAAGGATAGGGGCACAGGGAAGTAGTTCAATGGCCATTCATTATCATGATTCTCGTATTTTTTCAAATTTTTTTTTCTTTACTACCAAAGCAATAGAAACCAAAGCAATAAAAACAAACCAACAAAGCAAAAGAAAATAAGAGAACATACTGAGATAAATATACACAAGTCTCCCCTAAGCTACACTCGGCAATGGCCTCATTGCAACGTGTGGGAGTTGGAAAATTACCTCGGGGCGGTGATGACCTTTTTGTTTGTTAGTTTTCTAAACACTAGAAAAACAAGAAAATAAAAATGTAAAAAGAAAAAAATAAAAATAAATAAATAAAATAAAATAAAATAAAAAGGAATTGGTTGCCTCCCATTTAGCGCTTGTTTAAGGTCTTAAGCTTGACCTACTTTATTAGCTCAGCCTGGGTCACCACACAAAGAAGAAACTTTGCGATGTTGCCCATAAAAATATCCGCCTCCAAATGACTCCTTCATTTTATATTTGACATGCTTTGTATCCAAACTTTCTTTCATGTAGCTAAACACATCATTTGGTGGAATATTGTCCTCGTTTCTCACAAGATTTCTATCACATACACACTTATCAACCAAAGGGTTAGTAGCATCAATTCTTAAAAAAGTACCACCATCGAATATAAAATTATGTTCATTAAAGAGCTTAAACACTACTTGTTTATCCTGGGCCTTAATGGTCACTTGTCTTTTCGGAACCTCTATTAGAGCTTGAATCGGGATCTTATGGTCTTCTTTCATATCCATAAGAAAAAAAATTAACAGGAAAAACAAGTTCACCAACCTTAACTAATACATATATCCTCAACCCCACCTTTAGGGAGTCTAGCAGTCCTATCAGCCATTTGAAGAGAAATAGGGGAAGGTTTAAGTTTTTGCAGACCTAATTTTTCATATAATGAATAAGGCATTAAATTTATACTAGCACCTAAATCACACAAGAACCTGTCAAAAAATATTTCGTTTATCATACAGGGAATAGTAAATCTACCAGGCTCATGCAGCTTAGGTGGTAGGCTATCACGTAAAAGAGTAGAGCATTTCTCATTTACTACTTCCTTATCATCATGTTGATCTTTAATATTCCTCACAAAATTTGCAAATTGAGGCATTTGAATTAAAAGATCGGAAAAAGGAATAGAAGCATATACCTTCTTGAGAGTCTCGCATTATTTCCCAAAATGTTTATCGAGCACGGCTTTTGACAACTTTTGCGGGAAGGGCATCGGTTCCTCATAGGCCGGTGGAGCAGCATATTTGGGACTTTTTATATCCTCACACTTTTCATCTTTTCTTGAGTCCACACTGCTCACTTTCTCATCTATTTTCCTCGAAAATGATTCATCTCTTCTCAAGAAAACTTCATTGCTTTGTTCTTTTTGGACTTTTTCTTGATCATGAAGAGTTGATAAATGACTCACTTGTTGAGAAAGTTGAGTTTCTGTCCTCTTGTTTTGAGCAATAAGCAATTGAATCGAGCTTTCAAAGTGTTCATTTTGCTTTGCTTGTAGCTCGAATTGCTTTGTCATAAGCTCTTGTTGTCGAAGAGGTAGTGAAAGTCTCCATGATGGAATCAGGATTGTATTTTGAAGTTTGTGGTGGAGGTTGTTTATTCATGGGTTGGTGATTAAAAGATGCCCTTGCTTGAAAACTAGGTGGTGGTGGTGGCGGAGAATACAATTGAGCTTGAGTGTTCTTATAAGAGGAGTCCTGATGATTTCTCCACCCTTCATTGTATGTGTTTAAATGAGCATCATCGGCCTTTTAGGTGCCGTAGTGTAGAAGGCATTTGCTTGCTTCATCAGAGGGAGGTTGACATTGTGGAGCAATATGGCCTTGAATACCACATAATTGACAAGTTTCGAATGAGGTGGAAGAGGATCCAACTTGGATTTTATCAAACTTGGTTGTTAATGCTTGTACAGAACTTGTCAAGAGAGTTAAAGCATCAACCTCAAATTTTCCTCTAGTCTTCACAGTATTTCTGCCCCCTGGTTGATAATTGTCATTGGCTGCCATCTTCTCAATTAGCTCCATGGCTTCAGTTGGGTTCTTAGTCATGAGAGAACCCCCAGATGCAGCATCAATGTATATGCGAAACTCATGGGTCAGACCATTGTAGAATGTTTGGATCAACAGCCACTCTAGGATACCGTGATGAGGGCATTGTCTCTGTAAGCGCTTGAATCTTCTCCATGCCTCATATAAAGACTCAACATCAGATTGACAAAAGATAGCTAGCTTGTTCGTTAACCTATCTAGCAGTCTTTTCCTGTCCCAAAAACTTTACTTGAAAAGCTTTCACTAGCTTTTCCCATGTATCAAACGAGCCAGTGCCTTCATCTCTCAACCATTCCTTCACCCTATCCCATAATGAGAAAGGGAAAAGGCGAAGTCTGATAACATCATCTGTAACACCATTCATTTTCATAGTATCACATTTCTCTAAGAAACAATCAATATGACTTACCGGGCAATCATGTGGTGTGCCTGCAAAAGAGTCATTGGAGATGAATTGAATGAACTGTGGTTTCAATTCAAAGTGCTTAGCAGTGATAGGTGGCCTAACAATGCTAGAGAGGAGTCCGGTTGTCGTATTAGGAATACCGTACTCCAAAAGAGATTTCGTTTCTTGGTTTACCATGTTTCTATTATGTCGATTTCTTATTCTCCTTCTCCTTATAGTTGCCTCGATTTCAGAGTCAAATGGTTCAAGATCTTCAGACACTGAACTTCGTGTTTGAATGCAACAAGAAAACTAGAGAGAGAATATAAAAAACCACAACATAAAATAGCCGAAGCACGAATAAAGCTTAGCAAAAACGAATCGCAAATAATCAAATGAAACCGTTAGTCCCCGGCAACAACGCCAAAATTTGATAGGTGTGTCGCGTACCTAACAAAAATAACCTAACCGGACAACTATTATGTAGACGGACAAGTAAGGATCGAATCCCAAGAGACTAAGGTTCACCTAAATTATCTAGACTCAAATAATCACTAAGGAAGAATCAAATTAATGGTGGAATTAGCTAAGAACTAATGTACGAAAAACTAGAATTAATCAAAAGAATATAATGAATCAATATACTAAACATCCAAGATCAAGTATCACAACAATTACGATCGATGCAATTATCTATCTACCCCTAGCATACAAATCCAATTAACATGGGGAAAAGTAAACCCTTCAATACCAAGGACCTCTCTCGAGTATCAATGGCTTCTCTAAGCACAATCAAACCTATTCTCATGAAATCATGCGAATTAGAGACAATAAACACTTTACTTCACTTCCCAATTATCAATTCAACTACTCTCGTGATGAAATTCAAACCCTAAATTGATCTACTCAAATCCGTTAAAACCCAACTCTTGTTGTGATTAGAACTATGGAATAACAACAATAATAATTATCTCTAATCTAGTATTGGCATAATCATAATCAAGTTAGCATAAATAATTGCAATAGTTATTAGAGAGTTTAAAGAATCAATTCATGCATCAATCATAAGTGGGCTACCCTAGATCTTGGAATATAAAAACTACTCAAACATATTTAAATAAGCAATAACAAAAAATAATCAGAGAAAACATAGTTGAAAACAATAATAATCGAAAGAGAAAGCAATAGAGAAGAATACCAATGATGCTTCAATTGAAATAACTCAAAATGTTGATCAACAATAATCAAATCTAAAGACGGAATTAAATTGCTTACAAGAAATAAACTTGGGTTCTAGAGAGAGAAAATAAAACTTAAGGAATTATTTTTATGTTTTCTAATGAGGATTACAAGGGGTATTTATACCCTTAATGAAATAAAATCCCAAAATTAAGAAAATCAACTTGCGCATAACCCTTCCTGGTCAGACCGGGCGAGCACTGCCCGATCGGGCAGGTGGAACCTCATTGCGCTACATCTTCTTTCGTAGCTTTTCCCCTCGGTGCCCGATCCAACCAGGCGATGGCTGCCCAATCGGGCGCGAGGCACACTCTTGCATTGCTACCAGCTCTGCGTCGTAGTCTTCGAAGCTGCTTCAACCACCACGCGCTCGGTCCAACCGGGCACACATAACCCAATCGAGCGCGTGGGATAAATGGCTTA
Organism: Chenopodium quinoa; assembly: GCF_001683475.1. Classification (NCBI taxonomy): domain Eukaryota; kingdom Viridiplantae; phylum Streptophyta; class Magnoliopsida; order Caryophyllales; family Amaranthaceae; genus Chenopodium; species Chenopodium quinoa. The sequence continues at coordinate 6,638,691 of NW_018744367.1, forward strand.
GCTTGCTTTAATTCTTCGTAATTAGCAGCTCACGGCAACCCCTCTATGCCCGGTGCAACCGCGCAAGCATGGCCCAACCGGGCACAGTAGAAACAGGGTGTTTGCTTGCATTGCTTCTCAGGCTTAGCTCGTGTTTAGCTTGGTTCTTCATCCTAGTTCACTAACACCTCCATAAACGTTCAAATTAAAACGTGTCCAAATCATCCAAGATACTTGAAATTGTTGTAAAACTTATAAAAACAGATCGAACACACTAGAGAAGAGATTGTTAGTGAGAAACGGCCCTAAAGAGCCTAGAATCATGCAAGAATGTGATGTAAAATTGAGATAAATCTATGTATAAAACGTGTACATCAATAAGCTTCAAAAATTCGGGGCCTGTGATACAGCAGTATGTATGTTGTGTGGTGATCATGATGAAGACCGGAAGCATCTATTTTTCAGATGTGCTTATAATGGAAAATGTGTTAAGATTGTTAGTTAGTGGTTATAGATTACTGAGGTTTGGTATGATATTGATGCCTCTTGGAAGCACTGGAAACGAGCGAATAAGAATCCTGTGAAGAAGAAGGTTTGCCTTGTTGTCCTTACTACCCTGGTTTACGGCATTTGGGCTGCTCGAAACTTTGTCTTTTGGAACAATGCTGTCATCAAGCCCAACAAGTTATGCACTAACTTGTGTATGGAGGTGATTAATAGAGTTCAGCAACTTATTATTGAGAAATGGAAGAAAAGTCAGTGTAAATGGCTATTTGAAATTAGGAATAGTATTCCTAAGTAATTGTTAGTTATTTGTAGTTTGATTTTGTTTCTGATGTTGTTTGTCCCTTTTAGGGTTGTGTAGTTTTGGGTTGAGGGCTTGCCCTCCTTTTGGTAGTAAAATTTTTAACTTTCCAAAAAAAATAAAAAAAAATAAAAAAAATTGAAAAAGAATCAAATGAAAGTCGAACATATTCAAACATAGCTTTTTGAATCAAATGAAAGTCTAATGCTTTCAAAAAAAAGCTAATTAAATCAAATGAAAGTCAAATGAATTCAATAAAGATAATTAAATCAAATCAAAGTCAAAAAATTTAAACAAAGCTAATTGATTCAAATGAAAGTCAAACACATTCAAACAAAGCTTTTGAATCAAACGAAAGTCAAATGTTTTCAACAAGGCTAATTAAAATAATTGAAAGTCAAACACATTTAAACAAAGTGTTTTGAATCAAATGAAAGTCAAATGCATTCAACAAAGCTAATTGAATCAAATGAAAGTCAAATGCATTCAACCAAGCTAATTGATTCAAATGAAAGTCAAACACATTCAAACAAAGCTTTAGAATCAAACGAAAATCAAATGTTTTCAACAAGGCTAATTGAAATAAATGAAAGTCAAACACATTTAAACAAAGTGTTTTGAATCAAATGAAATTCCAATGCATTCAACAAAGCTAATTGAATCAAATGAAGTCAAACACATTCTAACCAAGCTATGTGAATTAAATGAAAGTAAAATGCATTCAACAAAGCTAATTGAATCAAATGATAGTCAAACACATTCAAATAGAGTTTTTTTAATCAATTGAACAAAGCTAATTTAATCAATTGAAAATCAAATGCATTCAACAACGATAATTGAATCAAATGAAATGCAAATGCATTCCACAAAGCTAAATGAATCTAATGAAAGTAAAATGCAATCAAAAAAGCTAATTGAAACAAATCAAAGTCAAAGACATTCAGCAAAGCAAATTAAATCAAATCACATTAAAATGCATTCAAAAATGCAAATTGTATCAAATCATAGTCAAACACATTCAACAATTATTTTTTAAATCAAATGAAAGTCGAATGCATTTAAATGGATTCAACAAATCTAATTGAATCAAATGAAAGTCAAACTCATTCAACAAAGCTTTTCGAATCAAATGAAACTCAAATGTATTAAACAAAGCTAATTAAATTAAAAGAAAGTCAATTGCATTTAACAAAGCTAATTTAATTAAATAGAAGTCATACACATTTGAAAAAATCTTTTTAAATCAAATGAAAGTCAAATGCATTTAACAAAGCTAATTGAATCAAATGATAGTCAAACACATTCAAATAGAGTTTTTTTAATCAGTTGAACAATGCTAATTTAATCAATTGAAAATCAAATGCATTCAACAATGATAATTGAATCAAATGAAATTCAAATGCATTCCACAAAGCTAAATGAATCAAATGAAATTCAAATGTATTCAACAAAGCTAATTGAAAAAAATCAAAGTCAAATGCATTCAGCTAAGCAAATTAAATGTAATCACAGTTTAATGCATTCAACAATACTAATTGAATCAAATCTTAGTAAAACATATTCAACAGAAGTTTTTTAAATCAAATAAAAGTCAAATGCATTTATTAAAGCTAATTGAATCAAATAACACATTCATTCAAAGCTTTTTGAATCAAATGAAAGCCAAATGGATTCAACTAAGCTAATTAAACAAAATGAAAGTCAAATGCATTCAGCAAAGCAAAATAAATCCAATCACAATCAAATGCATTCAACAATGCTAATTGAATCAAATCATATTTAAACACATTCAACAGAAGTTTTTTAAATAAAATGAAAGTCAAATGCATTTAATAAAGCTAATTGAGTCAAATAAAAGTCAAACTCATTCATTAAAGCTTTTTGAATCAAATGAAAGTCAAATGGATTCAACAAAGCTAATTGAATCAAATGAAAGTTAAACACATTCATTCAAAGCTTTTTGAATCAAATAAAAGTCAAATGGATTCAACAAAGCTACTTGAATCAAATGAAAGTCAAAGACATTCAAACAAAGCTTTTAGAATCAAATGAAAGTCAAATGTATTAAACAAAGCTAATTGAGTCAAAAGAAAGTCAATTGCACTTAGAAAAGCTAATTTAATTAAATAGAAGTCATACATATTTTAAAAAACAATTTTGAATCAAATGAAAGTCAAATTCATTCAACAAAGCTTATTGATTCAATTGAAAGTCAATTACATTCAAACAAAGCTTTTTAAATCAAATGAAAGTCAAATGCATTCAACAACACTAATTGAATCAAATGAAAGTCAAATGCATTAAACAAATGTAATTGAATCAAATGAAAGTCAAATGTATTCAACAAAGCTAATCGGATCAAATCAGAGTCAAATACATTCAATCAAATATGAAATGAAAGTCAAATGCATTCAATAATGTTAATTGGATCAAATCAAACTCAAACAAAGCTTTTTGAATCAAATGAAATCCAATGCATTTAATAAAGCTAAAATAATCAAATAAAGGTGATATGCATTCAACAAACCTAATTAAATCAAGTCAAAGTCAAACATTTTCAACAAACCTAAGTGAATCTAATGAAAGAAAATTAAAATCAAACAAAGATTTTAGAATCAAATGAACACCAAATGCATTCAACAAAGCTAATTGAATCAAATGAAAGTCAAACACAATCAAAAATAACTTTTTAAATCAAATAAAAGTCAAATGCATTCAACAAATCTAAATCAATCAAATGAAAGTCAAATGCATCCAACCAAGCTAATTGATTTAAATCAAAGTCAAACACATTCAAACAAAGCTTCTTGAATCAAATGAAAGTCAACTCCATTCAATAAAAGTAATTAAATCAAATTAAAGTCAAACATTTTCAAACAAAGTTTTTTGGATCAAATGAAAGTCAAATGCATTCAACAAAGCTAATTGAATTAAGTGAAAGTCAAACACATTCAAACATAGCTTTTTGAATCAAATGAAAGTTAAATGCTTTCGAAAAAGCTAATTAAATCAAATGAAAGTCAAATGCATTCAATAAAGCTAATTGAATCAAATCAAAGTTAAAAACTTTAAATAAAGCTAATTGATTCCAATGAAAGTAAAACACATTCAAATAAAGCTTTTGAATCAAACGAAAGTCAAATTTTTTTACCAAGGCTAATTGAAATAAATAAAAGTCAAACATATTTAAACAAAGTGTTTTAAATCAAATGAAATTCAAAAGCATTCAACAAAGCTAATTGAATCAAATGAAAGTCAACTACATTCGAACCAAGCTATGTGAATCAAATGAAAGTTAAATGCTTTCAACAAAGCTAATTGAATCAAATGAAAGTTAAACTCTTCAAATAGAGTTTTTTAAATCACTTGAACAAAGTTAATTTAATCAATTGAAAATCAGATGAATTCAAAAATGATAATTGAATCAAGTTCAATTCAAATGCATTCCTCAAAGCTAAATGAATCAAATGAAAGTCAAATGCTATCAACAAAGCTAATTGAAACAAATCAAAGTCAAAGGCATTCAGCAAAGCAAATTAAATCAAATCACAGTGAAATGCATTCAAAAATGCTAATTGTATCAACTCATAGTCAAACACATTCAACAGAAATTTTTTAAATCAAATGAAAGTCGAATGCATTTAATAAAGCTAATTAAGTCAAATAAAAGTCAAACACATTCAAATAAAGCTTTTCGAATCAAATGAAACTCAAATGTATTAAACAAAGCTAATTGAATCAAAAGAAAGTCAAATGCTAATTTAATTAAATGGAAGTGATACACTTTTAAAAAAATCTTTTTGAATCAAATGAAAGTCAAATGCATTTAACAAAGCTAATTGAATCAAATGATAGTCAAACACATTCAAATAGAGTTTTTTTTAATCAATTGAACAAAGCTAATTTAATCAATTGAAAATCAAATGCATTCAACAATGATTTATGATTCAAATGAAATTCAAATGCATTCCACAAAGCTAAATGAATCAAATTAAAGTCAAATGCATTTAATAAAGCTAATTGAAAAAAATTACCGTCAAATGCATTCAGCAAAGCAAATTAAATCCAATCACAGTCAAATGCATTGAACAATGCTAATTGAATACAATCATAGTCAAACACATTCAACAGAACTTTTGTAAATCAAATAAAAGTAAAATGCATTTAATAACGCTAATTGAATCAAATAACACATTCATTCTAAGATTTTGGAATCAAATGAAAGTTAAATGGATTCAACAAAGCTAATTGAACCAAATAAAAGTCAAATGCATTCAGCAAAGCAAAATAAATCCAATCACAGTCAAATGCATTCAACAATGCTAATTGAATCAAATCAAAGTCAAACACATTCAACAAAAGTTTTTAAAATCAAATGAAAGTCAAATGCATTTAATAAAGCTAATTGAGTCAAATAAAACGTCAAACTCATTCATTCAAACCTTTTTGAATCAAATGAAAGTCAAATGGATTCAACAAAGCTAATTGAATCAAATGAAAGTTAAACACATTCATTCAAAGCTTTTTGAATCAAATGAAAGTCAAATGGATTCAACAAAGCTAATTGAATCAAATGAATGTCAAACACATTGAAACAAAGCTTTTCGAATCAAATGAAAGTTAAATGTATTAAACAAAGCTAATTAAATCAAATGAAAGTCATTTGCATTTAACAAAGCTAATTGAATTAAATGAATGTCATACAATTCAAATAAATCTTTTTGAATCAAATGAAAGTCAAATGCATTCAACAAAGCTAATGTGTATCAAATGAAAGTCAAACACATTAGCTCAAAATTAGGAATAGTAACAAATGGAAGAGAAGTCAGTGTAAATGGCTATTTGAAATTAGGAATAGTATCCCTAAGTAATTGTTAGTTATTTGTAGTTTGTTTCTGTTTTGGATGTTGTTTGTCCCTTTTAGGGTTGTGTAGTTTCAGGTTGAGGGCTTGCCCTCCTTTTGGTAGTAACATATCTTACTTACCAAAAAAAAAACATAAAAATAAAAAAGAATCAAATGAAATTCAAACACATTCAAACATAGCTTTTTGAATCAAATGAAAGTCAAATGTCTTCAAAAAAGCTAATAAAATCAAATGAAAGTAAAATGCATTCAATAAAGATAATTAAATCAAATCAAAGTCAAAAACTTTAAACAAAGCTAATTGATTGAAATGAAAGTCAAACACATTCAAACAAAGCTTTTGAATCAAATGAAAGTCAAATGTTTTAAACAAGGCTAATTGAAATAAATAAAAGTTAAACACATTTAAACACAGTATTTTGAATCAAATGAAATTCAAATTCATTCCACAAAGGTAATTGAATCAAATGAAGTCAAACACATTCAAACCAAGCTATGTGAGTTAAATGAAAGTCAAAGGCATTCAACAAAGCTAATTAAATCAAATGATAGTCAAACACATTAAAATAGAGTTTTTTTTAATCAATTGACAAAGCTAATTTAATCAATCGAAAATCAAATACAATCAACAACGATAATTGAATCAAATGAAATTCAAATGCATTCCACAAAGCTAAATAAAACAAATGAAAGTCAAATGCCTTCAAAAAAGCTAATTGAAATAAATCAAAGTCAAATGCATTCAGGAAAGCAAAATAAATCCAATCACACTCAAATGCATTCAACAATGCTAATTGAATCAAATCATAGTCAAACACATTCAACAGAACATTTTTAAATCAAATGAAAGTTAAATGCATTTAATAATGCTAATTAAGTCAAATAAAAGTCAATCTCATTCATTCAAAGTTTTTTAAATCAAATGAAAGTCAAATGGATTCAACAAAGCTTATTGAATCAAATGAAAGTCAAACACATTCAAACAAAGCTTTTCGAATCAAATGAAACTCAAATGTATTAAACAAACTTAATTGAATCAAAAGAAAGTCAATTGCATTTAACAAAGCTAATTTTATTAAATGGAAGTCATACACATTCAAAAAAATATTTTTGAATCAAATGAAAGTGAAATGCATTCAACAAAGCTAATAAATCAAATGAAAGTCAAACACATTCGAAAAATGCATTTAAAATCGAGTAATTGTCAAATGCATTAAATAAAGCTAATTGAATAAAATAATAGTAAAATGTATTAAACAAAGCTAATTGAATCAAATCAAAGTCAAACACATTCGACAAAGCTAATTGATTCAAGTGAAAGTCAATTACAATCAAACAAATCTTTTTAAATCAAATGAAAGTCAAATGCATTTAACAACACTAATTGAATCAAATGAAAGTCTTAGAGAGAAAATCTTAGAGAGAGAGAAAATCCCTAATTCCACCATTTTTCTTGCCTTGAAATCGTTGATTGGGCTATGGCCAAGGGGAAGAAAGGTAAAGGAAAGAAAGGATCCTCATCTAAGTCAAAGAAAAAGCGTGGGCCAAAACCAAGAACCGGATTGAATGCAAAAATCGCTTAAAATCAGGTAGAAGGAGAGGGTTCTGAGGTTAGCTGGCTGGATGGTGCTAATGACCAAGATGATCTCACAAAGAGAGTTTCTCAGGAAGATAAGGAGTTGCATGTTGCACAATTTAACCAGTGGCTTCGAGTAATCCATAATAACTCCCCGTTTTCGTGTATTGAGTTCAATGGAACAGTGAATAGTCAGGGCTCGAATGTGCAATCGGGCTCTGTTAACCTGACTCCCTTGATGATGATACGTGATAATGTATCTATATCTAGTGATTTAGTTACAGGTCTGAATATGGGTATGACCCCAAGCCCTCGTATCCTTCCTCCTAGTGTAATGACGCCTATATCTAGGGCTTCTGAGACAAATAGGCTTGAGAGAAATGATGGTGCTAGGAGATGGAGTGGATTGTTTAGCAACTTTCGGGACGAGGGAATTGACCTGACTAGGGATCAGAATATGAATCATTCAGAGGGGTCTCATGGAAGGGGTAATAATGAGAAATTGCAGTTAACAGCTGAAGATGTTGACCTAGAACTCCAATATTGGAGTTCTGCTATACTCTGTTATGTTCTGGGTGAAAAAGTGCCGTATTTTGTTATGAATGGGTTTGTGCGAAGAATTTGGGGTAGGTTTGGCATTGACAAAGTGAATTTGCTGGCTAATGGTGTGTACTTGATCCGGATTTGATCGAAGGAGAATATTGAAAAAGTTTTGAATGGGGGTCCAGTGCTTTTTGATAGTAGACCGGTGATTATGAAACGCTGAGAACCTGGTATAAATATTGAGAAGGAGGTGCTCTCAGATGTTCCTAGTTAGGTCAGACTACCAGGGTTACACCTCAAATTTTTGGGTCAGAATGTATTAGTGAAGATTGGCAGATTAATAGGGAAACCAGTGAAGACTGACAAGGTTACTGCTGAGAAACAGAGCTTGAATATGCTAGATTGATGATTGAAGTTTCTATGAATGGAGATCTGCTAGATGAGATTGAATTTCTGGATGAGATGGGAAATAATGTTGCATAGAAGGTTGAATATGAGTGGAAACCTGTCACCTGCAAGAGTTGCTCGGGAATGGGTCATAGTGAGGATAAGTGTCCTACTTAGTGGGTTAGAAAAGGGAATAATAGTGCGAGGGGAACTCAGAATGGTGGAAATGTGAGGAAAGTCTGGAGGCCTGTTGCAAAGGCTAGGGATCCTGCCCCTACTTCTCAGCAAGATAGACAACAGGAGGCGACATTTAATGTTGAGACTGAGAACAAATTTTCTGCCTTGGATGGAAATGGTGAATTGGATGTTGAACAGACAGTCCATATTCCTACTGGCTCTGGAAATGTGCGACTTTGTAGTATAGAGGAAGGAAGGGTGTTGTATGGTGGGATGGAGGAGGGTGAATGCTCTTACTCTTTCCATGGATAGTCTCGGGTTTTGGAATGTTTGAGGTCTGAATTTACCTAATAAAAGATGTGATGTTTCTTGGTTTTTGAATCATCACAACTTGGGTTTATTTGTACTCATGGAGACTAAGGTGAAAGAGAAGAATTTTGGGAAAGTGTTTAGTAGTTTTGGAGATAGTTGGTCTGTGGTTGCTAATTACGCTAAAAGTGACAAAGGTAGAATCTGGGTCATGTGGATCCCTGCTATTTTCCAAGTTTCTGTGATTTTGGTTGAAGAACAATTGATTCATCTTTCTGTCAAACATAGAGCCTCGAGCACTGTTTTCCTGGTTACTATGGTTTATGGCTTGAATGACCCGAAGGAAAGGGTGGTTTTATGGGACCAGATTTCTAAGTTGGCTAGGAGTGTGAAGGATCCTTAGTTCATTGGTGGTGATTTCAACAATATTCTCAACCTAGAGGATCGTATAGGTTCTCCTTGTACTTTTGATGAAGTCAAGAATTTCAGGGAGTGTCTGAGTCAGAATGACCTTACAGATTTTAAAGTTGGGGGTCTCTTTTACACTTGGAATAATAAACAAGATGGGCTTCATAGAGTTTGTTCGAAAATTGATAGGGTGATTGTGAATAATGAGTGGCTCAGGAGGTTTGACAAGGCTTCTGTTGTTTTTCTTCCAGAAGGTACTATGGACCATAACCCTTGTTGTATGAATTTGTTTGGCCTGAGCGATAAATCTGCAAAGCCGTTTAAATTTTTTAATCTTTGGACTGATGCTCTAGGATTCTTGATGTTGGTTAAGCAAGAGTGGTGCAGGCAGATAAGGGGTACGACCATGTTTCGAGTGGTAAAAAAATTGTAGGCTTTGAAGAAGGCTTTGAAGGACAGGAACTTGTGCTCCCAGTCCTCCATTGAAACTGAAGACTCGGAGGCTGCTTGTAAATTGATGGCTATACAGCATAAGTCGGATGGGGATCCTACTAATGAAGATCTTATTTTTGAAGAAAAACAGGCAAGAATGGATTATCAGGCTGCTCACAAAGCAAAATTCTCTTTTCTCAAGTAGAAGGTGAAAATGTATTGGCTCAAGGATGGTGACTTGAATACTTCCTTTTTTCACACTTTTATTCAGAAAAGGAGGATTCATAACCAAATTTGTAGTGTCATTGAGGGAGATCAGATCATTCAGAATCTGGAGGAAGTAGCTGGTGCTTTTATTGGGTACTACTAGGACCTCTTAGGTTCTAGTTCTCTGCCTGAGGGGACTACTCATAGCTCGATCATTGAAGTTGGGAGGGTGCTCACTCATGATCAGGGCCATATGCTTTGCCTTCCTTTCTCTGAGTTGGATGTGAAGAATGCCCTTTGGAGTATTGCTGATGATAAAGCGCCGGGTCCAGATGGTTTTTCTAGTAAGTTTCTTAAAATCTCCTAGGAAGTGGTGAAATCTGATTTGTGTGAGGCTGTGTTATCTTTTTTTTATCATGGTTGTTTGTTAAAACAAGTGAACAATACCCTGTTAACAATGGTGCCTAAGGTTGCTGATGCTACTCATGTTAGTAAGTATAGTCCTATTGCCTGTTGCAATGTTGTGTATAAACTAATCACTAAACTTTTGTGTTTGAGGTTGAAGTCTGCGCATCCTGACCTTATTTCTGAGAATCAGGGTGCTTTTGTGGAAGGAAGGTCGATTCTTGATAATATCCTGGTTTGTCAAGATATATTCAAGAATTACAATAACAAGAGAAAGGCTTCGAGATTCACTATTGAGGTTGATTTAAGAAAGGCTTATGTCTCTGTTCAGTGGACTTTCATTAGGAACATGATGGTGGCTCTCAAGTTCCCTGAGAAGTTTATTGGTTGGGTTATGGAATGTTTCTCGACCCCCTCTTATTCTATTATGATTAATGGTGGCCTGCATGGCTTCTTTAAAGGGAGGAGAGGTATTCGTCAAGGGGATCCTGTATCTCCGTTGCTGTTTGTGTTAGTCATGGAGTATCTTTCAAGGCTTTTTCAGAAGGTGGGAGGTCTCAGGGGGTATAGATTTCATCAAGGTTGGAAGCATATGGGTCTCACTCACCTTGTCTTTGCATATGACCTTATGGTGTTTGGGCATGGGGATAAAAGTTCTTTTGCTCTGCTGGTTCGAGCTCTAAGGACTTTTGAAAAAGTGTCGGGTCAGAGTGCCAATGTTGATAAGACTGCTGTGTACTTTGGTAGTATGGGAGATGGTTTACAGATGGAGGTTTTGGGTAACTCTGGTTTCACTATTGGTGCCTTCCCTTTCATATACCTTGGTATTCCACTCAATGCTAAAATCACCTGTTGGTCTAGTAGAAACCTATCTTACAATGCTAGGGCTACTCTCATTAATTATGTTCTCATTAGCTTGCATACTTGTTGGGCTCAATGCATTTTTCTTCCTTAGGGTGTTATTCATAGGATCACTCAATTATGTAAAGCTTTCCTTTGGAGTGGTTCGGTTGTGCTTGGAGGGCCCCCCCCATTGCCAGGGATTGGGTTTGCAAAGATAAAAAATTTGGTGGGTTGGGCGTGAGAGATTGTAGTAAGTGGAATAAAGCTGCGTTGGGTAAGTATGTTTGGAAAACTGCTAAGAAAGAAGACTCTCTTTGGGTTAAGTGGGTTCACGGTGTTTATTTGAAGGATTGAGATTGGTGGGAGTACTCCCCTAAGAAGTGTGATGGCTGGGCTTGGAGGAGACTTTGTTCTGTGAAAATGGAAATCCAGCAGGGTTTTGTTTCTAGGAATTGGATGGGTAAGAAATATCAGATAAAGGATTGCTATGAGTGGCTTCAAGGTACTCAGAGTAAGGTTAATTAGAGTAAGTGGGTGTGGAATAGGTACAATGTACCAAAACACTCATTTATCTCTTGGATGGAAGTCCAAGGAAGACTGAAGACAATAGATAGGCTTGCTGGGTTTTGTTGTCAGACAGAGGCTGAGTGTCTCCTGTGTGGGACTGCTAGTGAATCCCATAGCCACATGTTTTTTTTATTGCTGGTGCAGCAGACAATGCATTAGCCTGCAACTTGTTGCTGCATTCTGTTTTGGTGCTGGCTGTTAGTGTGCCTGCCCAGTGTAGGTCTGTAGCTGCAACTTGTTGCTGAGCTTGTTTTGGTTTGTGTTGGTCTGTTTCTATGCTTGCTGTCAGGTGGTGTTCTGGGAGTGGCTCTGCTCTGAGGTTTCTGTGGCGCTGGCGATGTTGTTCTTGTTCAGCTGGCTGCTCCTATGTGCTGTCAGATCCTGGTGGGAGCTGTTGTTTCAGCTGCTGTGTTTTCGGTTTCTTGATGTATAGCTTGGGCTTGTTTTAGCCTTGGTGTTTTTTGTTTAGTATTTTCTTTTTTGTTTTGGTGTTTGGTTGTTTTGTTTGGTTGTGTATAGTTAGTCTCGGTTTTTGGTTTTATTTTTTTTACAAGGTTGGTTTTGGTTGGGTGATTGTTTGCCCGAAAGGCTTATGTAGTTTCGTGGTTACAGTTTTTTTGTATTCTTGTAACTGTTTTCGTTTGATAATAAATTTTTCTTATTTACCAAAAAAAAAAAAGAATCAAATGAAAGTCAAACACATTGAAATAAAGCTATTTAAATCAAATGAAAGTCAAATGCATTTAACAAATCTAATTAAATCAAATGAAAGTCAAATGTATTCAACAAAGCTAATCGGATCAAATCAGAGTCAAATACATTCAATCAAATATGAAATGAAAGTCAAATGCATTCAATAATGTCAATTGAATCAAATCAAAGTCGGACACATTCAAACAAATCTTTTTGAATCAAATGAAACTCAAATGCATTTAATAAAGCTAAAAGAATCAAATAAAGGTGATATGCATTAAACAAACCAAATTAAATCAAGTAAAAGTCAAACATTTTCAACAAACCTAAGTGAATCTAATGAAAGCAAATTAAAATCAAACAAAGATTTTAGTATTAAATGAAAGCCAAATGCATTCAACAAAGCTAATTGAATCAAATAAAAGTCAAACACATTCAAAAATAACTTTTTAAATAAAATAAAAGTAACATGCGTTCAACATATCTAATTCAAACAAATGAAAGTCAAATGCTTGGTTAAATCAAATGAAAGTCAAATGCATTCAATAAAGCTAATTGAATCAAATCAAAGTTAAAAACTTGAAATAAAGCTAATTCATTCAAATGAAAGTCAAACACATTCAAATAAAGCTATTCAATCAAACGAAAGTCAAATGTTTTTAACAAAGCTAATTAAAAGAAATAAAAGTTATACACATTTAAACAAAGTGTTTTGAATCAAATGAAATTCAATAGCATTCAACAAAGTTAATTGAATCAAATGAAAGTCAAACACATTCAAATAGAGTTTTTTAAATCAATTGAATAAAGATAATTTAATCAATTAAATCAAATGAATGTCAAATGCATTCAATAATGTTAATTAAATCAAATTAAAGTCAAACACATTCAAACAAAGCTTTTTGAATTAAATGAAACTCAAATGCATTTAATAAAGCTAATTGAATCAAATAAAGGTGAAATGCATACAACAAACCTAATCAAATCAAGTCAAAGTCAAACATATTCAACAAACCTAAGTGAATCAAATGAATGTAAATTAAAATAAAACAAAGATATTAGAATCAAATGAAATCCAAATGCATTAAACAACGATATTAAATTAAATGAGAGTCAAACTCATTCAAACAAAACTTTTTAAATCAAATGAAAGTCTAATGCATTCAACAAAGCTAATTAAATCAAATGAAAGTCAAATTCATTCAACCAACCTAATTGATTCAAATGAAAGTCAAACACATTCAAACAAAGCTTTTGAATCAAACAAAAGTAAAATGTTTTCACCAAGGCTAATTGAAATAAATGAAAGTAAAATACATTTAAAAAAAGTGTTTTGAATAAAATAAAATCCAAACGCATTCAACAAAGCTTATTGAATCAAATGAAGTCAAACACATTCAAACAAAGCTATGTGCATCAAATGTAAGTCAAATACATTCAACAAAGCTAATTGAATAAAATGAAAGTCAATTGCATTTAACAAAGCTAATTGAATCAAATGATAGTAAAATACATTAAAATAGAGTTTTTTTTAATTTATTTAACAAAGGTAATTTAATCAATTGAAAAACAAATGCATTCAACAAAGATAATTGAGTAAAATGAAATTCAAATGCATTCCACAAAGCTAAATGAATCAAATGAAAGTCAAATGCATTCAACAAAGCTAATTGAAAAAAATCAAAGTCAAATGCATTCAGCAAAGCACATGAAATCCAATCACAGTCAAATGCATTGAACAATGCTAATTGAATACAATCATAGTCAAACACATTCAACAGAAGTTTTGTAAATCAAATAAAAGTCAAATACATTTAATAAAGCTAATTGAATCAAATAACACATTCATTCAAGGCTTTTTGAATCAAATGAAAGTCAAACACATTCAAACAAAGCTTTTAAATCAAATGAAAGTCAAATGTATTAAACAAAGCTAATTGAATCAAAAGAAAGTCTATTGCATTAAATCAAGCTAATTGAATTACATGAAAGTCATACACATTCAAACAAGTTTTTTAGAATCAATTGAAAAGTTAAATGCATTCAGCAAAGCTAATTAAATCAAATGGAATTAGAACACGTTAGAAAAAAGCATTTTAAACTAAGTAAATGTCGAATGCATTAAATAAAGAAAATTGAATCGAATTATAATCAAATGCATTCAACAAAGCTAATTGAATTAAATCAAAGTCAAACACATTCAAACAAAGCTTTTTTGAATTAAATAAATGTTAAATGCATTCAACGAAGCTAATTAAATCAAATCAAAGTTAAACACATTCAACAAAGCTAATTGATTCAATTGAAAGTCAATTACATTCAAACAAAGCTTTTTAAATCAAATGAAAGTCAAATACATTACACAACACTAATTGAGTCAAATGAAAGTCAAACACATTTAAATAAAGCTATTTAAATCAAATGAAAGTCAAAAGCATTTAACAAATCTAATTGAATCAAACTAAAGTCAAATATATTCAACAAAGCTAATCGGATCAAATTAGAGTCAAATACATTCAATCAAAGGTTTTCGTATGAAATGAATGTCAAATGCATTCAATAATGTCAATTTAATCAAATTAAAGTCAAACACATTCAATTAAAGCTTTTTGAATCAAATGAAACTCAAATGCAGTTAATAAAGCTAATAGAATCAAATAAAGGTGAAATGCATAAAACAAACCTAATTAAATCAAGTCAAAGTCAAACATATTCAACAAACCTAAGTGAATCAAATGAAAGTAAATTAAAATCAAACAAAGATATTTGAATCAAATGAAAGTCAAATGCATTCAACCAACCTAATTGATTCAAATGAAAGTCAAACACATTCAAACAAAGCTTTTGAATCAAGCGAAAGTTAAATGTTTCTAACAAGGCTAATTAAAATAAATGAAAGTCAAACACATTTAAACAAAGTGTTTTTAATCAAATAAAATTCAAACGCATTTAACAAAGCTAATTGAATCAAATGAAGTCAAACACATTCAAACCAAGCTATGTGAATCAAATGTAAGTCAAATGCATTCAACAAAGCTAATTGAATCAAATGAAAGCCAATTTCATTTAACAAAGCTAATTGAATTTAACCCAACTACCTTGATGATGATACGATATAATATATCTGTATCTAGTGATTCAGTTACATGAATGAATATAGGTATGACCCCGAACCCTCGTATTCCTCCTGCATGTGTAAAGACGCCTGTGACTAGGGTTTCTGAAGCAAATAGGCCTGATAGACCTGATAGAACTAGGAGATGGAGCAGTTTGTTTAGCAACATTAGGGATGAAGGGATTAACTTGTCAAGGGATCATAATATTGAACATTCGGAGGGGTCTCATGGAAGGGGCGACAATGAGAAATTGCAATTAAAACTGAGGATGTAGACCAAGAAATCCATTATTGGAGCTCTGCCACAATTTGTTATGCTCTGAGTGCGAGAGTGTCGTTTTTTGTTATGAATGGCTTTGTGCGAAGAATATGCGGTAGGCTTGGTATTGACAAAGTGAATTTGCTGGCTAATGGTGTGTACTTGATGAGGTTTCGATCGAAGGAGAATATGGAAAAGGTCTTGAATGGGGGTCGAGTGCTTTTTGATAGTAGACCGGTGATTATGAAACGCTAGGAACCTGTTATAAATATAGAAAAGTAGGCAATCTCAGATGTTCCTATATGGGTTAGACTACCAGGGCTACATCTCAAATTTTGGGGTCAGAATACATTAATGAAAATTGGCAAATTAACAGGAAAACCAGTGAAGACAGATATGGTTCCTGCTGAGAAACAGAAGCTTGATTATGCAAGATTGATGATTGAAGTTTCCATGAATGGTGATATGCTAGATGAGGTTGGATTTCTGGATGAGATGGGGAATAATATTACACAGAAAGTTGAATATGAGTGGAAACCTGTCACTTGTCAGAAATGTTCGGGAATGGGTCATAGTGAGGAAAAGTGTCCTGCTCAGTGGGTTAGAAAAGGGCATAATAGAGCTAGAGGAACTCAGAATGGAGGAAATGTGAGGAAAGTCTGGAGGCCTATATTAAAAGCTAGGGATCCTACTCCTACTACTCAGCAAGCTAGAAGCTAGACAACAAGAGACAACAATTAATGTTGAGACTGGAAACAGATTTTCAGCTTTGGAAGGAAATGGTGAATTGGAGGTTGAACAGACAATCCAAATTCTTAGTGGCTCTGGGAATGTGCGACTTTGTAGCATAGAGGAAGGTAGGGTGTTGTATGGTGGGATGGAGGAGGGTGAATGCTCTTACTCTTTCCATGGATAGTCTCGAGTTTTGGAATGTTCGAGGTCTAAATTTTCCTAGTAAAAGGTGTGATGTCTCTTGGTTCTTGAATCATCACCACTTGGGCTTATTTGGACTCATGGAGACTAAGGTGAAGGCGAAGAATTTATGTAGAGTTTTTAGTAGTTTTGGAGATAGTTGGTATGTGGTTGCTAATTACGCTAAGAGTGACAAAGGTAGAATTTTGGTCATGTGGATCCCTGCTATTTTCCAAGTTACTGTGCTCATGGTTGAAGAACAACTTATTCATCTTTCTGTGAAACATAGAGCCTCGGGCATTGTCTTCCTGGTTACTATGGTTTATGGCTTGAATGACCCGAATAAAAGGGAGGTCTTATGGGACCAGATTTTTTGAGTTGGCTAGTGGTGCGAAGGATCCTTGGTTCATTGGTGGTGACTTCAACAACATTCTCAATTTAGAGGATAGAATAGGATCTCCTTGTACTTTTGATGAGGTCAAGAATTTCAGGGAATGCCTGAGTTAGAATGATCTTACTGATTTTAAAGTTGGTGGTCTCTTTTACACTTGGAACAATAAACAAGATGGGCATCATAGAGTTTGTTAAAAAATTAACAGGGTGCTTGTAAATAATGAATGGCTTAGGAAGTTTGACAAAGCTTCTGCTATTTTTCTCCCAGAAGGCACTATGGACCATAGCCCTTGTTGTATGACTTTGTTTGGCCTGAGTGATAAATCTGCAAAGCCGTTTAAATTTTTAAATCTTTGGACTGATGCTTCGGGATTCTTAATGCTAGTTGAGCAAGAGTGGTGCAGGCAGGTAAGGGGAACAACCATGTTTCGAGTGGTTAAAAAATTGCAGGCAGTGAAGAAGGCTTTGAAGGACAGGAACCTGAGATCTCAATCCTCCATTGAAACTGAAGATTTTGAGGCTGCTTGCATGTTGATGGCTGTGCAGCAAAAGTTGGATAAGGATCCTACTAATGAAGATCTCATTATTAAAGAAAAACAGGCAGGAATGGATTATCAGGCTGCTCACAAAGCGAAGTTCTCTTTTCTCAAGCAGAAGGCTAAAATGCATTGACTCAAGGACGGTGACTTGAATACTTCCTTTTTTCACGCATTTATTCAAAAAAGGAGGGTTCATAACCGAATTTGTAACGTCATTGAGGAGGATCAGATCATTCAAAATCCGGATGAAGTGGTTGGTGCTTTTATTGGGTACTACCAGGACCTCTTGGGTTCTAATACTCTGCCTGAGGGGACTATTCATAACTCGGTTATTGAGGTAGGGAGGGTGCTCACTCATGATCAGGGCCATAAGCTTTTCCTTCCTTTCTCTGAGTTAGATGTGAAGGCTGCTCTTTGGAGTATTGCTGATGATAAGGCGCCTAGGCCAGATGGTTTTTCTAGTAAGTTTTTTAAAACCTCCTGGGAAATTATAAAATATGATTTGTGTGAGTCTGTGTTATCTTTTTTTGATCATGGTTGTTTGTTAAAACAAGTGAACAATACCCTATTAACCATGGTGCCTAAGGTTTCTGATGCTACTCACGTTAGCCAATATAGGCCCATTGCCTGCTGTAATGTCGTGTATAGGCTTATCTCCAAATTTTGTGCTCGAGGTTAAAGTCTGTGCTCCCAGCCCTGATTAGTGAGAATCAGGATGCTTTTGTGGAAGGAAGGTCGATTCTTGATAATAGCCTGGTCTGTCAAGATATGTTGAAAAATTATAATAACAAGAGAAAGGCTCCGAGGTTCACAATTAAGGTGGATTTGAGGAAGGCTTATGACTCTGTTTAGTGGACTTTTAGTAGGAACATGATGGTGGCTCTCAAGTTCCCTGAGAAATTTATTAGATGGGTAATGGAATGTGTTTCGACCCCCTCTTATTCTATTATGCTTAATGGTGGACTTCATTGCTTCTTTAAAGGGCGGAGACGTATTCGACAAGGGGATCCTATCTCTCCTTTGTTGTTCGTGTTGGTCATGGAATACCTTTCTAGGAATTTTCAGAAGGTGGGAGGTCTCAGGGGTTATAAGTTTCACCAAGGGTGGAAGCATATGGGTCTTACTCACCTTGTCTTTGCGGATGATCTTATGGTTTTTGGGCATGGGGATAAAAGTTCTTTTTCTCTATTGGTTAGAGCTCTGAGGACCTTTGAAAAAGTTTCTGGTTTAAGTGCTAATATTGATAAAACTGTTGTGTACTTTGGTAGTATGAGAGAGAATTTACAGATGGAGATATTGGGTAACTTTGATTTTACTATTGGTTCTTTTCCTTTCAGATACCTTGGCATTCCTTTCAATGCTAAGTACATGAGAGCTTCGGACTTTGATAGTGTTGTCGATCGGATGTTGGCTAAAATCAACTGCTGGTCTAGTAGAAACCTCTCTTACAATGCTAGGGCCGCTCTTCTTAATTCTGTTCTTATTAGCTTGCACACATATTGGGCTCAATGCATTTTGCTCCCTAAGGGTGTCGTTCATAGGATCACTCAATTGTGTAGGGCCTTCCTTTGGAGTGGTTCAGCTGTTCTTGGGCCCCCCCCCCCCATTGCTTGGGATTGGGTTTGCAAAGATAAAAAATTTGGTGGTTTGGGTGTGTGAGATTGTAGTAAGTGGAATAAAGCCGCTTTGGGCAAGTATGTCTGGAAAATTGCAAAGAAACAGGACTCATATTGGGTCAAGTGGGTTCACGGAGTTTATTTGAAGGATCGAGACTGGTGGGAGTATTCCCCTAAGAAGTGTGATGACTGGGCTTGGAGGAGACTATGTTCTGTGAAAACGGAAATCCAACAAGGTTTTGTTTTTGGGAATTGGATGGGTAAGCGATATCGGATAAAGGATTGCTATGAGTGGCTCCAAGGTACTCAAAGTAAGGTTACTTGGTGTAAGTGGGTGTGGAATAGGTACAATGTACCAAAACACTCATTTATCTCTTGGATGGCAACCCAAGGAAGACTGAAGACAAATGATAGGCTTGTTGGGTTTGGTTGCCAGACAGAGGCTGAGTGTCTCCTGTGTGGGATTGCTAGTGAGTCCCATAGCCATCTGTTTTTTGATTGCTGGTACAGCAGGCAATACATTAAGATTGTGGCTTTTTGGCTGGGTCTTAGTGAGACAAATTTTACTCTAGTAGTGTCCTAGAAACACTGGTATAGACAGGGTTCGGATTTGATTCAGAAGAAAGTGATCCTGGCTGGTTTTGCAGCTTGTGTATATCACGTATGGCTGGCTAGGAATCATGTCTACTGGAATAGAGTTGTGATTATCCCTTAGAAGCTGTGTCGTTTAGCCTGTTTGGAGGTCCTAGGTAGATTACAGCAGATTATTGATGGCTCTTGGTCTAGGAAGCATTGTAAGTGGTTGCAGCTTCTAAAAGGTGGAATACCCTAACTGCTGTGCTGTGTTTTGTTATTGCTTGGGTGTTTTCTGTTTGGTCTGCTGTTAGCTTCTGGTGCTGCTCCTGCCTCGGGGTTGGTCTGCTAGATGTTCATAGGTGCTGGCTGGTTGTGTCCTGGGCTGTAATGCCTGGGCTTGGTGCTGCTTTTCTTTTGCTTAAGCTGTTGTTGCTCTAGGAAGTTGTTTTTTGTTCTTGTGTTTTGATTTGTGTTTCTGTGTCCCTGAGACTGTTCTTCTGTGATTCGGTGTGCTGTGCTGCTGTTTGCTTTTAGTCTGGCCAGTCTTCAGCTTCTGATCTGATGGTTGCTTTGCTCTGATGCTGTGTTATGTGTGCTACGTCTTATAGGTTGTTCCTGTGAAGCTTCCTGCCCATCTGGTGCTGTCTGCATGCTGTTCTCTAGGTGCCTGCTGCCGCTTTCTGATCTGTGTGGGTTGCTGATTGGTTGCTGTGTAATAGTGGTGGAGTTTTTGGTGTTGCTGTTTTGGTGGGCTGCTGTTCGTTTTTTTTGGTTTTGTATTGTGTTTTACTTGTTGTGTGTAATTGATGTTTTGGCATCCTGTTTGTTTGGGCTTGCTGTTTTTTTTGTGTTTTTATGTTCATAAGTTTTAGCTTTGTGTTTGGTTTTGTCCCGGTCCCTATTTAAAGTACCCTTCCTAGAAGGTGCCTTTTTCTTGAGTCCGGGTTTTGGATTTTTTTTCCCCTATCTCGCTTAGGCACCCTTCCTAGAAGGTGGTCTTTTTCAGTTTGGGGTTGACCTAGGTGTGTGGTTGCCTTCGGGCTAGTGTAGTTTGGAGTTACAACTTGGTTTGTAAGTTGTTTTCTGGTTTCCTTTGGTAATAAAATCTTTCTTCTTTACAAAAAAAAAATTAAATGAAAGTCATACACATTCAAACAAATCTTTTTGAATCAAATGAAAGTCAAATGCATTCAACAAAGCTAATTGAAATGAAAGTCAAACTCGTTAGAAAAAAGCATTTTGAATTAAGTAATGTCGAATGCATTAAATAAAGAAAATTGAATCGAATAATAATCAAATGCATTCACCAAAGCTAATTAAATTAAATCAAAATCAAAAACATTGAAACAAAGCTTTTTGAATTAAATGAAAGTTATATGCATTAACGAAGCTTATTGAATCAAATCAAAGTTACACCCATTCAACAAAGCTAATTGATTCAATTGAAAGTCAATTACATTCAAACAAAGCTTTTTAAATCAAATGAAAGTCAAATGCATTCAACAACACTAATTGAGTCAAATGAAAGTCAAACACATTTAAATAAACCTATTTAAATCAAATGAAAGTCAAAAGCATTTAACAAATCTAATTGAATCAAACTAAAGTCAAATGTATTCAACAAAGCTAATCGGATCAAATTAAAGTCAAATACATTCAATCAAAGGTTTTCGTATAAAATGAATGTCAAATGCATTCAATAATGTCAATTGAATCAAATCAAAGTCAAACACATTCAAACAAAGCTTTTTGAATCAAATGAAACTCAAATGCATTTAATAAAGCTAATTGAATCAAATAAAGGTGAAATGCATACAACAAACCAAATTTAATCTAGTCAAAGTCTAACATATTCAACAAACCTAAGTGAATCAAATGAAAGTAAATTAAAATCAAACAAAGATTTTTGAATCAAAGGAAAGCCAAATGCATTCAAAAAATCTAATTGAATTAAATGAAAGTCAAACACTTTCAAACAAAACTTTTTAAATCAAATGAAAGTCTATTGCATTCAACAAAGCTAATTGAATCAAATGAAAATCAAATGCATTCAACCAACCTAATTGATTCAAATGAAAGTCAAACACATTCAACAAAGCTTTTGAATCAAACGAAAGTCAAATGTTTTCAACAAGGCTAATTGAAATAAATGAAAGTCAAACACATTTAAACAACCTGTTTTAAATGAAATAAAATTCCAACGCATTCAACAAAGCTAATTGAATCAAATGGAGTCAAACACATTCAAACCAAGCTATGTGAATCCATTATAAGTCAAATTCATTCAACAAAGCTAATTGAATCAAATGAATGTCAATTGCATTTAACAAAGCTAATTGAATTTAACAAGTGGCTTCAGGTAATTCATAATAACTCCCCGATTTCTTGTGCTGAGCTCAATGGAACAGTGATTGGTCAGGGTTCGAATGTCCACTCGAGCTCTGTTAACCCAACTACCTTGATGATGATACGATATAATATATCTGTATCTAGTGATTTAGTTACATGAATGAATATGTGTATGACCCCGAGCCCTCGTATTCCTTCTCCATGTGTAAAGACGCATGTGACTAGTGTTTCTGAAGCAAATAGGCCTGATAGACCTGATGGAACTAGGAGATGGAGCGGTTTGTTTAGCAACATTAGGGATGAGGGGATTGACCTGTCAAGGGATCAGAATATTTAACATTCGGAGGGGTCTCATGGAAGGGGCGACAATGAGAAATTGCAATTAACAACTGAGGATGTAGACCAAGAAATCCATTATTGGAGCTCTGCCACAATTTGTTATGCTCTGAGTGCGAGAGTGCCGTTTATTGTTATGAATGGCTTTGTGCGAAGAATATGCGGTAGGCTTGGTAATGACAAAGTGAATTTGCTGGCTAATGGTGTGTACTTGATCAGGTTTCGATCGAAGGAGAATATGGAAAAGGTCTTGAATGGGGGTCGAGTGCTTTTTGATAGTAGACCGGTGATTATGAAACGCTGGGAACCTGGTATAAATATAGAAAAGGAGGCAATCTCAGATGTTCCTATATGGGTTAGACTACCAGGGCTACATCTCAAATTTTGGGGTCAGAATGCATTAATGAAAATTGGCAAATTAACAGGAAAACAAGTGAAGACTGATAGGGTTACTGCTGAGAAACAGAAGCTTGATTATGCAAGATTGATGATTGAAGTTTCCATGAATGGTGATATGCTAGATGAGGTTGGATTTCTGGATAAGATGGGGAATAATATTACACAGAAAGTTGAATATGAGTGGAAACCTGTCACTTGTCAGAAATGTTCGAGAATGGGTCATAGTGAGGATAAGTGTCCTGCTCAGTGGGTTAGACAAGGGCATAATAGAGCTAGAGGAACTCAGAATGGAGGAAATGTGAGGAAAGTCTGGAGGCCTATATTAAAAGCTAGGGATCCTACTCCTACTACTCAGCAAGCTACATAACAAGAGACGACAATTAATGTTGGGACTGGAAACAAATTTTCAGCTTTGGATGGAAATGGTGAATTGGAGGTTGAACAGACAATCCAAATTCTTAGTGGCTCTGGGAATGTGAGACTTTGTAGCATAGAGGAAGGTAGGGTGTTGTATGGTGGGATGGATGAGGGTGAATGCTCTTACTCTTTCCATGGATAGTCTCGGGTTTTGGAATGTTCGAGGTCTAAATTTTCCTAGTAAAAGGTGTGATGTCTCTTGGTTCTTGAATCATCACAACTTGAGCTTATTTGGACTCATGGAGACTAAGGTGAAGGCGAAGAATTTATGTAGAGTTTTTAGTAGTTTTGGAGATAGTTGGTCTATGGTTGCTAATTACGCTAAGAGTGACAAAGGTAGAATTTGGGTCATGTGGATCCCTGCTATTTTCCAGGTTACTGTGCTCAAGGTTAAAGAACAACTTATTTATCTTTCTTTGAAACATAGAGCCTCGGGCATTGTCTTCCTGGTTACTATGGTTTATGGCTTGAATGACCCGAAGAAAAGGGAGGTCTTATGGGACCAGATTTTTGAGTTGGCTAGTGGTGCGAAGGATCCTTGGTTCATTGTTGGTGACTTCAACAACATTCTCAATTTAGAAGATAGAATAGGATCTCCTTGTACTTTTGATGAGGTCAGAAATTTTAGGGAATGCCTGAGTTAGAATGATCTTACTGATTTTAAAGCTGGTGGTCTCTTTTACACTTGGAATAATAAACAACATGGGCATCATAGAGTTTGTTAGAAAATTGACAGGGTGCTTGTAAATAATGAATGGATTAGGAAGTTTGACAAAGCTTCTGCTATTTTTCTCCCAGAAGGCACTATGGACCATAGCCCTTGCTGTATGACTTTGTTTAGCCTGAGTGATAAATCTGCAAAGCCGTTTAAATTTTTTAATCTTTGGACTGATGCTTCGGGATTCTTGATGCTAGTTGAGCAAGAGTGGTGCAGGTAGGTAAGGGGAACAACCATGTTTCGAGTGGTAAAAAAATTGCAGGCAGTGAAGAAGGCTTCGAAGGACAGGAACCTGAGCTCTCAATCCTCCATTGAAACAGAAGATTTTTAGGCTGCTTGCAAGTTGATGGTTGTACAGAAAAAGTTGGATAAGGATCCTATTAATGAAGATCTCATTATTGAAGAAAAACAGGCAAGAATGGATTATCAGGCTGCTCACAAAGCGAAGTTCTCTTTTCTCAAGTAGAAGGATAAAATGCATTGGCTCAAGGACGGTGACTTAAATACTTCCTTTTTCACGCGTTTATTCAAAAAAGAAGGTTTCATAACCGAATTTTTAACGTCAATGAGGAGGATCAGATCATTCTAAATCCGGATGAAGTGGCTGGTGCTTTTATTAGGTATTACCAGGACCTCTTGGGTTCTAATACTCTGCCTGAGGGGACTATTCATAGCTCGGTTATTGAGGTAGGGAGGGTGCTCACTCATGTTCAGGGCCATAAGCTTTGCCTTCCTTTCTCTAAGTTGGATGTGAAGGCTGCTCTTTGGAGTATTGCTGAATATAAGGCGCCTGGTCCAGATGGTTTTTCTAGTAAGTTTTTTAAAACCTCCTGGGAAATTATGAAATCTTATTTGTGTGAGTCAGTGTTATCTTTTTTTTATCATGGTTGTTTGATAAAATAAGTGAACAATACCCTGTTAACCATGGTGCCTAAGGTTTCTAATGCTACTCACGTTAGCCAATATAGGCCCATTGCCTGCTGTAATGTCCTGTATAAGCTTATCTCCAAATTTTGTGCTCGAGGTTAAAGTCTGTGCTCCCTGACCTGATTAATGAGAATAAGGATGCTTTTGTGGAAGGAAGGTCGATTCTTGATAATAACCTGGTCTGTCAAGATATGTTGAAAAATTATAATAACAAGAGAAAGGCTCCGAGGTTCACTATTAAGGTGGATTTGAGGAAGGCTTATGACTCTGTTCAGTGGACTTTTATTAGGAACATGATGGTGGCTCTCAAGTTCCCTGAGAAATTTATTGGATGGGTAATGGAATGTGTTTCGACCCCCTCTTATTCTATTATGCTTAATGGTGGACTTCATTGCTTCTTTAAAGGGCGGAGAGGAATTCGACAAGGGGATCCTATCTCTCCTTTGCTGTTCGTGGTTGTCATGGAATACCTTTTAAGGATTTTTCAAAAGGTGGGAGATCTCAAGGGTTATAAGTTTCACCAAGGGTGCAAACATATGGATCTTACTCACCTTGTCTTTGCCGATAATCTTATGGTTTTTGGGCATGGGGATAAAAGTTCTTTTTCTTTGTTGGTTAGAGCTCTGAGGACCTTTGAAAAAGTTTCTGGTTTAAGTGCTAATATTGATAAAACTGTTGTGTACTTTGGTAGTGTGGGAGAGGATTTACGGATGGAGATATTGGGTAACTTTGATTTTACTATTGGTGCTTTTCCTTTCAGATACCTTGGCATTCCTCTCAGTGCTAAGTACATGAGAGCTTCAGACTTTGATAGTGTTGTTGATCGGATGTTGGCTAAAATCACCTGCTGGTCTAGTAGAAACCTCTCTTACAATGCTAGGGCCACTCTCATTAATTCTGTTCTTATTAGCTTGCACACATATTGAGCTCAATGCATTTTTCTCCCTAAGGGTGTCGTTCATAGGATTACTCAATTGTGTAGGGCCTTCCTTTGGAGTGGTTCGGCTGTTCTTGGGCCCCCCCCCCCCATTGCTTGAGATTTGGTTTGCAAAGATAAAAAATTTGGTGGTTTGGGTGTGTGTGATTGTAGTAAGGGGAATAAAGCTGCTTTGGGCAAGTATGTTTGGAAAATTACTAAGAAACATGACTCACTTTGGGTCAAGTTGGTTCACAGAGTTTTTTTGAAGGATCGAGACTGGTGGGAGTATTCCCTTAAGAAGTGTGATGGCTTGGCTTGGAGGAGACTATGTTCTGTGAAAACGGAAATCCAACAAGGTTTTGTTTCTGGGAATTGGATGGGTAAGCGATATCGGATAAAGGATTGTTATGAGTGGCTCCAAGGTACTCAAAGTAAGGTTACTTGGTGTAAGTGGGTGTGGAATAGGTACAATGTACCAAAACACTCATTTATCTCTTGGATGGCAGCCCAAGGAAGACTGAAGACAAAAGATAGGCTTGTTGGGTTTGGTTGTGAGACAGAGGCTGAGTGTCTCCTGTGTGGGATTGCTAGTGAGTCCCATAGCCATCTGTTTTTCGATTGCTGGTACAGCAGACAATGCATTAAGATTTTGGCTTTTTGGCTTGGTGTTAGTAAGATAAATTTTAGTCTAGCAGGGTCCTGGAAACATTGGTATAGACAGGGTTCGGATTTTATTCAGAAGAAAGTGATCCTAGCTGGTTTTGCAGCTTGTGTATATCACGTTTGGCTGGCTAGGAATCATGTCTACTGGAATAGAGCTGTGATTATCCCTTAGAAGCTGTGTCGTTCAGCCTGTTTGGAGGTCCTGGGCAGATTACAGCAGATTATTGATGGCTCTTGGTCTAGGAAGCATTGCAAGTGGTTGCAGCTTCTAAAAGGCAGAATACCCTAACTGTTGTGCTGTGTTTCGTTATTGCTTGGGTGTTACCTGTTTTGTCTGTTGTTAGCTTCTGGTGATGCTCCTGCCTCGGGGTTGGTCTGCTAGATGTTCATGGGTGCTGGCTGGTTGTGTCATGGGCTGCAATGCTTGGGCTTGGTGCTGCTTTTCTTTTGCTTAAGCTGTTGTTGCTCTGGGAAGCTGTTTTTGTTCTTGTGTTTTGATTTGTGTTTCTGTGTCCCTGAGAATGTTCTTATGTGATTCGGTGTGTTGTGCTGCTGTTTGCTTTTAGTCTGGCCAGTCTTCAGTTGCTGATCTGATGGTTGCTTTGCTCTGATGATGTGTTCTGTGTGCTAGGTCTTATGGGCTGTTCTTGTGAAGCTTCCTGCCTAGCTGGTGATGTCTGCCTGCTGTTCTCCAGGGACCTGCTAGCGCTTTCTGATCTGTGTGGGATGCTAGTTGGTTGCTGTGTAATAATGGTGGAGTTTTTGGTGTTGCTGTTTTGGTGGGCTGTTGTTCGTTTCTTTGGTTTTGTGTTGTGTTTTACTTGTTGTGTGTAATTGCTGTTTTGGCATCCTGTTTGTTTGTGCTTGCTGTTTTTTTGTGTTTTTATGTTCATAAGTTTTAGCTTTGTGTTTGGTTTTGTCCCGGTCCCTATTTAAAGTACCCTTCCTAAAAGGTGCCTCTTTCTTGAGTCTGGGTTTTGGGTTTTTTTCCCCTATCTGGCTTAGGCACCCTTCCTAGAAGGTGGTCTTTTTCAGTTTGGGGTTGACCTAGGTGTGTGGTTGCCTTCGGGCTAGTGTAGTTTGGAGTTACAACTTGGTTTGTAAGTTGTTTTCTGGTTTCCTTTGGTAATAAAATTTTTATTATTACCAAAAAAAAAAATTAAATGAAAGTCATACACATTCAAACAAATCTTTTTGAATCAAATGAAAGTCAAATACATTTAACAAAGCTAATTAAATCAAATGAAAGTCAAACACGTTAAAAAAAAAGCATTTTGAATTAAGTCAATATCGAATGCATTAAATAAAGAAAATTGAATCGAATAATAATCAAATGCATTCACTAAAGCTAATTAAATTAAATCAAAATCAAAAACATTGAAACAAAGCTTTTTGAATTAAATGAAAGTTATATGCATTAACGAAGCTAATTGAATCAAATCAAAGTTACACCCATTCAACAAAGCTAATTGATTCAATTGAAAGTCAATTACATTCAAACAAAGCTTTTTAAATCAAATGAAAGTCAAATGCATTCAACAACACTAATTGAGTCAAATGAAAGTCAAACACATTTAAATAAACCTATTTAAATCAAATGAAAGTCAAAAGCATTTAACAAATCTAATTGAATCAAACTAAAGTCAAATGTATTCAACAAAGCTAATCAGATCAAATTAGAGTCAAATACATTCAATCAAAGGTTTTCGTATAAAATGAATGTCAAATGCATTCAATAATGTCAATTGAATCAAATCAAAGTCAAACACATTCAAACAAAGCTTTTTGAATCAAATGAAACTCAAATGCATTTAATAAAGCTAATTGAATCAAATAAAGGTGAAACGCATACAACAAACCTAATTAAATCTAGTCAAAGTCTAACATATTCAACAAACCTAAGTGAATCAAATGAAATTAAATTAAAATCAAACAAAGATATTTGAATCAAAGGAAAGCCAAATGCATTCAACAAATCTAATTGAATTAAATGAAAGTCAAACACTTTCAAAAAAAACTTTTTAAATCAAATGAAAGTCTATTGCATTCAACAAAGCTAATTAAATCAAATGAAAATCAAATGCATTCAACCAACCTAATTGATTCAAATGAAAGTCAAACACATTCAAACAAAGCTTTTGAATCAAACAAAAGTCAAATGTTTTCAACAAGGCTAATTGAAATAAATGAAAGTCAAACACATTTAAACAACCTATTTTAAATCAAATAAAATTCAAACGCATTCAACAAAGCTAATTAAATCAAATAACGACAAACACATTCAAACCAAGCTATGTGAATCAAATGTAAGTCAAATGCATTCAACAAAACTAATTGAATCAAATGATAGTAAAATACATTAAAATAGAGTGTTTTTAATTTACTTAACAAAGGTAATTTAATCAATTAAAAAACAAATGCATTCAACAATGATAATTGAGTAAAATGAAATTCAAATTCATTCCACAAAGCTAAATAAATCAAATGAAAGTCAAATGCATTCAACAAAGCTAATTGAAAAAAATCAAAGTCAAATAAATTCAGCAAAGCAAATGAAATCCAATCACAGTCAAATGCATTCAACAATGCTAATTGAATCAAATCATAGTCAAACACATTCAACAGAAGTTTTGTAAATTAAATAAAAGTCACATGCATTTAATAAAGCTAATTCAATCAAATAACACATTCATTCAAAGCTTTTTGAATCAAACGAAAGTCAAATGGATTCAACAAAGCTAATTGAACCAAATGAAAGTCTAACACATTCAAACAAAGCTTTTGAATCAAATGAAAGTCAAATGTATTAAACAAAGCTAATTGAATCAAATGAAAGTCAATTGCATTTAACAAATCTTTTAGAATCAAATCAAATTAGAGTAAAATACATTCAAACAAAGCTAATTAAATTAAATGAAAGTCAAACACATTCAAACAAAACTTTTTAAATCAAATGAAAGTCAAATGAATTCAACAAAGCTAGTTGAATCAAATGAAAGTCAAATGCATTCAACCAAACTAGTTGTTCAAATGAAAGTAAAAAACATTCAAACAAAGCTTTTGAATCAAACGAATATAAAATGTTTTCAACAAGGCTAATAGACATTAATTGAAGTCAAACACATTTAAACAAAGTTCTTTGAATCAAATGAAATTCAAATGCATTTAACAAAGCTAATTAAAGCAAATGAACTCTAACACATTAAGACCAAGCTATATGAATTAAATGAATGTCAAATGCATTCAACAAAGCTAATTAAATCAAATTATTATTAAACACATTAAATCGAGTTTTTTGAATCAATTGAACAAAGCTAATTTAATCAATTGAAAATCAAATGCATTAAACAAAGATTATTGAATCAAATGAAATTCAAATGGATTCCACAAAGCTAAATGAATCAAATAAAAGTCAAATGCATTTAACAAAGCTAATTGAAACAAATCAAAGTCAAATGCATTCAACAAAGCAAATTAAATACAATCACACTCAAATTCATTCTACAATGCTAATTGAATCAAATCATAGTCAAACACATTCAAAAGAAGTTTTTTAAATCAAATAAAAGTCAAATGCATTTAATAAAGCTAATTGAATCAAATAACACATTCGTTCAAAGCTTTTGAATCAAATGAAAGTCAAATGGATTCAAAAAAGCTAATTGAACAAAATGAAAGTCAAATACATTCAAACAAAGCTTTTGGAATCAAATGAAAGCCAAATATATTAAACAAAGCTCATTGAACGAAATAAAAGTCAATTGCATTTAACAAAGCTAATTGAATTAAATGAAAGTCATACACATTCAAACAAATTTTTTTGAATCAAATGAAAGTCAAATGTATTCATCAAAGCTAATTGAATCAAATGAAAGTCAAACACGTTAGCAAAAAACATTTTGAATCAAGTAAATGTCGAATGCATTAAATAAAGCTAATTGAATAAAATAATAATCAAATGCATTCAACAAAGCTAATTGAATTAAATTAAAGTTAAACACATTCAAACAAAGCTTTTTGAATTAAATGAAAGTCAAATGCATTCAATAACACTAATTGAATCAAATGAATTTCAAACACATTTAAATAAAGCTATTTAAATCGAATAAAGGTCAAATGCATTTAACAAATCTAATTGAATCAAATGAAATTCAAATGTATTTAACAAAGCTAATCGGATCAAACTAGAGTCAAATATATTCAATCAAAGGTTTTCGTATGAAATGAAAGTCAAATGCATTCAATAATGTTAATTGATTCAAATCAAAGACAAACACATTCAAACAAAGCTTTTAGAATCAAATGAAACTCAAATGCATTTAATAAAGATAATATAATCAAATAAAGGTTAAATGCATTTAACAAACCTAATTAAATCTAGTCAAAGCCAAACATATTCAACAAAGTTAAGTAAATCAAATGAAAGTAAATTAAAATCAAACAGAGATATTAGAATCAAAACAAAGCCAAATGCATTCAGCAAAGCTAATTGAATTAAATGTAAGTCAAACACATTCAAACAAAACTTTTTAAATCAAATGAAAGTCAAATGCTTTTAAGAACGCTAATAGAATCAAATGAAAGACAAATGCATTCAACCAACCTAATTGATTCAAATGAAAGTCAAACACATTCAAACAATGCTTTTGAATCAAACGAAAGTCAAATGTTTTCAATAAGGCTAAATGAAATAAATAAAAGTCAAACACATTTAAACAAAGTGTTTTAAATCAAATGTAAGTTAAATGCATTCAACAAAGCTACTTGAATTAATTAAAAGTCAAACAAATTAAAACATAACTTTTTATATCAAATGTAAGTTAAATGCATTCAACAAAGCTAATTGAATCAAATGATAGTAAAATACATTAAAATAGAGTTTTTTTAATTTATTGAACAAAGGTAATTTAATCAATTTAAAATCAAATGCATTCATCAAAAACAATTGAGTAAAAGCAAATTCAAATGCATTCCACAAAGCTAAATGAATCAAATGAAAGTCAAATGCATTCAACAAAGCTAATTGAAAAAAAAATCAAAGTCAAATGCATTCAGCAAGGCAAATGAAATCCAATCACAGTCAATGCATTAAACAATGCTAATTGAATCAAATCATAGACAAACTCATTCAACAGAAGTTTTGTAAATCAAATAAAAGTCAAATGCATTTAATAAAGGTAATTGAATGAAATAACACATTCATTCAAAGTTTTTTGAATCAAATGAAAGTCAAATGGATTCAACAAAGCTAATTGAACCAAATGAAAGTCAAACACATTCAAATAAAGCTTTAGAATCAAATGAAAGTCAAATGTATTAAACGAAGCTAATTGAATAAAATGAAAGTCAATTGCATTTAATAAAGCTAATTGAATTAAATGAAAGTCATACACATTCAAACAAATCTTTTTGAGTCAAATGAAAGTCAAATGCATTCTACAAATCTAATTGAATCAAATGAAAGTCAAACACGTTAGAAAAATGCATATTGAATTAAGTAAATGTCGAATGCATTGAATAAAGAAAATTGAATCGAATAATAACCAAATGCATTCAACAAAGCTAATTGAATTAAATCAAAGTCAAACACATTCAATTAAAGCTTTTTGAATTAAATGAAAGTTAAATGCATTCAACCAAGCTAATTGAATCAAATCAAAGTTAAACACATTCAACAAAGCTAATTGATGCAATTGAAAGTCCATTACATTCAAACAAAGCTTTTTAAATTAAGGAAAGTTAAATGCATTCAACAACACTAATTGAATCAAATGAAAGTCAAACACATTTAAATAAAGCTATTTAAATCAAATGAAGGTCAAATGCATTTAACAAATCTAATTGAATCAAATGAAAGTCAAATGTATTAAACAAAGCTAATCAGATCAAATTAGAGTAAAATACATTCAATCAATGGTTTTCGTATGAAATGAAAGTCAAATGTATTCAATAATGTTAATTGAATCAAATCAAAGTCAAACAAATTCAAACAAAGCTTTTTGAATCAAATGATACTCAAATGCATTTAATAAAGCTAATAGAATCAAATAAAGGTGAAATGCATTCAATAAACCTAATTAAATGAAGTCAAAGTATAACGTATTCAACAAAACTAAGTGAATCAAATCAAAGTAAATTAAAATCAAACAGTGATTTTAGAATCAAATGAAAGCCATATTCAATTAACAAGGCTATTTGAATTAAATGAAAGTTAAACACATTAAAACAAAACTTTTCATATAAAATGTAAGTCAAATGCATTGAACAAAGCTAATTGAATCAAATGAAAGTTAAATGCATTCAATCAAGCTAATTGATTCAAATGAAAGTCAAACACATTCAAACATAGCTTTTGAATCAAACGAAAGTCAAATGTTTTCAACAAGGCTAATAGAAATATATGAAAGTTAAACACATTTAAACAAAGTGTTTTGAATCAAATAAAATTCAATTGCATTCAACAAAGCTAATTGAAACATATGAAGTCAAACACATTCAAACCAAGCTATGTGAATTAAATGTAAGTCAAATGCATTCAACAAAGATAAATGATTCAAGTGATAGTAAAATACATTCAAATAGTGTTTTTTTCATTAGTTGAACTAAGCTAATATAATCAATTGAAAATCAAATGCAATCAACAAAGATAATTGAGTAAAATTAAATTCAAATGCATTTCACAAAGCGAAATGAATCAAATGAAAGTCACATGCATTCAACAAAGCTAATTGAAAAAAAATCAAAGTCAAATGCATTCAGCAAAGCAAATTAAATCCAATCACTATTTTAATGCATTCAACAATGCTAATTGAATCAAATCATAGTCAAACAAATTCAACAGAAGTTTTGTAAATCAAATAAAAGTCAAATGCATTTAATAAAGCTAATTGAATCAAATAACACTTTCATTCAATGCTTTTTGAATATAATGAAAGTCAAATGGATTCAACAAAGCTAATTGAACCAAATGAAAGTCAAACACATTCAAACAAAGCTTTTGAATCAAATGAAAGTTAAATGTATTAAACAAAGCTAATTGAATCAAACGAAAGTCAATTGCATTTAACTAGGCTAATTGAATTAAATTAAAGTCATACACATTCAAACAAATCTTTTTGAATAAAATGAAAGTCAAATGCATTCAAAAAAGCTAATTGAATCAAATGAAAGTCAAATTAATTCGAAAAAAGCATTTTGAATCAAGTAAATGTCGAATTCATTAAATAAAGCTAATTGAATCGAATAATAATGAAATGCATTCAACAAAGCTAATTGAATTAAATCAAAGTCAAACACATTCAAACAAGGCTTTTTGAATTAAATGAAAGTTAAATGCTTTTAACGAAGCTAATTGAATCAAATCAAAGTCAAACACATTCGACAAAGCTAATTGATTCAATTGAAAGTCAATTACATTCGAACAAAGCTTTTTAAATCAAATGAAAGTCAAATGCATTCAACAACACTAATTGAATCAAATGAAAGTAAAAGACATTTAAATAAAGCTATTTAAATCAAATGAAAGTCAAAAGCATTTAATAAAAGCTAATCGAAACAAATTTGAGTCAAATACATTCAATAAAAGGTTTTTGTATGAAATGAATTTCAAATGCATTCAATAATGTTAATTGAATCAAATCAAAGTTAAACACATTCAAACAAAGCTTTTTGAATAAAATGAAACTCAAATGCATTTAATAAAGCGAATACATTCAACAAACGTAATCAAATTAAGTCAAAGTCTAACATATTCAACAAACCTAAGTGAATCAAATGAAAGTAAATTAAAATCAAACAAAGATATTTGAATCAAATGAAAGCCAAATGCATTCAACAAAGCTAATTGAATTAAATGAAAGTCAAACACATTCAAACCAAACTTTTTTTTTAAAAAAAGGAAAGTCAAATGCATTCAACAAAGTTAATTGAATCAAATCTAAGTCAAATGCATTCTACCAAGCTAATTGATTCAAATAAAAGTCAAATACATTCAAACAAAGCTTTTGAATCAAACGAAAGTCAAATGTTTTCAACAAGGCTAATTGAAATAAATGAAAGTCAAACACATTTAAACAAAGTGTTTTGAATAAAATGAAATTCAAATGCATTCTTCAAAGCTAATTGAATCAAATGAAATTCAAATGCATTCTTCAAAGCTAATTGAATCAAATGAAGTCAAACACATGTAAACGAAGTTATGTGGATCAAATTTAAGTCAAATGCATTAAACAAAGCTAATTGAATCAAATGAAAGTGAAATGGGTTCAACAAAGTTATTGAACCAAATGAAAGTCAAACACATTCTAACAAAGCTTTTGAATCAAATGAATGTCAAATGTATTAAAACAAAGCTAATTGAATCAAATGAAAGTTAATTGCATTTAAAAAAGATAATTGAATTAAATGAAAGTCATACACATTCAAACAAATCTTTTTGAATCAAACGAAAGTCAAATGCATTCAAAAAAGCTAATTGAATCAAATGAAAGTCAAACACATTCGAAAAAATTAGTTTGAATTAAGTAAATGTCGAATACATTATATAAAGTTAATTGAATCGAATAACAATCACATGAATTCAACAAAGCTAATTGAATTAAATCAAAGTCAAACACATTCAAACAAAGCTAATTAATTCAATGGAAAGTCAATTACATTCAAACAAATTTTATTAAATAAAATGAAAGTCAAATGCATTTAACAACACTAATTGAATCAAATGAAAGTCAAACAAATTTAAATAAAGCTATTTAAATCAAATGAAAGTCAAATGTATTAAACAAATCTAATTGAATCAAATGAAAGTCAAATGTATTCAACAAAACTAATAGGATCAAATTAGAGTCAAATACATTCAATCAAAGGTTTTCGTATGAAATGAAAGTCAAATGCATTCAATAATGTTAATTGAGTCAAATCATAGTTATACACATTCGAACAAAGATTTATTAAATCAAATGAAACTCAAATGCATTTAATAAAGCTAATAGAATTAAATAAAGGTTAAATGCATTTAACAAACCTAATTAAATCAAGTCAAAGTCAAACTAATTCAACAAAGCTCAGTGAATCAAATGAAAGTAAATTAAAATCAAACAAAGATTTTAGAGTCAAATGAAAGCCAAATGCATTCATCAAAGCTAATTGAATAAAATGAAAGTCAAAACACATTAAACAAAACTTTTTAAATCAAATGAAAGTCGAATGCATTCAAGAAAGCCAATTGATTCAAATAAAAGCCAAACATATGCAAACAAAGCTTCTTAAATCAAATGAAAGTCAAATCGGATTCAATAAAGCTAAGTAAATCAAATTAAAGTAAAACATATTCAAACAAGGTTATTTGGATCAACTTAAAGTCAAATGCATTAAATAAAGCTAATTAAATAAAATGAAAGTCAAACACATTCAAAAATAGCTTTTTGGATCAAATGGAAATCAAACACATTCAAACAAAACTTTCTAAATCAATTGAAAATCAAATCAATTCAACAAAGCTATTTGAATCAAATGAAAGTCAAATGCATTCAACCAAGCTAATTAATTCAAATGAAAGTCAAAAACATTCAAACAAAGCTTTTGAATCAAACGAAAATCAAATGTTTTCAACAAGGCTAATTGAAATAAATGAAAGTGAAACACATTTAAACAAAATTCTTTGATTAAAATGAAATTTAAATGCATTCAACAAAGCTAATTGAATCAAATGAACTCTAACACATTCAAAACAAGCTATGTGAATTATATAAAAGTCAAATGCATTCAACAAAGCTAATTGAATCAAATGAAAGTCAAATGCATTTAACCAAGCTAATTGATTCAAATGAAAGTTAAACACATTCAAACAAAGCTTTTGAATCAAACGAAAATCAAATGTTTTAACAAAGCTAATTGAAATAAATGAAAGTCAAACACATTTAAACAAAGTGCTTTGAATCAGATGAAATTCTAATGCATTCAACAAAGCAAATTTAATCAAATGAAGTCAAACACATTCAAACCAAGCTATGTTAATCAAATGAAAGTCAAATACATTCAACAAAGCTAATTGAATCAAATGATAGTCAAACACATTCAAATAGAGTTTTTTTAATCAATTAAACAAAGGTAATTTAATCAATTGAAAATCAAATGCATTCAACAAAGACAATTGAATCAAATGAAATTCAAATGCATTTCACAAAGCTAAATGAATCAAATGAAAGTCAAATGCATTCAACAAAGCTAATAGAAACAAATCAAAGTCAAATACATTCAGCTAAGCAAATTAAATTCAATCACAGTCAAATGCATTCAATAATGCTATTTGAATTATAGTTAAACAAATTCATCAGAAGTTTTTTAAATCAAATGAAAGTCAAATGCATTTAATAAAGCTAATTGAATCAAATAAAAGTCAAACACATTCATTCAAAGCTTTTTTAATCAAATGAAAGTCAAATGGATTCAACAATGCTATTTGAATCAAATAAAAGTCAAACACATTCAAACAAAGATTTTACATTCAAATGAAAGGCAAATGTATTAAACAAAGCTAATTGAATCAAATAAAAGTCAGTTGCATTTAACAAAGCTAATTGAATTAAATGAAAGTCATACACATTCAAACAAATCTTTTTGAATCAAATGAAAGTTAAATGCATTCAATAAAGATAATTAAATCAAATGAAAGTCAAACACATTCGAAAAAAGCATTTTGAACCAAGTAAAGGTCAAATGTATTAAATAAAGCTAATTGAATCAAGTAATAGTCAAATGCATTCAACAAAGCTAATTGAATTAAATCAAAGTCAAACACATTGAAACAAAGCTTTTTGAATTAAATGAATGTTAAATGCATTCAACGAAGCCAATAGAATCAAATCAAAGTAAAACAAATTCAACAAAGCTAATTGATTCAATTGAAAGTCAATTACATTCAAACACAGCTTTTTAAATCAAATGAAAGTCAAATGCATTCAACAACACTAATTGAATCAAATGAAAGTCAAACACATTTAAATAAAGCTATTTAAATAAAATGAAAGTCAAATGCATTTAACAAATATAATTGAATCAAATGAAAGTCAAATGTATTCAACAAATCCAATCGGATCAAATGAGAGTAAAAAACATTCAACCAAAGGTTTTCGTATGAAATGAAAGTCAAATACATTCAATAATGTTAATTAAATAAAATCAAAGTCAAACACATTTAAACAAAGCTTTTTAAATCAAATGAAACTCAAATGCATTTAATAAAGCTAAAAGAATGAAATTAAGGTGAAATGCATTCAACAAACCTAATTAAATCAAGATAAAGTCAAACATATTCAACAAAGCTAAGTGAATCAAATGAATGTAATTTAAAATCAAACAAAGATTTTAGAATCAAATGAAATCCAAATGCATTCAACAAAGCGAATTAAATTAAATGAAAGTCAAACACATTCAAACAAAACTTTTTAAATCAAATGAAAGTCAAATGAATTCAACAAAGCTAGTTGAATCAAATGAAAGTCAAATGCATTCAACCAAACTAATTGATTCAAATGAAAGTAAAAAACATTCAAACAAAGCTTTTTAATCAAGCGAATATTAAATGTTTTCAACAAGGCTAATAGACATTAATGGAAGTCAAACACATTTAAACAAAGTTCTTTGAATCAAATGAAATTCAAATGCATTCAACAAAGCTAATTGAAGCAAATGAACTCTAACACATTCAAACCAAGCTATGCGAATTATATAAAAGTCAAATTCATTCAATAAAGCTAATTGAATCAAATAATAGTCAAACACATTCAAATAGAGTTTTTTTAATCAATTGAACAAAGCTAATTTAAATAATTGAAAATCAAATGCATTCAACAAAGATAATTGAATTAAATGAAATTCAAATGCATTCCACAAAGCTAAATAAATCAAATGAAAATCAAATGCATTCAACAAATCTAATTGAAACAAATCAAAGTCAAATGCATTCAGCAAAGCAAATTAAATCCAATCACAGTCAAATCATTCAACAATGCTAATTGAATCAAATCATAGTCAAACACTTTCAATAGAATTTTTTAAATCAAATGAAAGTCAAATGCATTT
The DNA here is from genome assembly GCF_001683475.1 of Chenopodium quinoa. NCBI lineage: Eukaryota > Viridiplantae > Streptophyta > Magnoliopsida > Caryophyllales > Amaranthaceae > Chenopodium > Chenopodium quinoa. The sequence continues at coordinate 6,677,105 of NW_018744367.1, forward strand.
AATAAAGCTAATTAAATCAAATAAAAGTCAAACACATTCATTCAAAGCTTTTTGAATCAAATGAAAGTTTAATGGATTCAACAAAGCTAATTGAATAAAATAAAAGTCAAACATATTCAAACAAAGCTTTTTGAAACAAATGAAAGTCAAATGTATTAAACAAAGCTAATTGAATTAAATTAAAGTCAATAGCATTTAAAAAAGCTAATTGAATTAAATGAAACTCATACACATTCAAACAAATCAGTTTGAATCAAATGAAAGTCAAATTCATTCAACAAAGCTAATTGAATCAAATGAAAGTCAAACACATTCGGAAAAATCATTTTGAATCAAGTAAATGTCAAATGTATTAAATAAAGCTAATTGAATCAAATAATAGTCAAATGCATTCAACAAAGCTAATTGATTTAAATCAAAGTCAAACACATTAAATCAAAGCTTTTTGAATTAAATGAAAGTTAAATGCATTCAACGAACCTTATTGAATCAAATCAAAGTCAAATACATTCAATAAAGCTAATTAATTCAATTGAAAGTCAGTTACATTCAAACAAAGCTTTTTAAATCAAATAAAAGTCAAATGCATTCAACAACACTAATTGATTCAAATGAAAGTCAAACACATTTAAATAAAGCTATTTAAATTAAACAAAAGTCAAATGCATTTAACAAATATAATTGAATCATATGAAAGTCAAATGTATTCAACAAAGCTAATCGGATTAAATCAGATTCAAAAACATTAAATCAAAGGTTTTCGTATGAAATGAAAGTCATATGCATTCAATAATGTTAGAATCAAATCAAAGTCAAACACATTCAAACAAAGCTTTTTGAATTAAATGAAACTCAAATGCATTTAATAAAGCTAATAGAATCAAATAAAGGTGAAATGCATTCAACAAACCTAATTAAATCAAGTCAAAGTTAAACATATTTAACAAATCTAAGTGAATCAATGAATCCGCCTCTGTCCCTGATGCTGAGGGTAGGGAGAACTCATCCAAGCAAGAGGTCTCCACCTCTGTGTCGGGCTCAGGGTCCGGCTCTATCAAGAGCAGCAGCAGTAGTTATCTCACACCGTGTGTGGATAGTGAGGCAAAAGAGAGGCCTAATTGGAACAATAAAGGTGATCCCCTTTGATCACCCTGTCGGCCAAAGATAGGGCCGACATGCATAGTAGCCTGGCTGAATTTCCCCTCAAACGACCCTTTGGGGATGGATACAAATTGTCCATCCCGCCTAAGATGGGAACGATTGCCTAGGAAGACAACCAGCGCAATGCAGACAGCTACTTCGGCTGTTACGAGGCGGCACTTCTGGCGGGGATCCGCTTCCTTCTTCATAACACAATAAAGGCCATACTAAGAGGTTATGGCCTAGGCATATGGCAACTAACCCCCAACTCATGGGTAATCATTCTAGGGTATATCTCCGCTTGTGAGATGCAAGATTTAAATCCCGGTTGGGAGGCTTTTGCGCACATGAACTATTTAAGCAGAAGCCCAGGCGGTTGGAGAGCTTGGTATACCTTCACTACCTACCCCAAATACCTCATGACGCTTGACAAGCCGTTGAAATGGTCGGATTGGAAAAACTGATTCTACCTTGTCAAGGCCCCTACCAACGAAGAGAATAAGGAGCTCCGGACGTACAACCGGAAGCCCGACCTTCTTGGGCAGAAGTGTCGGATGCCCCCCATACTGGATGGGGATTACGAAGCAATAATAGATTCCGGGTTTTTCGAACTCACCTCTTCTACCCTCTCAACCGGCGAGGTCATAAGTGTACCCAAAAATTGGGTGCCGAAACACGAGTTTCTAAGGGATGATGCCTTTTTGTCCGCATGTGGTCTGAGCACCATGTTTGAAAGACGTAGGTGAACATTAACCAGGAAACACATCCCGGTTGTATATTATGCATGTTCATTTTCCATTCTCTCCTTTTTATACTCAAACGTCTGTTTATGCTTTGTAGAAGAAGCCAAAGGCATGTTTCCCTCTTACAAGACGCCTGCCAAGAAGGCTTCAGATATCCGAATGGAGAATCTGGAGAAGAAGGCAGCTCAGTCGGCTAAAAAAGTAAGGTCGTCTGACTGATTGTGCTGATTATACTTTGACTTATTGACTGGTCTACCGTCTGACCTTCTGTTGCCTTGTTTCAGGATGGGGGCAAGATTCCCCGCTCTCTCCAAAAGCAGATCCGGCAAAGGCCGGCTGGAAAAGAACCTGCGCCTAAGGCGCAAAAAACCACTCATGCCGACCGACTGACTATCGGCGGCAAGTCAATGAAGAGCACCCCAATGGGGTTCAGCTTATCAGGCGGCAAAGCTAGTGCCGCTGCGACCTCTAAGGAGGTCACTCCCTCGAAGACCCTAGGCGGGTCTTCTGCTAATGGGGGCCGACGAGGCACCCAAACACAACAAGGTACGATTAACCCTTTCAACCTCGCGTTACTTGGCCTGCCCATGCGGGTTAAGTCTTATTCGCAACTCAAGCCAGAGGATTCGTCGTCCAGCCGGCAATCTATTGGAGGGGCGTATGCCGCTTTCTCACCATCTGTTTCTGGTGGAGATAACTTTTCCCGCTGGCCGGACGTGACTCAGTACGCCCGGGCCATGCTGAAAGCCGTCTCTAGGGAAGAAAAGGAGGCAATCTCTGGGATCAACGCCTTTAATGCTGACCGTGTGATGGTTAGCCTGGCTGAGGTAATCTTGAATACTTTTTTAATAACTTTTCTCATGCATGCAGTTTTGCTTATATCCGGCTATGTTTTTGCAATCACTGCTGCGCGTGGAGGGGCTGAAGAAAGCCTATGCGCGCAAACAAGAGGAGGTAAGAAGAGCCAAACGGGACGCCTCAAACGCCCGTGATGTAGCTTAGTATTCAATGATTCTGCATGACTTAGAAACTAAATCTATAATCATCTAACAGGGGGACCAGATCAAGAACCTTAAAAAGACCCTTGATGGGTCCAAGGTCAAACTGGACAACCTCCAGGCGACGCTAAATAATGTTGAGAAGGAGCTGAAAGAGCATGAAGAGCCTCTCAAGCGCCTGGAGAAGGCGGAGAAAAACAGCAACCTTCTGCAGCAGGAGGTTGACCGCCTGAAGAAGGATGATGCCGCCTCTGCAAAAAATTTTGAGGCAACCCTTCATGCGGAACAGAGCCGTCTCATCGAGGAGAATGAGCAAGACTGCGAGAACCGCATGAAGATGGTGTTTTCCCTGATCCACCTGGATGCTAACTATGACACTTGGGAGCTTGCCTATAAGTACGCAGATCTGGCCATTCTAGCTCAGGATGAGGGTCAGCCGGGGCCGTAGCCCTATAGCGAGTTGGTGCAGAAAGAGCTGGAGAGGATGTAGGCCGAGGCTGCCGAGGAGAAGGAGATCGAGGAGAATGTTGGGGTTGCTGACCCAGCCGTCGCTGTCGTTCAAGAGCAGCCGGCACAGACTCAGGTTCCTCCCTCTCAAACTCCGGAGGACCGTGTCACGATTTAGATAGAGTAGCAATTACCTCCCGGTCTGCGAGCCTTGCATTATTTTGTAATTACTCCGGATGGGGATTCGGCCAATAATATTTTGATTTTAATTTATGAATATTAATGCAATATATTTTTTCGACTGTATCGGCTTTTCCTTGATGTGATTCTTGTGTTTTCCTCGAATTTATATTGATGCCCAAATTGCCAATTTCATGAATTTCACGAATATCGGGTTGGGTTAGAGGAGTTTGCCCCTGGATAGTTGTCTGGTAGGTTATCAACCATACCAGGCGGCTATCCATATACACCTGGTGAAACCGCAATTTTTGTGATGAATCGCATCTATTTATAATCTTAGCCGGTGTATGTCGTCTGAGGTATCTTCAAGCAATCTCATTAGTGAGTTGCGTTCAATAGATCCTTAGCCGGTTTACACTGTCTGAGGTATTTTCAAGCAATCTCATTGGTGAGTTGCATTCAATAGACCCTCAGCCGGTTTACACTGTCTGAGGTATCTTCAAGCAATCTCATTGGTGAGTTGCCTTTATATTGTAGTGGATCAAGGTCCAACTTCGATTTGGAAGTGAGGGCCGGCTGCTGTCTTATTGGGGCAGGAGCCGACTGCTTAACAAGATTTGACATACCGTCTGTATTGTTTTGGGGCAATACTCAGGTTTATCTTGAATGCAACGGGTCATTCGATCGGCCCTGGGTTATCTTTAACCTAATTGGTTAAAGCCATTCAAGTATGTGACGCCTAGAACAATGTACCACCCTGAACGGAGATGTTCTCTTCGACAACTCTTCGACAAATTCACCCGGATAGGCGTTGCCAGATGACTGCTCTTGGTTAGAGCAGTTAGTCTAATAATGTCGGCCTTTGGCCTTCTGGATGACTAATTTAGGTACTTAGCCTATGCACTCATGTTGAGTAAAAGGGGCGTCCGGCTGTGTGATACAGTCGGACTCCAAAGGTGCCCGGCTGTGCATTGCACATGGGACTTTACACTGTAGAAAAGCTTAATTCAAAAACAAATAGAAATAAAGTACTCTTTCATTGATTTAATTTATTTACAAAAATTACAAGTCCTTAGAAGTAGTACTTTTTCAAGTTATCTACATTTCAGGTTCTAGGTAGCTTTCTACCGTCTGGGGTTTCTAGGCGCTAGGTGCCGCCTCTAATTTCGTCAAAAATTCGGTAGGGGCCTTCCCAATTGGGGGTTAGCTTTCCCTTCTCATTCGCCCTACTGGTTGCCTCCATTTTTCGTAGTACAAAGTCCCCAACTTTGAGGGGCCGCTTGTGTACTCTCTTGTTTTAAGCCCTCGTCATTCTCAGGTGGTATATTTCATGACGCAAGGTGGCGTTGCCCCTGCGTTCAGGGAGTGAATCCAATGCTAGGCGCATGGCCTCCCAATTAGCCTCTTCATCATTGAGCATGACTCGGAGTGTTGGCTCATAAAGTTCAATTGGCCCCCTTTTCATTTGTTCTGATGGCCCAAAGGACGTGAAGTAACTCATCCGCCCAAAGACCACCAGCTCTTTCAATCTTCTTTTTTATGCCGTCTGAGATGAGTTTGTTGAAGGCTTCAACCTGACCGTTTGCTTGGGGCCGGCCAATAGATGCAAAACAGTGTGAGATCCCCTGATCTCCCAACCATTCCTTGAGGGCAGACGTTTCAAACTGAGGACCATTGTCAAAGACCATAGACATAGGCACCCTAAACCGGGTGATGATGTTCCTCCAAATGAACGAGATGACGTCCTTTGTCTTGATGCCTTTGACCGCCTCGGCCTCAACCCACTTACTGAAGTAATCTACAGCCACCAGAATGTATCTCCTGCCACCTGAGGCAGGCATATAAGGACCCAAGATGTCCATGCCCCATTTTGCAAAGGGAACCGGGCTGTAGATAGTCGTCAAATCTGTTGCGGGATGGTGTATGAGCCGGCCAAACTTCTGACACTTGTCACACTTCTTCACTAAGCCCATGGCGTCTGCCTCAAGAGTAGGCCAAAAGTAGCCTTGCCGTTTGGCTCTCTTTGCTAGAGTCCTGCCGCCTATGTGTGAGGCACAAAGGCCCGCATGCAGATCCTCTAGCACCTTTTTTCACCTCTCTGGGTAACCCTTTATGAAGAGTTCCCCCTTGTACATTTCAAATCTTAGAGCTCGCTTTTTAAGTGCTTCCGCTTCTTATGGGGCATCCGGTAGAGTGCCGTCTACCAAATAATCCCGGATGGGGTCCATCCTGGTAGAGCTTCGGTCGAGAATTCCAATGGGATCATGTTCAATGCTTCTTTTTTCCATGACTTCCCAAAAGACTGACCTAGGCGCATCACAAGTAGGGGATAAGGCCAGTTTGGACAAAGCATCCGCCTGATTGTTCTCTGACCGGGGCACCTGACTCAGATGGAACTCGTCAAATGTCCCCGCCTCATCTTTTACCTCCTGCAGATATTTGATCATTACCGGATGGGTGGCCTCATAGTCACCATTGACTTGGCTAACAATCAATTGAGAGTCCGAGCAGGCGTCAACTTTTCGTGCCCCTGCCGCCTTACACATACGTATACCGGCTAGCAGGGCCTCATACTCAGCTTCGTTGTTCGAAGCTTGAAACTTAAACCGTAGTGCATATTCGTATGTATCCCCTTCCGGAGATTTGCAAATTACGCCTGCACCACAGCTATTCACCGTAGAGCTTCCGTCTACGAATAACTTCCAAACCCGGTCGGTATTTTCCGGTTGTGCCGGCCTAGTCATTTTGACAATGAAGTCGGAAAACGCCTGACCTTTCACTGCCCGCCTAGGTTCAAAAGTTATCTCCAGGCTTTGCATTTCAACAGCCCACTTGATCATTCTGCCGGATGACTCTATGGTAGTCATTGGACGCTTGAGTGGCTGATCCGTGTAGACAGTCACCAGATGGGCTAGGAAGTATGCCTTCAGCTGCTTGACTGCCTTGTAGAGAGCCAACCCAAATTTTTCAATCATTGGGTACCGGAGCTCAGCATTTCTGAGAATGTGGCTGATGAAGTACACCAAGAGCTGCTTGTCGTCTCTCTCAGCAAGGAGAACAGCACTAAGGGAGTGATCTGAGACGGCTAGGTACATGTAGAGAACCTCCTTGGGCAGGGGGCTCACTAACCTTGGCAAAGAGTGTAAATGTTGCTTTAACCTCTGAAGTGCCGCCTAAGCCTCTTCTCCCCATTCAAATTTAGACCTCTTCCTAATTGCTTGGAAGAAGTAAAGGCACTTGTCACCTGACCGACTGAGGAATCTTATCAATGCCGCCAGGAAACCGGTTAATTTCTAGGCCTCCTTGACGGTTCGGGGTGATTGCATGTCAATCACCGCCTGTACCTTTTCTAGATTGGCCTCTATACCTCTTTGATCAATCAAGAATCCGGGGAACTTCCCAAACTCAACACTAAAGACACATTTTTTGGGGTTAAGCATGACTTTGTGCCGCCTGAGTGTGGTGAAGGTTTCTCGAAGGTCGGCTAGATGATCCGTCTGAAGCTTGGATTTGACTATCATGTCATCAATATACGCCTCTGCATTCCTTCCGATTTGGTTAGTGAAAACCGTGTTAATCATTCGTTGGAAGGTAGCAGGCGCATTCTTCAACCCAAACGACATCACCGTGTAGTTGTACAACCCCTGATCAGTGACGAAAACCTTCTTTTCCTTATCCTTCTTCCATAGGGGAATTTGATGGAAGCCTGAGTAGGCGTCCATGAAGCTCATCAGGGCATGGCCGGCTGTAGAGTCAACTAGACTGTTAATCTTAGGAAGCGGATAGCTATCCTTTGGACATTCCCTGTTCAGATCTATGTAATCTACACACATCCGCAAGGTACCGTTCGGCTTCCTGACAAGAACAGCGTTTGCTACCCAATCCGGATAGTAACATTGCCGAATGAACCCAGCATCGAGGAGCTTTTTTACCTCGACGGCTTCCGCCTGAGACCTCTCCTCACCGTGATCCCTCTTCTTTTTCCTAACCGGTTTCATGTTGGGATCAACGACTAGCTTGTGGACGGCTAGATCCGGGCTGACGCCTGGCATCTCCTCCAATTCAACGGCAAAATGACCTTTGAACTCTCTCAGAAGTTGGAGCAAGTCTGCTCCCTACTTTTTAAAGGCAACCGTCCCAACCTTAACTGTTCTGTCAAGACGGCTGTCGTCCAGGACGACATCAATGCTCTCACCAGCCGGCTGGGGTCGAGATTCATCCGGCCTTTCCCCGGCTAATGATTGCTATTTCGTTTTTCTGGCGGGGGCAATTGGTCCGCCTTTCTCTTCGTGTCGCCTGCCTTGGGGGCAGGCCCGACTTCTTTGTCCACAAGGTCAGTAGGTTCCTCGCTGGGGCCGGCTGAATGGGTAGTCGACTGGACGTCTGAAAGGTAGCACTCTCTTGCCGCCTTTTGGTCCCCGTTTAGGGAGCCTACTGACCCATCATCCCTCTCAAATTTTATCAGCATGAGAGAAGGGATGATGACATCTTTAGACTCGTTAAGGGTTGGACGGCCTAATATGAGGTTGTAGGCAGTCATTTCCTCAACCACCAAAAATTTGACGACCATGTGCCCTGCTTCCCCTTTACCTCCCAGCCGGATGGGTAGGTCAATCCTACCCACCGGATGCACTACCCCACCTCCAAAGCCGACCAGGGGGTGGGGAGCCTTGTGCATGCTGCTGGGCTTGTACTTGAGTTTCGTCAAGCAAAAATAGCTAATTAGGTCAGACGAGCTCCCGGTATCAATTAATATCCGGCCAACTCTCTGATTGGCAACTTTACATTCGATGACGATTGGGTCATCGTGAGGCCGCCTGACCGTACCCCTGTCCTTCTCAGAGATGAAGACCTTAGGGAAGGTGTCTTTTGACGCCTAGCCCTCATCCTCTGAGCTGGACAACTTCCTGATGTTGTCCTTGGCACCCCGGATGGTGGGACCCCCGCTAGCAAAGTCGCCTGCAATGGTGTAGATGTGCTCTTAATCAGTGTTAGAGCTTTCAACCGGCTTTTTTGACGGTTGTCCACCGGAATTGGGATTACCCTTGGGCTTTGTCAGATAGGACTTAAGAGCCCCCCCATCAGCCAGACGGTCCAGTAGCCACCATAGGCTATAGCAACCATTGGTGTCATGGCCAATGTCGTCATGGAATTTGCAATACTTGCTCTTGTCCCGATTTTTGACAGAGCTTTTCAAAGGAGCCGATTTCTCAATAGTTCACCGGTCTTTCATCTCCATGAGGATGGAGGAGCAGTCCGTGTTGAACTCATACTTGAGGATGTACGGTTTCAACTTCTTTTGCTTTTTCTGGGACGACTGACCCGGTCAGCTTCCCAGACTTCTTTTCTTTTCTTTTCTTCTCTCTTGGCTAGCTGTTGGGGCCGGCTGTCCTTTTTGTCAGACCGCCTGGATTCTGACGAGTGTTTGATGGCACAGAGCTCTGTCGCCTGTATGTAGGCTTCAGCCTCCATTAGTGCCTCTTGGAGGGTAGCAACCCTCTTACGGACCAGGTCGAACTTGCATGTTGACCCGTCCTTCAGACCCCTGAAGAAGTATGTGTATGCAACTTCGTCAAACAGTCCTGGTACCTGAATTCTCATCAGATTGAACCGCCTAACATAGGACCGAAGTCCCTCCTTGTCTCCCTCCTGGATAGCCCCTAGATCGAGACTTGTCTTCTTGGCTGGGATGTTCATGGAGAAGTTTGACGCAAAAAGGTATGCAAGCATCTTAAAGTTATTGATGCACCCAGCCGGCAGGTTGCCGAACCACCGTTGGGCTATGCCGTTCAGCGTTGCTGGGAAGCATCGACACCAGGCGGCATCATCCAACCCTTGTAGGTACATGAGGTTGGTGTATTCCATCAGGTGGTCTTCTGGGTTGGTGGTACTGTCGTAGGTACCTACCAACACGTTCTTAACCTTGGCCGGCTGTGCCGCCTCGGTTATCTCCCGGGAGAAAGCCGAAGGCTGTTCCCCTAGGTTTAGTAGGCGGAGTTGTCAGTCCATGGGCTGGACTATGTTTGCCGCCAGTCCTCCAAAGGGAGACAGCTGCATGTAGGGTGATCTGGTTCCGTATGGCTGTTGGGGAACATATGGGGCCTGATGGATCACATGAAGAGCAGAACGAACGGAGGTGCCGCGTGACTGGCTCCTTGGGTTTGTTTCCGAATGCTTCATTGAAGTATTGCGGAAATTGTCTGGGTAGGTCGACGTAGAAGTCGACTGAGACATGCTCTGACTTCTCTTCTCCTGGATGAACATCCAAGCGTCAGAGAAGGTCTTCTTTGACCCATCCGGCTGTACCTACCGGATGGCCTTTCGCTGCCCATACTCAGGAAAGCGAATCTTTGAGAGATCGATAGGGGGCCCATTCGCCCTGTTGGGCTTGGGGTGAGGAGTAGGCACTCGATCTTTGATTGGCTTCTTCCCGGAAGCCTTCTTGGCCGACTGACCCTTGTTGGGGCTAGCGGACTTATCCTTGATCTCCCCTTTAAAACTCGTCATGAGTTTCATGAGTTCGTCTCTAGCGACGTAGGTTGTGCCCTCCGTCGCCTGATGCTGCCTAGGGTGCTTGGCGCCTGGGTTGGTTGGACCAACTTTGTCCTGGCCTCATTCCTTTGTTTCTTTAGAACGGAGGCGCCTAGAACGAAATCACCCGTCTGGGGCCATGTAGGTGTTGACTTCATAGTCGTCACCAATGTCATGGTCCGTGTGGACTTCAGGGCCAGCTGTGGGCCGGCTTCCCTCTGCAGTTTGTACATTTTCAGATGTCATCTCAGTGGTACTCTCCCCACAGACAACGCCAAATGTTTCGGGGTTTTCTGAGGTGTCTTGCGGGAGGTTTACAGCACCGGGAATGCACGCCTGACTTCTATACCTGCAAAACCACGAAACTCCGGTTGGGTGGAGTTCCGCCTCCGAAGATCAAGTTAGTATGATTCCGGATGAGATTACGTGCGGAAAGTAAACGGGTATTTCTCTCAGATTCCGGGAGATTTCGCAATTAATATTACTCGGGTTTGGTGTCGGTATTTATGAATGCCAATAAATGAGGATGATTCCTCTATTTAAAGCAGATGAAGATCTGCTCCCCCATTGAGGGTACAATGCCACGTGGCATCCATTGGTTGGATGCCCATGGTGCCATAGGGAGGTGACACGTGTCAGGTCCTCATTGAGCCATGTGTCTAGGGTAATTTTTACCCTAAACAAAATACAGTCAAACATAGCTTTTTAAATTAAATGAAATTCAAATGATTTTAAAAAAGCTAATTAAATCAAATAAAGTCAAATGCATTCAATAAAGCTAATTGAATCAAATCAAAGTCAAAAACTTTAAAGAATGCTAATTGATTCAACTGAAAGTCAAATGTTTTCAACAAGACTAATTGAAGTAAATCAAAGTCAAACACATTTAAACAAAGTGTTTTGAATAAAATGAAATTTAAATGCATTCAACAAAGCTAATTGAATCAAATGAAGTCAAACACATTCAAACCAAGCTATGTAAATCAAATGAAATTCAAATGCATTTAACAAAGCTAATTGAATCAAATGATAGTCAAACACATTCAATTAGAGTTTTTTTAATCAATTGAACAAAGATAATTTAATCAATTGAAAATCAAATGAATTCAACACAGATAATTGAATCAAATGAAATTCTAATGCGTTCCACAAAGCTAAATGAATCAAATGAAATTCAAATGCATTCAACAAAGCTAATTAAAACAAATCAAATTCTAATGCATTGAGCAAAGCAAATTAAATCAAACAATGCTAATTGAATCAAATCATAGTCAAACACATTCAACAGAAGTTTTTTAAATCAAATGAAAGTAAAATGCATTTAATAAAGCTTATTTAATCAAATAAAAGTCAAACACATTCATTTAAAGCTTTTTGAATCAAATGTAAGTCAAATGGATTCAACAAAGCTAATTAAATCAAATGAAAGTTGTTTCGGGGTTTTTTGATGTCCTGTGGGAGAGTTACCATTCCTGGACTGGGATCCTTGCGCCTGTACCTGCAAAACAACGTAGACTCCGGGTGGTGGGAGTTCTGCCTCTAACGATCAAGTTAGTACTTATTTGAGGAGTAAAAAGGTGCGGAAAGTAAACAGTGGGAGATCTGGTTCCCTTAGGAAAGGACTAATCAGTGTGTTTAGTCTTATCTAGTTGAGAGTAATTATTGCTTAACCTCGTTTAATGAGGATTAATTAATGTATTTATAGCCTTAGAAAGCGTGCCCAACCTAGGTTTAAGTCTGGCTGATTGGGCCTCTCTCGGAAGTTGGGCCTAAGCGGCCATTTTCCTAGATGACAAATAGTAGGTCACGTGGCGTGGCACAATTGGTTCATGGTGGAAAAATTGTTGCGTGCCACGTGGCAGGCCCTGATAGGTCCAAATGGGGGACCTTTGGCAGACCTGATTGGTCCACTTGGCGTACACTTATTGGGCGAGGAAAATCCCCTAATCATTTGCCCCTCACAGGTGGCACGTGACTAGTCGCATGTCACCTGTGACAGGTGTCGGCCTGTAATTGGCGACGGCCTGCTACAAGTGTCGCCCTATGATAGGCCGAGAGTTTTTTCCTACCTGATTTCAAATTTTGGGATTGACCCTTCGTATTCTCATTTTACCCTATATAAGGGTATGTTGCCTAAGTCTTTTTTTCACATTTTACGAACTTTGCAAGAGAACTCTCGGACCCTTGAACTTGAGGTATGATTTTCTGGACGACTAATTTTACCAACCGCCTGCTTTAATTAGACGCCTGTTCGATCAAGCTTCCTTTCAGAACTTAAGTTTTAGGTAACCGTCTATTCCTTTTATCCTTTTCTGCTTTGATTTTGCACTTTTTTCTTTCTTTTTGAAAATGAGGCCTCAAAAGCATTCGGCACGGCCTAGGTTAGCAATCAGCCGGTCACCAGGGATTGTTGAGTCTAGGACTAGGGGTGCCGACTACCCTGCGGTACTTCAAACTTTGCGCAAGTCCCGAAATCCAACTGTCTTTGTATCTATGCAGGACAGTATGGCTAGAAACAAAAGAGCAAAAAGGATTGAAAACTCTGATGGCTCTTCATTCCAAGTTCAAGTTAGCGAGCTATCGGACCAGACACCTGACACCGCCGGGACCCGAGGTGGCCCTGCTGCTAAGAGCTCTGAGGAGGGGGTCAAGGTGGCCCCTTCCTATTTTGCAGTTGACCTAGCTGGTCAGCAGTTGGCCCCTTATGAAGAAGAGGGGTCGGCCCCCTTAGAGAGGGAGGAGTCGGGCTCTTTTGAAAGTGAGTCCGAATCCTACTCTTCAAGTCGTCTGTCTCCTAGTTCCAAAGAAAGACATTCTCGCTAGGATGAGGCAAGGTTATCTCTTTCAATCGAAAAGGGGAACGACTAGGCAGAACCATCCGTCTCTCATAGGGAATTGAACACCCCTAATTATTGTCATGTTCCAAAAGGTCGAATCAAGGCCATGCAGGAGCGAATAGAGACCTTTCTGTCGGACCATGTGATGGGTCCGACTTTTGAGTTATTTGTGTCGGACGCTAAAGGTACAGTCGTCTGGCCCGCGGGGTCTAGTTTAGGGGACGCCAGATTTGGATCTTACGAGGCGGCCATTAAGGCTGGACTCCGCTTTCCTTTACATCCGACTGTTCAACACATCCTCGATGGGTACGAGGTAAGGCTCTGGCAGTTAGCTTCTAATTCCTGGTTCAACATACTTGGCTATGTGGCTAGGTGTGAAATGCATGGGGTGGAGCTGAACTTTGAGGCGTTCACCCATATGAATTATTTAAGTCGGACCCCAAAAGCAAGCGGTACCGAATGGTACCAAATTACGAGCCACAAGGGCTATTTGATGACAAGGGGAAAGGAGAATAAATGGTAAGATTGGAGAAACAATTTCCTCCTTGTTTCCAATCCCGACACGCTTCTGAACAAGCGTTATAATAGGTGGAATAGGAATCCGTCTCTTCTTTCAGGCGACCCTAGCATGCCGCCTGTTCCTCATTGGGCAAGGGAAGAGATCCTTGATCGAGGACTCTTCAAACTAAAAATTAGGGCCAACTCTACTACTGGGGTACGGGAGCAAGTGCCTTTAAACTGTGTTCCAAAATTTCAGTGGCTATATGATGAATACTTTTTGGCTTCTTGTGGCCTTAGCAGTCGGACCTCCAGAGGTAGACAGCCTCTTGTGCCTCTACATGTTTTACTTGACTTATTTGTGTATGTTTTGCTAACTCTTTTGTCGCCTATATTCAGTCGAAGCCATGGATCAAATCTCTGCATCAAAGAAGGAGGTCTCCCTTCTTTGGACCTCAATAATGAGCTTCTACAATTCTCCTAACAAGGAGACGCCCATAGTGAGTTTCTGCACTTCCGAGTTTCTCTTTAAACTCCTCTTTTTGCTAGTACTGACTTTTCTGAGCTTCTGCAGGCGGGCTTGTCCAAACCCTCTTCCTCCCAACAACCGGACTCAAAAGTTCGGAAAACGACTGCTCGGAGCACGCCTGGATCTGCCAGGAAGCAGTTGGCAAACAAACAGCCACAAACCCCACAAAGTGGGGGTAAACAAACAAAAGTCCCTAGGTGAAAGGAATGGTGTCCTTCCAACAAGTGTATTATTCTGATAGAGGTTCAACATTGTTACAGAGCTAATTCTTTAGTAAGGTCAAGTGATCGGAATGCCTAGGTGGAGGCCGCTTCCGATCAGTAATATTAAGGTATAATTAATATTACAGCATAATCCTAACTAAACCCTTCGGGTCAAACCCAATCGAACAACCGATCCGAGACGACGAATTAATCCGAAGGATTTAATGAGTCGACAGTGTTTTACGAATACAGACGTCGGATATCGAGCCTAGGGTGTCGAGACCGAGAGTCGTAAAATCACAAGCGACAAGTACGAGCATAGCCGTAGCTAGACTAAGCTAGCTCATCGCAGCCCTAGCATCATGCCTAGGCGCCATCGCAGCCCTAGCACCATGCCTAGGCGCGCATGGCAGGCCACACGCACCAAGCATAGCCATCGCAATGCTGGGCACTGGCGCATGTGTGTGTGCGTGCATGCCTAGTACCATCGCAGGCCATAGTGTCCCTCGCACCACCGCAGGCCATAGCATGCCTCGCACCATCGCCTAGCACGCATGCTAAGCCCTTGCGTGCTTAGGCACTCTGGCTGGGCTAGCAGTGCGTGTGGGGCATATGCGTGGGTGGTGCGCATACATGTGGTGTGTGTGCGTGTGGGAGAGGAGTATGCTGGGTATGCGCTGCTAGCAAGTGCGTGGCCTTGGCTGGCATGGCTGTGCGTAGCAGCGTGTGTGTGCGAGGGATTGCGTGGGAGTGCTGGGCCAGTGCCAGCATGCTAGCACAACACAGCACTAGCACGCAGCACCAGCGTCAAGCATCACCCAGCACCAGCACGCATTGCCTGGCTAGGATGCGAGGCTGCTCGCTGGTGCTAGCTGGTAACGCTAGCTTGCACGATAGCTGGAAGAAAGCACAACCCTCCTTGAGGCGGTTTGTTTGTGGGTTTGGGGACCAAGCAAAGCCTTGGGGAGCAAGGTTATGGTCCCCCCCACCTAACCTTGGGCATCACTCTTTAGCGTGTAATTGTGCCACTTGTCGGGTTGTGATTGATTTAATTATTTATTTAATTTGGAATTAAATAAATTGTTGAATTTACCAACTCTCCCACATTGGTGGAAGATTGGAAATCAAGGGTCCATTTCCCTATAAATACAAAAGGCATGGGTATTGAGAAAAACACAACCTTGAGTGGAATTAAAAGGCAACTCTTGATTTGAGTAAACCTTGATTCGTAAAACTCATAGTTTTATTTGTCCGGGTCTTGACTAACCTTCGAGACTTAGGACGCTCGGGTTGGGTTCGAGGGTATGATCCCGTCGGAGGCCTCGTGTTTTCGAGGTTCAAGTAAGAGCTCATAGTCGAACGAAGCACGCGTTAAAGGTATAATCTTTTATCCTTAATTATGTTTTAATTATGTTTTGCTTTTTAATTGCTTTTATTATGGGGGCGGGTCTTGGCGGGTTTCTTTCCGCGTAGTGTGGGTCACTACGAAACCCAACAGCGGTATCGGAGCCACGCTCCTTTTAATTTTTGCAATTATTAATTAATTAAGGTGTTTTAAAGTAAGATTTAATTTCTGGTTATACTTTTCTAATTAGATTAGAAGCTCGTTTAAATTAATTTTACAACTCGTATTTTTATCGATTTTTCTCGTAGTTTTTATTTCTGGTTATGCTTTTCTAATAGTGATTTTTGGGTGGAATCGACATTCTGAAATAGAATCATCCCTCTTTGAGACCTGTCCAGAAGCCAAATTCGAACCAGAAACCCAAGTTTTTGGGGTTTTTTTCGTTTTTCAATGAAAATTTTTAATCTTTTTAACCCTTGATTAATGAAAGCATTACAAGGTTAGATTAAATGCATTATTGCATCCCTAATCTACTGCTATTTTAAATATCCTTAAGCATAATTATGGAGTTTTAATTAGTGCTTGAGTTGATATGCCTTTTTCACATAAACTTGTTTTTCACAAATTTTGCAAATTAATTGCAAGAATGTGTGAATGTTTGATGTGAATGTGTAATTTTAAGTTTCTAATATGTTAAAGTTTTAACCTTTAAAGTTTTAAATGATTGGAACTCTAACCCTAAATTTCATATTGAATAAAGTTTGGATTATTCATGTTTGGTTGATTAAAATCCATGAAGTTCAAATACTTGTGAGTAAAATTTTGATTAATCTTCATATTGGAAGATGTAATTTTTTTTTTACCCAAGTATGAAAGTTGGAAAAAAAAAATTTCATTAGATGGTTAATTTATTTTTCCAACTCCCATTTGTCAAATCCATTATTAATTTGCATATTGGAAAAATTAATTATGTACATAGCTCATTTAACTTTAAGCATAAAGAAAGACCTAAATTTGTTAAAAAATAAATTTTTGGATGATTTAGGCTTGTGCACCATTAAAATTAAAATTATTTAAGATAGACTTATTTTATTTTATTTTTCCTTAAATTGATTCTAAAATGTAATTTAAAATTAATCTTTGTCACACACAAATCGGAATTAAAATTCCGAGTGAAATGCATGCAAATCGATGCAAAACCGCAAGCGTGACCAAGGCTAGCCGGCTGCCTAGCTGCCCAAATGTAGGCTGCCCATGGTGCACGCAAGAACCATGCATCGATGCGTATGGCTGTGTGGCAGGGAGGTTGCTGGGCGCAGCATTGCGTGGGGTTGTGGCTTGGCAGGGGCTGCCTGTGAATGCTGGCTGGCAGCATGCTAGCAGGAGCCAGCCCAGCGCGCCATATGCTGGCAGGCACCAGCACCCTAGCAAGCATGCGCAACATGCTAGCAGGCAGCTGATGCTAAGCAGCGAGGCTTGTTGGGCACAGCAGAGAAGCACCACGCACCATGGCGCAGGGCCATGGGCTGCCTAGCAGCCATGGTGCGCACCCTCTAAGGGTTTTAGTGGCACGTTTTTGCTTAATGTTTGAGCTATGATTTTACAATTTTTGCCATTTTAAATTATTTATGTAATTATTTTAACGAGGTTAGACCTCGATTTTTCCGGATTTTTCAAAATTTTGATTTTGTCAAATTATGGGTTATGCCGACTTAATTAATAGGATTAATTAAGTATGGATGCGGAATTTAGTGGGAGCTTAATTGATTACGTGAGCAATTTTGTTTTTAGAAATAATGAATTAAACAACTTTGACTAGTTTTAATTAGGCGCGTTGATCGGATTAACCACCTAAGTTAGTTACTAGTTTTGCGTGTCTAATTGTGTATTTCGTAAAATGCATTGGCCATTCACAAATAGTGAATGGGTGAATGGAAGATTGTTTTCAAAACAGGTTATTGAAAATGGCAACTAGTGGGGCCCGACTAGGATAGAAAATACGGTTTACGTTCCGTTATGTATTTTTGTAAATCTAAATACGGTCTGCGAACCGTTAAGTATTTTTGTACTATTAGATTAATCTTAGTAGTTCTAGCTAGTTATTTTATTTTGGCCAAGATGTCTCAAGATGGCGTTTCGATGAAGACGAGCCAAGATGAAGACCCATGGAAATTGAAGATTTCAAGGGGTCATGCTAGTTGCCAAATACATCAATTTATGCTTTATTTATTATTGTTATATATGAATGTTAGATGCATGTCTACGATTTCATATGTTGCGACGATTAGTTAAGTTCACTTAAACCAAACCAACATAGAAACCGTATGTCCCTTAATAATATTGAGCTAAAATTTGCCGTTTCAAGAACAACACTTACCGAACTAATGCGTGTATGTGATGGGCTATGCCAAAGCGAAGCATCACTACTTCCCTAGGAACGTAAGGTATACTAGGTATACAAGTTGTCTTGGTTAAGCTCAACGATATCAGTAAGGAGTCCTTAGATGTCGTGGCAAAAGAAATAAAATGTCAAGGATGCATAAGATGCGACATTTTATCAAACCGAGAGTAGCTTGGAGCTATTAGCAATTGGATTGCTTACCTTAAGATATTTAATGATTAAGACAAGGCAAAGCATGCTTAACCATTTCTTGATCTTTGGGATCTCAGAATCATTTTATTCTCGCCCATAAGGGACAACTTATTGATGCGTGGATAAAATGCTCAATAAGATTGAATATATGCATGAACGCTTTTAAATTTTAACTTATTGATTTATGAATGGTTTATCATTTCAAATTCATTCAATTGTAGAACAATGTCTGCAAGTAACTTAAACAACAACCATGTGTGCCCGAAACTCCCCGAAAAGTTAGCTATCAAGCTTAACTTAACAAACCTTGAAGAATGGGAAGACGAACTCAGGAAAACTCTCCGGAGTTGTTCCAAGGAGTATGTTCTGGATACTTCCCTCCCAACCCTCTGTACCAAGAAACACTTGAGTGACGAAACTTATTGTGCATGGTCAAATGTTTTCAAATTAGTGTCACAACTCATTGGTAACTCCATCTCGGAAGAATGGAAATAAAAACTTCCATTCTCTTTTCCGGACTTATTCCTTGGAGGACTAAGGGATGTTGTCGGTGTGAGACTCTCTAAGAGTTTCAACGACAACAATGATGGACTCTTGTTTGAAGTGACTAGGTCACTTACAGACATGAATGTGAAGCCATCGGATCAAGGTTGTCTTGCGAAAGAGAGGTACCATCTTTGGTCTACCGTCTGCAACACCAAGTTGAGACCGGGTATGCCCCTCCGACCCCATGTGGCAAGAATGACTAGGCTCTTCAAGCACATGGAACTCCTTGGAATTCCATTAGAAGATGGAATGGCTGGTCATATTATGCTCACTTCACTCCACTCATGATATGATGCACTAAGGGAATATATTTCTGAAAGAAAGGAGACATATTCTTTGAAGAATGTGGTGGAGCTACTTCACCGAGCCAACTCATTTGGGGCAACCAAAAGAACATCAAGAATAAGGGATTTCAAGGTTAAGGCAAAGATGCGTTGCTTCTATTGTAGTGGGCAAGGCCACTTCAAGAGAGAATGCATGCTCTTTCGAGAAGAGGAAGAGAGGAATGGAGCATCTGCCTCAGGTATCTTCCTAAACACTTGTGAATTAAGCTTATCATAGGTATTGGATACCAAGTATGACTCACTTTATGTTGCCTTTTAAGGGACCAAATGAGAAGCTTATTAAGTGTTGGTGCATGGACAAGTATACGACGAAGATGATTTTTCGGTTGTGCTTGCATGCACTATTTTGTCTATGACATGTAATTAAACTAATCCTAGTTTTTTATTCTTTTGAACATTCTATGGTCTATGGTGTTGGACACCTAGGTATTTTGAATGTAAGATTTTGACAATAGTTGTTTCAAAATTGTCTTGCAAATATATGTTCAATGGAAATTGCATGTTTTTACATATGACCAGACAAAAAATGATACCAATAACTAAGACATCTAAGAATTCAACTTCGTTAACAAACATTAGTAGATATGGCTATATCTACTTAATGTCGAATAAATCTGAAACCTTTGACAGATTTAAAGTATTTCAGAAAGAAGTTGAGAATCAACTTGGCAAGAAAATTAAAGCACTTCGATCGGATTGAGGTGGCAAATATTTGAGCCATGAATTCGACGATCACTTGAAAGAAAATGGTATTCTTTCAGAGTTGACATTTGCCGGAACTCCTCAATGGAACGGAGTATCAGAATAGAGGAATCGAATCTTGTTAGACATTGTTCGATCAATGATGGGTCTTAGTGAACTTCCTATCTCTTTCTGGGGACATGCTCTACAAACTGCGGCACTAACACTGAACCGCGCTCCGACAAAAGATGTTGAAAAGACTCTATATGAATTATGGACTGAGAAACCTCCTAGGTTGTCTCTTCTCAAGATTTGGGGATGCGAAGCATATGTCAAGAGATTAATTTCGGATAAACTTCACCCCGAATCGGATAAGTGTTTCTTTGTGGGACATCCAAAGGAAACCAAAGGGTATTACTTCTAATATAAAATCCGAGAACAAAGTGTTTGTTGCTCGTGATGGTGTCTTTTTGGAGAAGGAACACCTTTCCAAAATGACAAGTGGGAGGAAAATCGAACTCGACGAAGTTCGAGAGGACGAGGAACAGTGTCAACCTGATAAAATTGACAATCTAATTGCTTTGGAAGCAGCTGAGAAAATTGGTCAGTATCAAGCAGACAACGTAAATACTCAACCTATTACCCTTCATAGGTCGCAACGACAAAGATCTCAACCAGACAGATACCTTGGTATTGTCTTAACCGAAGATCAGAACATCCTAGTTATGGATGGAGATGAGCCAGCGACATACAAGCAAGCTATGACGAGCCCCGACTCTGCTAAATGGCAAGAAGCCATGAAATCCGAGATGGACTCCATGTCTGAAAATCAAGTCTGGGACTTGGTGAGTTGCCCGAGGGTTACACACCCATTGGTTGCAAATTGATCTTCAAATTGAAGACAGACAAGGATGGAAATGTATCGATATACAAGGCTAAGCTAGTGGTAAAAGGTGATAGACAAATCCACGGGATTGACTATGATGAAACTTTTTCACCGGTTGCAATGCTAAAGTCTGTCCGGATTATTCTAGCGATTGTTGCATATTACGATTATGAAATATGGAAAATGGATGTCAAAACCGCCTTCCTAAATGGGATTTTGTAAGAAACTATGTACATGACACAGCCAGAAGGTTTTGTCAATCCGAGCAATGCTGGGAAGGTTTACATGCTTAAGAAATCCATGTATGGACTAAAGCAAGCCAGCAGGAGTTGGAATCTGCGATTTGATGAAGCCATCAGCAAGTTTGGTTTTATCAAGAATCCCAATGAATCTTGTGTATACAAGAAGATCAGTGGGAGTGACATCGCATTCCTAGTCCTATATGTCGATGACATACTGCTCATTGGAAACAACACAAAATTACTGGAGTCCGTAAAGGGCTGGTTGGGAAAGTGCTTTTCAATGAAGGACATAGGAGAGGCACATTACATATTGGGCATCAAGATCTTCAGGGATAGATCTAAGAGGATGATTGGATTGAGCTAGAGTACTTACATTGATAAAGTACTAGCACGATTCAACATGGAGAATGCCAAGAGAAGGCATCTACCCATGTCCCATGGCGTAACTCTTAGCAAGAAACAATGTCCACAGACACCTGTTGAGCGAGAGAGAATGGATCAGATTCCATATGCTTCGCTAATTGGGTCGATCATGTATGCCATGATATGTACCAGGACAGATGTCTCGTATACCTTGAGTGCTACAAGCCGATACCAATAAAACCCAGGAGAGGCGCATTGGACTGCGACTAAGAATATCCTAAAGTACCTGAAAAGGAACAAGGATAAATTCCTGGTTTATGGTGGCTGTAAAGACCTGGTTTTTGAAGGTTACACCGATGCTAGCTTCCAAACTGGCAGAGACGACTTCAAATCACAGTCAAGATACATATTCTGTCTGAATGGAGGAGCGTTTAGCTGGAAGAGTGCCAAGCAGAGCACAACTACAGATTCTACAACTAAAGTCGAATACTTGGCTGCTTCAGAAGCTGCTAAGCAGGCTGTTTGGATTCGCAAGTTCATCAGTAAGCTTGGTGTTGTACCCTCCATCAAGGGTCCGATAGATCTCTACTGTGACAACAATGGAGCTATCGCTCAGGCTAGAGAGCCAGGAGAGCACCAGAAGGTCAAACATGTCCAAAGGCAATTTCACATGATAAGGGAATGGAAATCCGAAGGTGAAATTAGCATTTGCAAGATCGGCACGGATGATAATGTGGCCGATCCTTTGACTAAACCTTTGCCTCAAGTGAAACACAACAAGCACGTTGAGGCAATGGGAATCAAGCACGTGGGAGATTAGCTTTGAAATTCCCTATACATGTGTTTTAATTAAACTGGTTGTTTTAATGTAAGACGTTATATTGAAACCATTCATTAATGGAGTAATTAATTTTTGTGGAAAATTATTTTTCACTCCATTGCTATTTAGTTGTGGTTTAGAATTAAATAATGAGTCCATTCGATTTTTGAAAATATTCAAAACAGGGTATCAAGACCATGTCTTGGATAAAGAAACACCTGTTAAGTGAACATTGATTATTTAAATCGATGGTTATCCCTAATCGAGGTCATCTAACTAATGGACGATTGATGACCACCAGAGATTGGTGTGTAGTGTGATTTACAGCACCGTTTCTTGTGCTGCAAGAACATGATGGTCATAAATCATTTGCACAGGTGCCAGTTTGGAACTACACTAGATCGACCTATGAGAGTACTTTAAGAGATTCAAAAATTGTCTTAAGTACATTTCTCGTTATAGCTATCGGAACTCGTTTCCTCGACCATGAGTGGTGTGAAGTTTACTTGTTTGAGAACTAGTCTTTTTTATATTGCCTAACGTCTGCCGTAACTGGGGATCATAACGAGAACACTCACGAGACTATGTCCTGTTAGTAAGATAAAATTACAATGCAAGACTAGGAATGTCCCCCTATTAACAGTAGGAAATATGTCTTTGTTGTTTACAAGGCCGCTCGATGAGCGAGACTGTAAAAATGTCTTAGTAAGATAAAATTACAATGCAAGACTGGGAATGTACCCCTATTAACAGTAGGGAATATGTCTTTGTTGTTTACAAGGCCGCTCGATGAGCGAGACTGTGAAAATGCATGGCCTTGCTCAGATGGATTTTAGAAATCATCTGCTTATTGACAGTCAAACTCGGAGATCGAGAAACACTTCCGAACATAATAAGGATGACAATGAATCTTACCTTATAGTTCACGAAGAGACATTAAGAGACATAGGAAATGAGCTATACATTATATGCACACTTGTCCGAAAGGACAAGTGGGAGATTGAAAGGAATGGTGTCCTTCCAACAAGTGTATTATTATGATAGAGGGTTCAAAATTATTACAGAGCTAATTCTGCAGTAAGGTCAAGTGATCGGAATGCCTAGGTGGAGGCCGCTTCCGATCAGTAATATTAAGGTATAATTAATATTACAGCTTAATCTTAACTGAACCCTTCGGGTCGAACCCAATCGAACAACCGATCCGAGACGAGAAATTAATCCAAAGGATTTAATGACTCGACAGAGTTTTACGAATACAGACGTCGGATATCGAGCCTAGGGTGTCAAGACCGAGCGTCGCAAAATCACAAGCGACAAGTACGAGCATAACCGTAGCTAGACTAGGCTAGCTCATCGCAGCCCTAACATCATGCCTAGGCGCCATCGCAACCCTAGCATGATGCCTAGGCGCCATCGCAGCCCTAGCATCATGCCCAAGCGACATTGGAGCCCTAGCATGATGCATAGGCGCCATCGCAGCCCTAAAACCATGCCTAGACGCGAATGGTAGGCCACACGCACCAAGCACAGCCATCGCAGTGTTGGGCACTAGCGCATGTGCTTGTGCGTGCAAGCCTAGCACCATCGCAGGCCATAGTGTCCCTCGCACCAGAGCAGGCCATAGCATGCCTAATACCATCGCCCAACACGCATGCTAGGCCCTTGCGTGCTTAGGCACTCTGGCTGGGCTAGCAATGCATGTGGTGCGTATGCGTGTTGGTGCGCATACATGTGGTGCGTGTGCGTGTGGGCGAGGAGTATGCTGGTTGTGCGCTGCTAGCAAGTGCGTGGCCTTGGCTGGCATGGCTGTGCGTAGCAGCATGTCTGTGCGAAGGATTGCGTGGGAGTGCTGGGCCAATGCCAGCGTGCTAGCAGAGCACAGCACTAGCACGCAGCACCAGCGCCAAGCATCACCCAACACCAACACGCACTGCCTGGCTGGGATGCGAGGCTGCTGGCTTGTGCTAGTTGGCAGCGCTAGCTGGCACGCAAGCTGGAAGCCAGCACAACCCTCCTTGAGGCTGTTTTGTGTGTGGGTGTGGGCACCAAGAAAAGCTTTGGGGAGCAAGGCTATGGTCCCCCCCACCTAACCTTGGGCATCACTCTTTAGCATGTAATTGTGCCACTTGTGGCGTTGTGATTGATTTAATTATTTATTTAATTTGGAATTAAATAAATTGTTGAATTTACCAACTCTCCCACATTGGTGGAAGATTGGAAATCAAGGGTGCATTTCCCTATAAATATCAAAGACATGGGTATTGGGAAAAACACAACCTTGAGTGGAATTAAAAAGCAACTCTTGATTTGAGTAAACCTTGATTCGTAAAACTTTTGACGCTAGGTTCGGGTCTCAACTAACCTTCGAGACTTATGATGCTCGGGTCGGGTTCGAGGGTACGATCCCGTCGGAGGCCTCGTGTTTTCGAGGTTCAATTAAGAGCTCATAGTCGAGCGAAGCACGCGGCAAAGGTATAATCTTTTATCCTCAATTATGTTTTAATTATGTTTTGCTTGTTAATTGCTTTTATTATGGGGGCGGATCTTAGCGGGTTTCTTTCCGCGTAGTGTGGGTCACTACGAAACCCAACACTGGGGACAGCCGGCCTCCAAGAGGTATAACCGGCTCCTTCGGACCTTGTTTAATTTTTCTTCCTTTGATATTCTCTCTCTTGTTCTAACAATTTGTCTTTGAATTCAGGCGGCCCTCAAGAACCAGACTTGGTCCAAATGGCCAAGTCTATGGTTAAAGCCATCCCTCTAGAGGAGAGGGATGCGGTCAAGGGAGTCGGCACCCTTAACTTAGACGGAATCATGGGTCTCCTCTTTGAGGTATACTTAGCATTTTTGTAAAATGTTGAATGACTTTGCCTGCCGCCTGGTTTTGCAAATCTGACGCCTAATGCTTCTTTTTCAGACCATGCTCCGCGTACACGGCCTCTATAGGCTGATTAGCGCCAAAAACAAAGAGGTAAAAGCTACCAAAGTCATGGCCGTCTCTGACTTTGACAAGGCAATGTTTCAAATTGCCTAAAATGAAATTTTGACAACTGATATTATTTATTATCAGGCTCAGGCCACTTTGGAGATCAAAGGCAAGTTGGAGGCGGCCAACAAAAGGAACCGGGAGCTGGAGCAGACGGTCAAAAGTCTTCGAGACGAGCTGCGTCCACTAAAAAACATCACCCATAAGGCTGAAGGTCTGCACACGTCTCTGGACACACTCAAGGAGTGCCTGGAGAAGCAGGAGGCGACTATCACCAAAGATCTTAATGCGAAGGCTGAGACCGAGAAGCTGGCTCTAGCCCAGGCCATGATGGAGGACTCGGCCAATATAGTGAAGATGACCTAGTCGTCCCTTTTCCCAAAAGCTAGCTATGCCGCATGGGATAAAAAATTTAACGCTTGTACTGAAGAGTACAACAGAAGGATCATGCAGCAAGCAGCTGAAGAAGACGAGAAGGAAAAAGAGGCGGCCGACTCCAGCTCCGTGGAGGAAGAAGAGGTGGTGGCCCTTCAACCAATAGAGACAGATGCGTCTAGAGCTCCTGCCCCTGAAAACGAGTCGACAAAGGAGGATGCTTTGAAGAATCAAGCGCCCGTCGTTGAGCTCGATCAGCCGGCAGTTGAAAACCAAGCCCCTCCCAATGTTTAAAGCTTTTTTTTATTCAAACTTTACTCTTGCCTGCGTGCCGTTTGTTCTTTTGTATCTTTACCCGACCAAGGGGTCGGGGTTATGAATATTTTGCCGGTCCTCATGGCCGGCTGTTTTATGTATGAACCTGGCAACCACGTTTTGGTTGTCTTTTATCACAACATCTTGTTTATGCTCATTTTTCCCAAGTATAGAGTGTTCTTGACGTCTGCTTGAATGCTATACCGACTGTTTTTGTATGCTCTCTCTTCTCTCTCTTTTGTAAGCCAAGTTTATCAAATACTGACCGCCTATTCCCCTGGACGACTTATTGTCTTGGCTCCAGATTGGCAACCAGTCAGTTTCCCAACTTATTTTAAGAATCACGTTAGGGTTGCTCAACTTTTTCAAGTTTAAAAGGAACATGCTGCTTGTAAATGGGCCGCCTGTTTGCTTAAGTAGAAACAGAGTCCATGCTTTCTTTAGCTAGGCGGACTTATTATAGCTCTTTGAATCCACACCAAGTGTGAGAGAGTAACTATGAGCCATCTTTGAGATTACCCATTCGTCATTTTCATGCTTGAGTAGTAGAGGTACTAGGCGGCGGAGGCCGGATGGCACCCTTGATTCGCCAAGTGTTGCTTGGCTATTTACTCAATAGGTGTTCACTTAGTAGGAATAGTGATTTGAGAGTTCTTTCTTGCCAAAAAGCAGACGGACTCTTTATACCTTTTAGGTTCCATACTAAGTATGTTGGCGTGATTATGAGTAATCTTTGAGATTACCCAGTCATCACCTCTCTTGCTTAAGTAGTAGAGGTATCAGGCAGCGGAGACCGGCTGATCCCCTTGTTTTTCCAGTTTTTGTTGGCTATTAACACAAGAGGTACCCCCTGCACTTATCCCAAGTGATACAGGCGGTTATCCGAGTCGGATGTCAACTGCTAACACTTGTTTGGTTAGTGTTAGAGTTGTCCTTATCTCAAAACGGCTACGTGGTTGCCCTTGGGGACAATCGTCTAGGTGCCGTGTACTTAGTTTATAGAGCAATATTCCACCTAAATGGGAGCTGCTCTCTGCGACGAATCTCATCCGGAGGGATGTCGCCGGACGCTTGCTATGATGTGGGGACAGGTCGTATTAGTTTAAAGATTGGATCAGTTGGCTTGGCGCCTGGACTGACCATCCGGCCATAAGCCTTGTTTAGTTCATGGTGAACAAGTGTAGGAGAGTAGCCGAATGTAAAGTTATAGGCGGCATGCCCCTTTAAAACAGTATAAAATAGAGAAAATGGAGATTAGCCGATTGTTTATCCAGTCGGCATGCCCCTCTGTATTCAGTATATATTAAAGAAAGATATAGAGTAGCCATCTGCTAATGTTACAGGTGGCATGCCCCTCTGTTTACAATATAAATGAAGCAAAATAGCAAGTTTTATTAGTAACTCTTGGCTGGTTACATTATTAAAAAATAATACTTCTTCAAATTATCTACATTCCAAGTTCGAGGTAAGGGGTGGCCGTCTGGTGTTTCCAGGCGGTAGGTGTCGTCCCAAACCTCTTCATAGATTCGGTAGGGTCCTTCCCAGTTGGGAGTTAATTTGCCTAACTCCTTAACCTTACCGACTGCTTCCATCTTTCGTAGTACAAAGTCCCCCACTTGGAGTGGACGCCTGTGTACCCTTTTATTATATGCCCTTGTCATTCTCAGGCGGTAGATTTCATGGCGCAAGGCTGCATTACCCCTTCGTTCTGGGAGTGAATCCAATGCTAGGCGCATAGCCTCCCAATTTGCTTCTTCGCCATAAAGCATTACACGAAGAGTCGGCTTGTAGTGTTCAATTGGCAGAACAGCTTCTGCCCCATAAGTTAGGATGAATGGAGTCTCTCTAGTCGCCCCTTTCTCAGTCGTCCTAATGGCCCAGAGAACATGCGGTAGTTCGTCTGCCTATAGTCCGCCTGCTCGTTCAATCTTCTTTTTGATACCGTCTGAGATGATTTTATTGAAAGCTTCCACCTGGTCGTTTACTTGCGAACGACCGACTGATGCAAAGCAGTGTGAGATGCCTTGGTCTCCCAGCCATTTTTTTAGAACAAGCGTCTCAAATTGGGGGCCATTATCAAAAACCATAGACATGGGTACTCCAAATCAAGTGATGACATTCCTCTATATGAAGGAGATGACGTCCTTGGTCTTGATACCCTTAACTACTTCTGCCTCCACCCATTTAGTGAAGTAGTCAACTTCAACCAATATATACCACCTGCCGCCTATTGTAGGCGTATAGGGACCTAGGATATCCATGCCCCACTTAGCGAAAGGTATAGGACTATGGATGGTCGTGAGGTCTGTGGCCGGACGATGAATTAACTTGCCAAACTTTTGACACTTGTCACACTTTTTAACCACTTCCATGGCATCAGCTTCTAATGTAGGCCAGAAGTAACCTTGCCGCCTGGTTCTTTGAGCAAGCGACTGGCCGCCTACGTGAGAAGCGCAGTACCCTGAATGTAGATCTTTTAAGACCTCTCGTCCTTTTTTGGGGGTAACATATTTCACGAGGGGCTGAAGATGCCCTTTCCTGAAAGGTTCCCCTTTACGCATTTCAAAGCTGGACGCCCGTTTTTTCAATAAGGCAGCCTGGTATTGATCACTCGGCAAGGTGCCGGTTGTCAAATAGGCTCTTATTGAATCCATCCGGGTTGATCTTTTATCCAGAATTCCAATAGGCTCTTCCTCAATACTTCGTTTCTCCATAACTTCCCAGAAGATAGTCCTTGGCGTGTAATAGGAGGCCGAAGTTGCTAGCTTTGACACAGCATCTGCCTGGTTATTCTCGGACCTGGGTACTTGAGATGAATGAAACTCTTTAAGTGACCCGGCCGCCTGCCGTACCGCCTACAAATATTTAATCATGGCCGGATGGATTGCATCGAATTCACCATTGTATTGGCTTACTATCAACTATGAGTCAGAACAGGCGTCTATTTTTCTTGCCCCAGCCGCCTTGGACATGCGGATACCGGCCAATAAAGCCTCATATTCCGCTCGTTGTTCGAGGCTTGGAAGTTAAATCGTAGAGCATACTCGTACCTGTCGCCTTCTGGCGACTGACATATGACACCTGCACCACAACCATTTGCAGTAGAGCTCCCATCCACATAAACCTTCCAGACATGGTCTTGAATTTAAGAATCAGAGAGCCGAGTCATCTCTACTATAAAATCAACAAATGCTTGTCCCTTCATTGCTTTCCTTGGCTCGAACGTAATTTCAAGGCTCTGAATTGCTATTGCCTATTTGATCATTCGGCCTGACGACTCCATAGTTGTCAGTGGCCACTTGATTGGCTGGTCTGTGTATACCACGATCGAATGTGCCAAGAAGTAAGGCTTCAATTTTCTAACTGCTATGAAGAGGGCAAGGCCAAATTTTTCCACTAGGGGTTCCTCAACTCGGCATTCTTCAACACGTGACTGACAAAATAGACCGGGAGCTGACAGCCGTCTCTTTCAGCAAGGAGGACAACACTTAGAGCATGGTCAGACACTACTAGATACATGTAGAGCACTTCTTTGGGCAAGGGGCTGACCAGCCTTGGTAACGAATGCAAATGTTGCTTTAGTTTTTGGAACGCCGCCTCAGCATCCGGCCCCCATTCAAACCTGGCTTTCTTTTTTATTGCCTAAAAAAAGTAAAGACACTTGTCGCCTGACCGTGCGGGGCGACTGCATGTCTATGACCGCCTGCACTTTTTCGAGGTTAGCCTCTATACCCCTTTGATTAATAAGAAATCCGAGGAACTTCCCAGACTCAACTCTAAAAACACATTTCTTGGGATTGAGCATGACACGGTGTCGCGTGAGTGTGGTGAATGTTTCTCGGAGGTTGGCCAAATGATCCATCTGAAGTTGGGATTTTACAATCATATCATCTATGTACACCTCAACATTCCTACCAATTTTGTCAAAGAAGACCGTGTTTATCATTCTCTGGAAGGTGGTCGGGGCATTCTTCAGACCAAACGGCATGACCATGTAACAATAGAGGCCCTGATCTGTGACAAAGGCCATCTTCTCTTGGTCCCTCGTCCATAGGGTTATTTGATGGAAACCAGAGTAGGCGTCCATGAAACTCATTAAGGCGTGGCTAGCTGTTGAGTCGACCAGACTATCGATCTTAGGCAATGGATAACTATCTTTGGGGCACGCCGTGTTCAAGTCTGTGTATTCCACACACATACGCCAGGTACCATTCGGCTTTTTGACTAGCACAACGTTTTGCAACCCAATCACGGAAATAACATTGCCGAATGAACCTTGCATTAAATAATTTTTTAACCTCGGTGGCAGCTGTCTGGCTTCTTTCTTCGCCATGGTTCCACTTCTTTTGCCTGACCGGCTTCTTTTTCGGATCCACAACTAACTTATGCACTGCCAAATCTGGACTTATACCTGGCATCTCATGGACTTCAATTGCCAAAATATCCTTGAATTCCTTCAAGAGTTGGTCTAGGGCGACGTCCACATGTTCACTAGTCGGCTGAGGGTGGAACTCGTTTGACCTCTCCTTGGCTAGTGATTGTTATCGCTTTTCTTTTCTTTCGGCCCTCAGTTTGGTGGCCTTTCTTTTCTTGCCGCTTGCTGCTTGGACAGGCGCATCCTCCTTGATTTGTTCAAGGTCAGTTTTCTCTCCACTTGGGCTAGCAGTCACCACAGTGGGTTTAATATCCGAGAGATAACACTCTCGTGCCATTTTCTGGTTTCCCCTTAGGGAGCCGACTGTTCCATCATCCTTTTCGAACTTGAGCAATATGAGAGATGGAATGATGACAGCTTTGGAATTGTTCAGGGTGGGTCGTCCTAAGATCATGTTGTAGGCTGAGATCTCCTCGACGACCAAGAACCGGACCACCATGTGACAGCCCTCCCCTTTCTCACCGGGTGAACGACGCTTCCTCTAAACCCTACTAGAGGGTGAGATACCGGATGTATGCTGTTAGGTTTGTACGTGAGCTTTGCCAAGAACTTGTTGCTGATTAGGTCAGAAGAACTGTCGGTATCTATGAGGATTTGGCCAACTCTCTGGTCGGCCACTTTGCACTCAATTAAAGTAAGGTCGTCATGCAACCCCCTAACACCTGCAAGGTCTTCCTCTATGATTACAATTTCTGGGAATGAACTCTTGGAGGTCCGTCCTTGGTTGACGGAATTAACATCTAGCCGTCTAATGTTATCTTTGTTGCCCCTAATTGTGGGGTTGCCTTCTACGAAGCCGCCTGCTATAGTATAGACGACGGCGTTGTCGGTGTCAAAACTGTCAACCGATTGGTTCGTCTTTTTGACCGCCTGTTTTTTTTGGGGGTGCATTCCCCTTGGACTTCTTGACGTAGGAGTCAAGATGCCCTTTATCTGCCAGGAAGTCCAGAAGACCCTTGAGGCTGATACATTCATTGGTTTCATGACCAATGTCTTCATGAAAATGACAGTATTTATCTTAGTTCCGATTGCTGGCAGAACCTTTCATAGCGGTCGGCTTCTTAATTGAGATTTAGCCCTTGATTTCATTGAGGATAGCGTGGCTGTCCTTGTTGAACTCATACTTTTGGGATTAGGGTTTAAACTCCTTTTTCTTTTTATGGGATGGCTGTTCAGAGGAGTCGGCCGCCCATATTTCTTTTCTCTTTTTCTCTTCTTTATTTGCCGACTGCTTTTGTCGGGCCTCTTGCCATCCGACTCCATCATGGCCTCTTGGAGGGTGGTCACCCTCTTTCTGACAAGGTCAAATTTAAAGGTCAACCCGTCCTTAAGTCCTCTGAAAAAAACAGTATAAGGTACCTCATCCGGCAGTTCTTGTATCTGAATCCTCATCAGGTTAAATCGCCTGATGTAGGAACGGAGTCCTTCCTTCTCTCCCTTCTGTATTGTCCCCAAGTCAAGGTTCGTCTTCTTAGCAGGAATGTTCATTGCAAAATTGGAGGTAAATAGGTAGGCGAGGGTCTTGAAATTGTTTACACAACCAGTCGGCAGGTTGCCGAACCATTGTTGAGCAATGCCCTTTAATGTGGCTAGGAAGCACTTACACCATGTGGGATCATTCAACCCTTGAAGGTACATAAAGTTGGTGAACGCCATCAGATGATCTTCTGGGTTTGTAGTGCCATCATAGGCTCCTACCAACACAATCTTCATTTTGGCCGGCTAAGCGGCCTCAATTATTTCCTTAGAGAAGGCGAACGGCTGTTCTCCAAGTCTAAGCAACCTAAGTTGACAGTCCAAAGGTTGGACGTTTCTTGCCGCCTGTCCTCCAAACAGACGAGGCTGCATGAAATATTGAGGTTGCGGAACGTATGGCTGGGGTGGCACATACTGTGCCGCCTGGTTTTACTTAGAGTCAAACCAGTGGGAGGTACCGCCTGTCTAGCTCTTATAGTTCGAATTCGAATACCTCAAGGAAGTATTGTTTAAACTGTCTTGAAAATCAGACGTAGAGGCCGACTCTGATAGTTGGTCATTCTTCTTTTTCTCTAGCAACATTCGAGCATCGGAATATGTTTTCTTCGACCCATTCGGTCAAATATGACGGATGGGATTTTTCTTTCCTGGTGAGGGAAAACGATACTTCGTTAGGTCGATCACTGGCGGCTGTCTTGCCCCGGGCTTTAGGTAAGGGGTCGCCTCACGATCTTTCACAAGCTTCTTCCTCCCAGACTGGGAGGGTCTTCTGGCCGACTGCTCCTTGGATGGAGCAGACGTCTTCTTATTAATGAGATCTTGGATCTCCCCTTTGAAGCTATTCATGAAAGTCATGAGTTCACTTCTAGTAATGGGGGCAGATCCCTTGGCCGCATGTTGATGATCAAGCGGCTGGCTGGTTGGTTTACTAGATCTAGCCAGACGATCCTGTTGTTCCTTCCTTTCGGAGGAAGGAGTTCGACGAGCTCTTAAGGTCCCGTCTAAGGCCGTGTGAGTCTCGACCTCGACCTCATTGTCGGTATCCTGGTCACTATAGACCTGAGGGTCGTCCATAGGATGCTTCTCGCTTTGATTCAGTACAGAATGTGATGCCATCTCGAAAGTACTCTCCCCACAAACGACACCAAAATGTTTTGGGGTTTTCTGATGTCCTGCGGGAGAGTTACAATTCCGGGACAGGGATCCTTGCGCCTGTACCTGTAAAACAACGGAGACTCCAGGTGGTGGGAGCTCCGCCTCCGACGATCCAGTTAGTACTTGTTTGAGGAGTTAAAAGGTGCAGAAAGTAAACAGTGGGAGATCTGGTTCCCCAAGGAAAGGATTGATCAGTGCGTTTAGGCTTCTCTAGTTGAGAGTAATTATTGCTTAACCTCGTTTAATGAGGATTAATTAATGTATTTATAGCCTAGGGAAGCGTGCCCAACCTAGGTTTAAGTCAACCTAGGGCTGATTGGGCCTCTCCCGGAAGTTGGGCCTGAGTGGCCATTTTCCTAGATGACAAATAGTAGGCCACGTGGCGTGGCACAATTGGTCCATGGTGGACAAATGGTTGTGTGCCACGTGGCTGGCCCTGATAGGTCCAAATGGGGGACACTTGGCAGGGCCTGATTGGTCTACGTTGCGTACACTTATTGGGCGAGGAAAATCCCCTAATCAAAAGTCAAATGCATTCAAGAAAGCTAATTGAATCATATATAAGTGAAACAAATTAAAGTGAATCAAATAAAAGTAAAGCTAGAGAGCGTTTTTCTGCTATAACCATTTTTTTACGAAAAAACTTACAGGTTAGGCTATGGCCAATCGTAAAAAGGGTAAAGCAATGAAGCAATGCAGCTCGAAATCTTCTTCCAAAGCCAGGAAAAAGCTGAATTCCAAGATTAAATCATGCAAGAAAGTGAAGGTTGATGAGCGGTGTGTTGATGATGATGTGGGTTCGAGAGAAAGCTGGCTGGATGGGGCGATGGTGGATGAGATTCCGATTAAAGAGCTCTCGGAGGAAGGTAAACAGCTTCATGAACGCGGGGAAATTAGGTCGTTGACTAACCTCCTAACGTTCAAATAAATCTATAAATCCTAAAACTAACCCCTAAACAAGTCTAGTGGTAAGTTTGGAGTCGAACCACAAGGAACGGTGATGCTAGATTTTCTTAATCTAATGCTTAAGCTACGCCGAAGTCAGTTTATGGATAGAGGACACTACAACTACAATAAAACAAATATAAAGAACAAGGTATGATAAAGTCTACTAGGGGAAAAGATCCACTTTGAACAATTAATAAGCTAATGAGAATCCATTTGATAATCAATCATGCAAAGAAAAAATTAAAATGAGAATTAACTACACTCAAAAGTAATCTCTCAAAACCCTAGCCTAGATCCCTCATTGACTAGGTGCATCGAAGAAATTTACCCAAAATGCAATAAAGTATATCAATTCTAATTCACAATCCCTTGTTAAACTAGAACCAATAGGCAATTAACTTTGCTAACATGGGAGATCAATCCATTCTAAAACAAACAACATGCCATCATCAATTCAATCAATTTAATCACACAATTATCATCAAATTTATCTCAAATAACTCAATTAATCATTACAAAGCTTTAGTGAACACCTAGTAGAAGGAAAACTACTCAAACATGAAGAAAGAAATTAAATAAATCATAAAGAGAAGAGAGAGTAAAAATGCTCTTTGATATAAATTGGAGATCTTCAAATCATCAAGTTCCACCTCTGATTATCCAAAATCCATGAAAACCATTGTGTTTGTCACTTTCTCACTCCAAAATTTGAGAGTTTCTCTGTATGAAAACCTAAAACTAACCTAAAAAACTACTGAAAAAAATGAATACTTCTTTTAAAATGAGAAAAAAGTGTATTTTTACCCCTTACTAAATTGCCTAGGAAGCTCAGCAAAAAGTCGAGCAGTACGTATAGGAGCGCGCGCTCCAAAGTTAGTGCACGGGCGCTCCTAGCTGCAAAAGTGAGAAGCAGGTTCCTTCCAAAAAGTTTAGAGCGGGCGCTCCTCTTAGATAGCGCACCCGCTCCTTCGCGCTAGACAAAACTACTTAGCTTCAAATGAACATAACTCCCTCATTTTACATCGGAATTGAGCATATGACATGTCGTTGGAAAGCTCTTGAGAAAAGGTTTCATCTCCAATTAGAATCACTCAGAAATGCTTTATTGATCAAAAGATATAGGCGTTTGAAGTTCAATCTTTGCAAATCAAGTGCACATTTCTTTATTACTTGCTCTTTTTTATGTTTCACATTTCTTTCTTCAATCTTGAGCAATGAAATTATCCATGTGTTCCTAAACATAAGAATAAACCAATAAATTTTAATCTAATGCAAGAAGTAACCAAAAATATGCAAGAAAAGCCAAAATTGACCAACAATGACATTTCACATGCAAACACGACAAATGAAATAAAACCTTATTAAAACCAAGTAAAAAGATATCAAAACAATGAAAAACTAACTAGAAACTCCTAAGAAAATAGTGACATAAATGACACTTATAAAATTCCCCCAAGCTTAACTTTTGCTCATCCTCGAGCAAAATAAAACAAACACAAGGGAAAACGATGTATTTTATTTAAACAAATAAAACTAGATGA
The DNA here is from genome assembly GCF_001683475.1 of Chenopodium quinoa. NCBI lineage: Eukaryota > Viridiplantae > Streptophyta > Magnoliopsida > Caryophyllales > Amaranthaceae > Chenopodium > Chenopodium quinoa. The sequence continues at coordinate 6,712,262 of NW_018744367.1, forward strand.
GAAAGAATATACACTAACTCACTTTCGTAGGAATCACGAATACATTTAGCGTATGAATCAAGCACTTTAAACCCCTTAGATCGCTCTAGAGGACGAGCATGTTCTCGTAAGGGTTACCTATGAGTTTAACCCATAACTCTTGACAAAAATCAAGGCAAAGCAATAAATAAATAAATAAAATAAAATCGAAGTAAAAGAGAGGTTACAAGCGTTCTTGAGTGGACTTTTATGATGGAACAAGCATAAAAGAATGTCAATCTTTCTAAAAAAAATAAAGGTATGCACATTCTAAGATGTCTAAGGTTGATTGAAACATAATATATGCTAAGCATAGAGAACTAACGAAAACACTTTCCACCTTTTGTTCCAACCAATCAAACCACGTTCTCTCTACAAGTTTCAAATCCACTTTCAAGTTAGCTTCTCGTGATTCCACAAAGAAACCGGAAAAAAAAGTAAGAAATTCAAAACATGAGAAGGAAAAACATGAGAAGGTTACCTAACATCTTGGCTATGCAAACTCGTTCTATAGGCTTGATTCCTATTTCCCGCCACCATTAAATGAATTAACCCTCTAGGATCAAAAGGACTTCCAAGGTTATAATATATAGGCTAGGAGAGTTAAGGGTGGAAAACTTATGAAATTGGTGGTAAACCTAAATGTGAAGCCCGGGTAGAACTTTTTCCACAAGATCCAAACGAATCCAAAACAAAAGTACCAACTATGCTCATAAAATAAATTTCCCCCAAGCTTATTTAACACAAAATAACAAAAATAGGGAAAAAAAACAACTATAACAAAATCTTTTTGTTCTTTTCGTCCTTTTACTTTATTTTTTTCGATTTTTTTTCAAGCTTTTCCTTTTTTCATTTAATATCCTTGCCTCTTTTAACTTTGGACGCCTTTTTCTCCAAATGCATTTGCTTTTATGCACAAACTTATATACAACACATACTTGATTTGTAAATAAATTTATATTCTAAACATGCACCATAAATAATAAGACAAGCTCGAAAACTAAATTGCTTCACAAAATTAAAGATAGAAAGAGAAACCAAGGCTTCAAGGCTTGTATTGTGGCTAGAGAAAAGAAGGTATATGGCTCAAAAGGGCTAGCAAGAGGGGAAAATTAAATGAAAACAAAATCCAAAAATAGAAAATCTATCCTATATAGAGAAATATAAGAACCCCGAAGAAATGCCTTTGTCATCCCCTAAAGTGGCTCAGTCGCGATCTTAGGCGCTAAAAGTCAAGTTCTAGATATGAGAATGCAATAGCCAAGGATCCAAATATGCCGCTCAATAAAGTATGATGAAGGCTTGAATAATTATACCTCACTAGGGATAGCAGTAACTCACTCATGGCTTCATATCAACTATAGAGAGCAACTCCATCTTACCACAAGCAAGTTAACTAGGGTTTCATGGTCCCAAAGTTCTTAACCAACTACCTTAGCATATCATATCCTAGAGTCAACCTAACACATTCTCAAACCGTGCACACCTCTAAAATTTAGGAATAAAGACATTCAAGAATACAAGTCCAAGCGTATTATATCCAAAGTAGGAACAAAACAAAGCACATTGCAAATTTGCCTTGATAGAACAAAAATCTTTTTGGAATTTTCAAAATATAGAAAATGAAAATGCATATACAAATGTGCATGGAATATATATGAATAAAAATTCCACCAAACATGATAGACTACCCTCCCCCAAGGTTGAATGAGGCAACATGCTCAAACTTTAAACCAAAGAATAATCCATGGGAGGAGAAAAGAAAGAAAATTATCCAACTAAACATATGTCTAACAAGTCACAAAATCATTAAAGGAAGATCAAGGAAGGATATTACCAGATATTAGATAGGTGTAAATACCCACAAATGACCCAATTAAACCTTCTTGAAGCCGACTACCTCTAAAATTGAATCTTGTTTTCCATGTGCTAGGGAAAGTGGAGTCAAATTTCCTTGATTCTTGATCCAAACCAATGCATAAAAATATATCAAGTTATGTACCTAGCAAAAAGCACATAAACATTTCCACGAGTCAAAAACTATTCTAAAAAGAAAAGAGAATGAAAGCAATAAAACACGGGTTACTTCCCGAGAAAGGCTTGCTTAAGGTCCAAGCTTGACCACTCTAGTAAATAATATTTCAACGATCACAAGAGCTTATCAAATGCACTACTACACATTTTATAAGAAAGAAGATAGGCAATGGATGGGAAGAAGACGTGCAACAAGGATAGAGCACGCAAATGAGGAGAGAGATGCCAAGAAAAAGAAGAATCAAAAGAAAATTCAACAAAATAAGAAGAAGAAGAAAAAGAATAGTAAGGCAAACTCTCCTCAAAATGTTTTTTTGGTGGAAAAATCACCCTCTTCCTCAATAATCGATGAGTGGGGAGCTTGAACATCACAAATAGAAAGAGGGTCCCCAATAGGCTCTTTGAGAAAAGAAGGGAGGGACATAGGATAAGAGGAGCTATGGTTAAATTTCCTTGAAAAATGGACATGAGAAGAGAGGATAGGAGCAACGGTGTCACGAATGATGTCTTCCTCACCACCATTCCTCACATCACCAATAAGAGCATGGAAATCAACCATTGAATCTTCAAAAGAAGGACACTCATGAACTTCATATCTCTCAAAAATCCAATCTCCAAGAGATACTACATCATCCACTCCATCACAACAATGAACAACATTCCCCTTAGAAATCTTAAAGCCCAAAGTCTCAGAACCATGCATGAATGGATGCAAATTCATCTCAAACTCATCTCTTACCCATGAAGCACTCTCAATGAACTCACTCAAAAGGCTATGGTTTTTCATTTGAACCTTACAAAATATATGGGACATAACCTCAAATGAGTCCAAATACTAATGAATAGAAGAATCCCAAACATGCACTTCATCAAAATAAAAAAGGAGGTTTGGATTCACAAAGTCATCATTTAATTCATTCTCAACTCTCTTCCCTTCACTCAAAAGTTCACTAATGTCTTCCTCACACTCTTTTGATTGCACAAAAACATCATCATCATTATCATCATCCTCAGTACACACATGGGATTTGAAAGATTCAAGATCATGCAACAAAGATGACAATTGGCTTTCTAGCTCTTTTTTTCTCCTTATTACCTCCTCAATACGCTCTTCACTCCTATTCATCATCTTGAATTGACTTCTCATAGATTTTAAAAACAACTCCTTACTTGGCCCAAAAGTAGAATCAAGCTCAACACACCTAATAAGGGATTTTAAATAATCAATCGGAAACTAATAAGATGAAGAAAATTGAGGGTTAACAAGGAGAGAAGGATCACAACCAAGATTATAAGCATCAACATTAGAAGGATGACTATAATTATCATCATGGGAAAAGGAGGCACAATCAAGCATATAAGATTCATTATTGGGAGAAAAAGGTACATTATAAGAAGGCATGCTAAATAATGAAGAATATTGAAACACACCATGCTCATCAACATTGGAATGCACCTCATCATCATGAACAATAGGGGAAATAGAGTTGAAATCATTTGTTCTAGGTTCACTAATGAGATCATGTGACAAATCATGGGAATTCATGCTAACAGTAGAAGAATCGACACATTGCACATCAATATTAGAAACACGATTACCCCTATTATAAACATCCCTAGCAAACCACACATAAATATCCCAAGCATCATCAATTGATAATGCTCTAAATTCACCATTATACATGCTTTCAACAATATCCCTAGTTTGCTCATTCAAACCAAAATAACAAATCTCACAAGCCACCCAAAGACTACAACAATTATGATCTACGAATCCCCCAAGTCTATTGAAATAGTCACAAAAAGGCTCATTATCATATTGAGGAAGTGAAAAACATGCCTTTTTTTAATTTTTTTTTTTATTTTTAAAAAAAACAATCAAACAAACAAAAAATAAATTAAAAATAAAGTAAAAACAAAAGTATACACAAAGACCTAGACTCAAGCAATCAAAAACATTCAAGCATTGACACCGTTCCCCGGCAACGGCGCCATTTTGAACACGGGGAAATTAGGTCGTTGACTAACCTCCTAACGTTCAAATAAATTTATAAATCCTAAAACTAACCTCTAAACAAGTCTAGTGGTAAGTTTGGAGTCGAACCACAAGGAACGGTGATGCTAGATTTTCTTAATCTAATGCTTAAGCTATGCCAAAGTCATTTTATGGATAGAGGACAGTACAACTACACTAAAACACATATAAAGAACAAGGTATGATAAAGTCTACTAGGGGAACAGATCCACTTTGAACAATTAATAAGCTAATGAGAATCCATTTGATAATCAATCATGCAAAGAAAAAATTAAAATGAGAATTATTTACACTCAAAAGTAATCTCTCAAATTCCTAGCCTAGATCCCTCATTGACTAGGTGCATGGAAGAAATTTACCCAAAATGCAATCAAGTATATCAATTCTAATTCACAATCCCTTGTCAAACTGGAACCAATATGCATTTAACTTTGCTAACATGGGAGATCAATCCAATCTAAAACAAACAACATGCCATCATCAATTCAATCAATTTAATCACACAATTATTATCAAATTTATCTCAAATAACTTAATTAATCATTACAAAGCTACACTCAACACCTAGTAGAAGGAAAACTGCTCAAACATGATGAAAGCAATTAAATATAGCATAAAGAGAAGAGAGAGTAAAAAATGATCATTAATATAAAATGAAGATCTTCAAATCATCAAATTCCTCCTTTGATTATCAAAAATCCATGAAAACCATTGTGTTTGTCACTTTCTCTCTCAAAAATTTGAGAGTTTCTCTCTCTAAAAACCTAAAACTAACCTAAAAAAACTACTCAAAGAATGAATACTTCTTTTAAAATGAGCAAAAAAATCTATTTATACCCCTTACAAAATTCCTTAGGAAGCTCCGCAAAAAGTCGAGCAGCACGTATAGAAGCGGGCGCTCCTCTTAGGCAGCGCTCCCGCTCCTTTGCGCTGGACAAAACGACTTAGCTTCAAACGAACATTACTCCTTCATTTTACATCAGAGTAGAGCATATGACTTGTCGTTGGAAAGCTCTTGAGATAAGCTTTCATCTCCAATTAGAATCACTCAGAAATGTTCCTATCCAAGTGTTCCTAAGCATAAGAATAAACCAATAAAGTTTAGTCTAATGCAAGAAGTAACTAGAAATATGCAAGAAAAGCCAAAAATTGATCAACAATGACATTTCACATGCAAACACGACAAATGAAACAAAACCTTATTAAAACCAAGTAAAAAGATATCAAAGCAATGAAAAACTAACTAGAAACTTCTAAAAAATAGTGACATAAATGACACTTATCACTTCATCGACACCATTTTAATAAATGGTTAGAGGTAATTAAAGAAACCCCTAATTGTTCTCCGATGATAATTGCATGTTTAATAATTCAATTCTTTTGGCCATTGAAGTTAATCGGAGTAATTCTGACTCCAATTTTGGGAATTTGGATTTTTGGGGTATGATTGATTTGGAGAAGAATGTTTCCTGAACATCCTATTTGAGTAAAAATAAGGGGGTTGGTAATGTTTGCAATAGCTGGAGTGGATTATTTAAGGATAATCTTGATGAAGGGCTTAATCTGTCGGGTAATTCCTCTGCTCATAATTCTCATAATGTAATTTTAGGGGAGATGAATGATAGATTAATACAATTGACCTGTGATGATGTGAAACCTGAAATTGATTTATGGGATTTAGCGATTGTGTGCCATGTGCTTTATGCTAAGCCTCATGTGAAAGTAATGAATGGGTACTTGAGAAGGATTTGGGGTAAATTGGGCATTGATAGGATTGCTTCAAAATCAAATGGAATATTCTTGGTTTTCTTTAGAACTAAGGATGCTAGGGATAAAGCTATGGAGTCAGGACCTTATGTGTTTGATAAAAAAACCGTTGACAGTAAAGAAATGGGAATCAGGGATGAACCTGAAAGATGAAATAACTACTGAGGTTCCAATGTAGGTGAGGTTTCCTAATCTTAACCTTAAGTTTTGGAGTCAGAATGCGCTAATGAAGATAATTTCTCTAATTGGGAAGCTAGTGAAAACAGATAGAGCTACAACAACATAAGATCTGCTTGAATATGCCAGGGTTATGATTGAGGTGAAGGTTGGTGGCCATTTCCCTGATTTAGTGGAATTTTTTGATGAGGATGTCTTGTTCATCAAGAGATAATGTTTGAATGGAAACCTATTAAATGCTCTATGTGTAATGGTCTGGGGCATGATGCTACTGTATGGCAAAACCTGACCGTGAATAAGAAGGCGAAAGGTGTGAACCAGGGACAATAGAAGAGGAATGCTCAACATAAGGTGTGGAGGCCTATTTAGAGAAAGGATTCTTTATTAGAGGTGAGGATGAATAACGGTGTTGAGAGGAATATGCAAACTGGAAATAGAGATTCAGTTCACTGATAGAAGAGGAAGAGGAAGGGATGGTGGATGATGATCATGGTGAAGGTAGGACGAGCCCAGCTCAGGTTATGGTTGGTAGAAGGTAGGATCCTGTGTAGTGGTTAGGGAGGTGGAGTGTACACTTACTCTTGTAATTGATAAATGTGGATTTTGGAATGTAAGAGGGCTAAATAGACCCAATAAATTTATGATGTGTTGTGGTTCCTGCAGCATAATCATATGGGTCTTTTTGGTTTAATTGAAACTAAGGTGGAGAGGAGAAATTTTTGGAAGGCTTTTGCTAGCTTTCATAATAACCAGGCTGTGACAGCCAATTATAGTAAGGTAGATGGTAGAAGAATTTGGGTGGTGTGGTTGCCTGAGGCGTTTGAGGTGGTGGTTCACAGGTGTGAGGTTCAGTTAATTCATATTGATGATACTTATAGAGCTTCAGGGATGGGTTTCTGGTACACGGTTGTGTATGGGCTACACACTGATGGTGAGAGAGAACAAATGTGGAGGGAGTTAATTGATTTTGCTAAAGATATTAGAGATCCTTGGTTGGTAGGGGGTAATTTCAATAATGTATTGAATTTAAATGACGGGGTGGGGTCTCCGTGCATCCTCAAAGAAGTTAATCAATTTAGGTAGTGTATTACTCAGGCTGATCTTTTTGAAGCTCCTACAGGGGGCTCTTTCTTTACTTGGACTAATAAGAAACATGGTCCAAGCAGAGTGTGTTCGAAGATTGATCGAATGTTCATTAATAGGTGCTAGGAGTAGAGATTTCGGCATACTAGTATTATTTTCTTACCTAAAGGTTTGATGGATCACTACCCATGTAGTATTAATTTCTTAGGGGCGGTTGATAATGTGAAAAAGCCTTTTAGGTTTTTTACTGCTTAGGTGGATGCTCCTGGTTACTCAGAGGCTGTCCAGGTGGCTTGGGACTCTCCAGTTCAAGGCAGAACTATGTTTTGGGTGGTGAAGAAATTGTAGGCCATGAAAAATGCTTGTAAAAAGCTGAACCTTACACATTATTCTGATATTGATATTGCTGATATTTTTAAAGTTGTTGCCCTTAGTAAAATTCAAGAAAAGGTAACCCAAAATCCTTTGAATGATGATCTTATACAGGCTGAGAAAGTGGCTAGGGATGAGTATGGTGCTGCTCATACTAGGAAATATAAAACCCTGAGAAAGAAGGCAAAATTGCACTGGTTGAGGGAAAGGGGTGTGATTCAGCTTACTTTCACTCTTGCATCAGACGTAAAAGTGTTCAGAATAGAATTAGCTCTATCTAGCTGGCTAATGGTGTTATTTTTAAGGTCCATGAAGAGACTTCTGGAGCCTTCCTGGATTTTTACACTAAGCTTCTAGGTGTCACAACTATCCCTGGTCAATTGCTTCACCCAACTGTTATCCAGGAGTATCCTGTTTTGAGTGAGTAGCAGCACCTTAGTCCCTGTCGAGGTTTTAATAGAGAGGATATCAGGGAATCTCTTTGGTCAATTGATGAAGATAAAGTTTCGGGTCCGGATGGCTTCTCGAGTTGTTTTTTCAAAATTGCCTGAAACATTGTGAAGACTAGTATTTGTAGGGCACTTTGATGAGTGACATTTATGTCGCTCTTAGGATAGTATTTTCTAGTAGTTTTAGTAATCATTCGGTCCATTTTAGTATGTTTTTGCTATGATCCGCCTAGTTCGAGTATTCTACCTTTGTGGTGCGTAATGTGTATTCATGTGGTTTAGGTAGTCTATACTCCCCTCCCTTTTCGTTGTATTACGCTTTGCCTTCCTGTTCCATGATTGCAGGTGTACGCCGTTGATTCGGAGATGGAAGGAACAAGGGCAAAACAAGAAGAAATCCAGACCAAACAAATGGCGCGGGCGCTCCACGAGAGGAGCGGGCGCGCCAGCTATACGCGCATCCCTTGAGCACGGGCGCGCTGATGAGCTGGACCAACCATTAAATACCCACTTTGGAGCGGGCACACATTTTGAGGAGCGGCAGCGCCATCATTTAACGTGCGGGTGCGACATTATTGAGCGTGGGCGCGCCTGTCTGCTGCTGATTCAAATCCCGATTTCAGCCCAAATTAACAATAGGGAGGCAAAAACTGCTAACTTTGGATAACATTCTATCATAGGGATATTTTTAGCATAGAAACCTTAGAGGAGAGCTTTTAAGGAATTTTTCTAGGTTTTTGTTTTAGCCACTTTTGTATTGAACAATCTTGATAGTTTTTAGTGTAATTTCATTGTCCATCAACATTTGTTTTACTCTTAGTTTTTGAAGAAGTATTTTTGCAACATTGATGTATGGTCAAGGTTGGAGATTGGATGATGTATGGCTCTTTACTTGGATTTCAATGAAGGTTTTGGTATATTTCTCTATTTTTTCTTGTTTTTATGATTAAAGTTTCTACCTTTGTTAGTTTCGTTGATAAAAACTTTGTCTTTTTTACTATTTCATTGGTTATAATGTTGCTTAGTATTATTGTAGTTGTAGTTATGACTAGTGAGTAGTTTCTTGTTGCTAGGGGTTTGGTGAAGATATGCTTTGAGTTTGATGTATGCTAGGCTAGGTTGATTTGGAATATTTGTGATTAAATCTTCTTTGTGCTTATACTTATTAGCTACTTCATGTTTATGGCCATATGCATGTTGTGGTTGAATGACTTGAACTAAACCGTGACGATAGTGCGAATAGGAATATTCATTAGGTGATTGATTATTGCATGACCTTAGCTTGTATGCCTTAGGACGATAGTGTAAGTGTATACTAGCTAGGAAAGCTCTTAATCCCGATAGGTGATTAGAGAGTATTCTTGATATTGCCTTGTATGAGTTGCTTGGGTCACATGTAAACCTATTTTCCGATGCCTAACTTCGTCGAATTCATAGCATGTTTCATCCTTCCCCCTAGTGCTTGTTTTAATTGTTATTCTATCCCCTTTAGTCATTACTTTACCCACCATACTTCTTGATCGAATTAGATTAACATTAGGAGATAAATAGCGGTGCTTAATCGTTTCCCTGTGTTTGACCCTTAACTTGCCTCTATACTCTTTTAGTTGCATGTTTAGGACTACAAATATCATTTGATAGAGGTGTCTTAGTAACGACCTAAAATACCGCTTGTCAACTTGGCGCCGTTGCCGGGGAAACGGTTTCCATTGTGTGTTTATTTTCTTGTTGAGACTAGTTCTTTTTTGTTCTTTTGTTTTTCCGTATCTTGTCAGTGCTCACTTTCTGCTTAGCTTTGTATATGCACAGGAGGCTTAATTGCTCTAAGCCTTTGGTGTCCATAGACCTCAAGCTAGAGCGTACTCTGGCCCAATTAAGGAGACAAGCAAGGGAAAGAGGTGAGAACTCACTTCAAGAGGAAGTGAGAAGTTCCCCTACCCCATCTTCACCCACTTCAAGTGAGGAGAGTGAACCATCCACGGGCTTAATTCCTAATCCATTTGCCCATAACCATAATCAATAAAGCATGGCTGATTAAGGAAACATGAGTGAAAGGTCACTAAATCAACTTGGAGCACCCGAACCATATGCTTCTCAAAGTGGGATCTTAGCCCCCATCACTCAAGCAAACAATTTCGAGATAAAGCCTGATTTCATTTCAATGATAGAGAAGAGGCAATTTACCGGTGGGAAATTTGAGAATCCCCATGAGCATCTCAAAGAGTTTCTCAAGTATTGTGACACTATCAAAATCAACGGAGTCTCCGAAGAGTACATAAGATTGAAGATGTTCCTGTTCTCACTCATGGGAGCGGCGAAACATTGGTTGAACAAGGATGTTCCCCCCGGTTCCCTCACAACTTGGAATGAGGTAACTACGGCGTTCCTAGGAAGGTTTTACAATCACAAGAAAACTGCTGAGGCTCGCTCAAAGATTCAAAGTTTCCGCCAAAGAGGTGGAGAGTCTCTTTGTGAGGCATGGGAGAGATTCAAAGAGTTACAAAGGCAATGCCCACACCATGGGATTCCTAATTGTCAAGTTCTCCAAACATTCTGCGGAGGACTCTCCCCTCAAAGCAAGACTAGACTTGATGCCGGAGCCGGAGGCCCAATCATGAACAAAAGGGAAGATGAAGTGGAGAGTATCATAGAAGATGTTGTGCGCAATTATGAGGATTGGTACGAAGGTGAGAGGGAAGCCATTTCTAGCAAAGGAACGGTACAATCCGTCGAGCAAACCAATGCCATCACAAATCTTTCCAACCAAATGGCAAAGATGGCGAAACAAATGGAGGAGTTCATGAAATCAAATTCTCAAAATACTTCCTCCCCTTCTCCCAAGGGAGGCCATGGTATGAATCCTTCTACTTCTTCTCCCTCTAATTACAATGCCATGCCTCCCGGTTGTATATTTTGTGATATATGTAGAGGCTATGATCATAAATCTCAACAATGTATGCCCATAAGTGAAGGTCCCCCTCCCCATGAAAATGATGATAATGTTGAAGATGTTAATCAATGAATTTTGTGCCCCATGAGAGAAATGCTGGAATGCGGAAAAATTGGAATCAAAACCTAAACCGTGGTTGAAATCAAAACTAAGGTTGGAATCAAAATCAATGGAATCAAAGTGGTGGTGGTTATGATAACCAAGGCCAAGGTAGGGGAAACTCTTCCAATTACAATGGAAGAAGTTACTCAAACCAAAGGCCCAATTGGAATCAAAACCAACAACACTATTCCAACAACCAACAACGTTTTAATTCCAGTCAGGGTTCCGGGGGTAATAGACCTCAAAATGCTTCTACTTTCTCACAAAATAGTAGACCCCCCGGTTTCGACCAAGTAAGGCCCCATTCTCAAATTCCCCATACTCAACCCTTCCAAATAGAAGCCCCTCCGGGTCCTATGATGACTATGCTTCAAAATTTCATTAAAAATCAAGAAAACCATAATAAGAGTCAAGAGGAAGAAAAGAAACAAATCAAGGCACACATGAAAATGCTTGAGACCCAAATCTCTCAAATTGCCCAACTAAGTTCTTCATCCTCCCTTTCTTCATCTTCTTCTTTACCTAGCCAAGGTGTCAACCCCAAGTCTATGTATGCCATTACTACTAGAAGTGGGAAGATCCTTGAGAGTGATTTAAATGTTGAGAAGAGTTCCGATGTGAGGATAGGACTTGAGGTTGAGGATGAGTCATCAAGAGAGAATGAGATTCTAGAGGGAAGTGTCGGAAAGAATGAAAGGGGTGAGAAAGAGAAAGAGAAGGAACCCGAAAAGGAGATCACCAATGATCAAACACCTTTACCCCTTAATCTCCAACCTAGGAATGAGAGGTTGCCTTTTCCCCAAATATTTGCTAGGTCTAGGCTTGATGTCCAATTCGAAAAAAATTTTAGATGTAGTAAAGAGCTTTCATGTTTCTATACCCTTTGTGGATGCTATGAAAGAGATGCCACACTACTCTAAATTCCTAAAAGACCTCTTTAATGGAAGGAGAGAAGTTGAAACCGTTAGCCTAACCGCAAATTGTAGTTGTATTCTCTCTAGTAAGCTACCAACTAAATTGCAATATTTAAGTAGTTTTTCCATCCCTTGTTCTATCAATGAGGTTCATTTGGGGGAAGCTTTGTGTGATCTAGGTGCTAGTGTGAGTTTAATGCCCTTCTCGGTCTACCAAAATCTTAATGTGGGAAACCTTTCACCTAAAAACATCACCATCCAACTAGCGGATAGGTCCACAAAATTACCTATAGGGAAAGTAGAGGACATACCCCTTAGAGTTGGTAAGTTCACTTTTCCGGTGGACTTTTATGTTCTTGAGATGGATGAAGATGAAAGAATACCTATAGTCTTGGGTAGGCCATTCCTAGCTACTTCTAAAGCAATTATTTATGTCAAAGAAGGCAAGATGACCTTGAAGGTTGACAATGATTCTATTGAATTTGATTTGAATAAGGTAATGAGATAACCTTCCTCCTGCAATGAATTCTTTAGAATAGATACAATTGTAAACTTGATGAATGGGTTTAGATACCCTCATATGATTGCTTCTAATGATCTACTTGAGAATGTTTTGTTGAATGAGAATGAGGTAGGTAATCAAAAGGGGATGCAATTATATGAGGAAATGATTGATGAGAAAGAGGAGACAACCCCCGACCAAGAGATGCTCCAAACATATGAAGTATTCCAAGTAGAAGATGAGGAAATCTCCAATGGTAAGGTAGCTCCGAAGGTAGAATTGAAACCTCTACCTTCGGGCTTGAGGTATGTCTTTTTGAATGCTAATGATACTTTTCCGGTCATTGTCAATGCTAACCTCACGGAAGAGAAAACCTCCTCATTGCTTAATGTTTTGAAAAAGCATAGGAAGGCTTTGGGTTATACTCTTAATGATCTCAAGGGTATAAGCCCCTCCCTATGCATGCATAAAATTGATTTAGAGGAGGGTGCTAAGCCGTGTAGGCAACGACACAGGAAACTTAATCCTTCCATGCAAGAGGTTGTGAGAAAGGAAGTTTCCAAGCTACTTGAAGCGGGGATCATCTATCCAATCGCTCATAGTGATTGGGTGTCCCCGGTTCAAGTAGTGCTGAAAAAGGGAGGTGTGACGGTAATGGTCAATGATAAGCAACAATTGGTCCCAACTCGGCTTGTTACGGGTTGGCGTATGTGTATTGATTACCGCCAATTAAATGCCAACACTTCCAAATACCATTTTCCATTACCGTTCATCGATCAAATGCTTGAGAGGCTTACAAAGCATGCTTTTTATTGCTTTCTTGATGGTTATTCGGGATTCTTCCAAATCCCAATTGACCCAAAAGATCAAGAAAAAACCACTTTCACTTGTCCGTACGGTACTTTTGCTTACCGTAGGATGCTTTTTGGTCTTTGTAATGCCCCGGCTACCTTCCAAAGATGCATGATGTCAATTTTTAGTGAAATGATCGAGGAAGAAATGGAAGTTTTTATGGATGACTTTTCCGTTGGTGGAGGCACGTATGAGAAGTGCCTAATGAATTTATCTCGTTGTTTAGAAAGGTGTGAGAGTGCCAACTTGGTGCTCAATTGGGAGAAATTCCACTTCATGGTGGAAAATGGAATTGTTCTTGGCCATAAATCTCCCAAGCGGGCATCGAAGTTGATGGTGCGAAGGTTGATGTGATTGAGAAGCTTCCTCCTCCCACAAATGTGAGAGAAGTGAGGTCCTTCCTTGGTCATGCCGGTTTTTACCGCCGCTTCATCAAAGATTTCTCTTTGATTGCTAAGCCTCTCACATCTCTCTTGCAACAAGATAAAGAATATGTATTTGATGAAGCTTGTCATGAGTCATTTTGTAGGTTGAAAAAGGCTCTTTGCACCGCCCCCATAGTCCAAGGACCGGACTGGTCTCTACCATTCGAGCTAATGTGTGATGCAAGCGACGAGGCCATTGGATCGGTTCTAGGACAATGAAAGGATGGGAAACTTCACGTTATATACTATTTGTCCAAGACTCTCAATGATGCTCAACGGAATTATACAACTACCAAAAAGAGTTTTTGGCGGTTATTCACTCATTTGAGAAGTTTAGAACCTACCTCATTGGTTCTAAGACAATAGTGTATACCGATCACTCGGCTCTCAAATATTTGATAAGTAAGAAGGAGGCCAAACCGAGGTTGTTGAGATGGGTCTTGGTCCTTCAAGACTTTGATTATGAAACGAGAGATAAGAAGGGAGCCGAGAACATTGTGGCGGACCACCTCTCTAGGTTGGGAGGTGCAAGAATACATGAAGACGGTTTGCCAATTGAAGATGCCCTAATGGATGATGTCTTATATGCTCTTGAGGCAAAATCAGAGCCTTGGTATACGGATATTGTGAACTACTTGGCTTGTAGTGCCATACCTCCGGATTTCACTCCTCAACAACATCGAAGGCTCAAGCATGAAGCAAAGAAGTATATATGGGATGACCCCATGTTGTTGAAGAGAGGGGTGGATGGACTTTTGAGAGGATGTGTTCCTAATGAAGAGTTCCAAGATGTGCTCTCAATGTGCCACTCATCCCCTTGTGATGGTCATATGAGTGCTCAAAAGACCGCTTCCAAGGTTTTGCAATGCATGCTATTTTGGCCCTCTCTATTCAAAGATGCTTGGCAATTTGTTAAGACTTGTGATAGGTGCCAAAGAACGGGGAACATATCAAGGCATGATGAGGTGCCCCAAAATCCGATTCTTGAGCTAGAAATTTTTTATGTTCGGGCAATTGACTTCATGGGCCCTTTCATCTCATCCCGAGGAAACCGGCACATTCTAGTTGCCGTTGAATATGTTTCCAAGTGGGCGCAAGCCATGGCATCTCCCACCAATGACTCAAAGGTGGTCATCAATTTGTTCAAGAAAGTCATCTTCCCAAGATTCGGTGTTCCTAAGGCAATCATAAGTGATGGAGGTTCCCACATCAAGCACCATACATTCAACAAGCTTCTTTCAAAGTATGGTGTATCGCACAAGCGAGGCCTTGCTTACCACCCCCAAACAAGTGGTCAAGCGGAGGTCACAAATAGGGAGTTGAAAGTCATCTTGGAGAAGACCGTTGCTAGAACAAGGAAGGATTGGTCTAGTAAGCTTATTGATTCATTGTGGGCATATAGGACCGCCTTCAAAACTCCTATAAGGACTACCCCCTATAAGCTTGTTTATGAGAAGAATTGCCATTTACCCGTAGAAATGGAGCACCGAACGCATTGGGCAATCAAGAAAATCAACTTTGATCTCCATAGTGCAAGTGAGCAAAGACTTCTAGAGCTTCATGAGTTGGAAGAGTTGAGAACGAACGCCTATGATAGTGTAAGACTCTACAAAGCAAGAACCAAGGCATGGCACGACGCTCAAATTTCCAAGAAGGAATTTGTGGAAGGACAAAAGGTCCTACTCTACAGTTGTAGACTCAAGCTCTTCCCCGGGAAATTGAGGTCTAGATGGAGCGGTCCATTTCAAGTATCCAAAGTCTTCCCTTATGGCTCAGTTGAGGTATTCAATGACAAGTACCCTCCATTCAAAGTGAATGGGCATCGTCTCAAGCCTTACTATGAGGGTCAACTAATTGAGAAGCCGGAAAATTTATCGCTCATTGATGTTTTCAAGTCACCATGATTCTTTTGTGAAGGACGTCAAGCTAATGACGTTAAAGAAGCGCATACGGGAGGCAACCCGGTTTTAAACTTTTTATTTATTTATTTTATTTCCTTTGCTACACTTGAACTAATCCATCTAACACTTTTCTTAATCAATTGTGATGTAGGTGTGACTGTGTAGGTCCATGAGGAAAGAGAGATAAGAGTTGAAGCAAAATGAAATTTTTTTGAGGAGTTGTGGTCGAATGAAGACAAAAGACAGAGAGCCAGCACGATTTGGTCGCGGCAGAGGAGCGAGCGCGAGTAGAGAAAGGCGCGGGCGCTCCAGTTCTTGGGTCACAAATCGCCATCATTCCAGAATGTAGGAGCGATTTTATCGCGCCACAAGAACGGTTTGCGTCATCAAAGGAGCGCGGGCGCGCCATCTGCTTGGTCTAAATGGTCTCCGATTCCAAAAAGAAGGAGCAATTTTGTCACGGATAGATAGCGGCCCGCGATATCAAAGAGGTGCGGGCGCGCTTAATCAGGGCGCGGGTGCGTCAATAGTTTGGTCTGATTCCCAGAGAGTTGGAGCGATTTTGTCGTGATTTAGGAGCAGTCCGCGTTTTCACTGAGGTGCGGGCGCGCCTGTATTTGTCGCGGGTGCACCTATGTTTGAGCGGGCACGGGCGCGCCTATATCTGGCGAGAGCGCGCCTTTCTGGGTTTCAGGAAAAAAAATACGGCTTCGTCTTTTGTTTCCGCAATCTCCCCTAAACCCTCACAAACATAACTCAAACTCCCTCGTTACCTTTCTCTCTCTTTGTGGTCGCTCCTCGCCACCATACTCAAGATCATCTTCTTCCATCCTCTTAAATCAATCATCCTCATAAATCAATCATCCTAAAGCTTCAATCATTCATCATCACCGTTTGTTCAACATCAAAGAAAGCAAACAGGCATCCTCAACACCAACCGTAACGAACTCCTTGCTATTCAAAACCTTCAACAAATCGACACCAAAACAAAAAAATTTCGCATAAGGGTAAAGGTATTCAATTTCCTTCATTAATTATTCTCTTTTGATTAATTTTTAAGCAAGGATTTTGATTATCTTAGGTTATTAGCGAAAATTCGTTGATTATTGTTGAAATTACTGCTGGATTCCGTTGAAATTGTTGTTGTTGGTTATTATCTTAGGCTATATTCGTTGTGTTGGTTGGATTATTAATATTTGTAAACAGGTACATTGTAGTTTTGTGGAGGTTAAGGGTGGAAATAGCCGGAGTTGGCTTTGAAAAGGAGTGAAAACAGAAAAAAAAAGAGGTGGGCAGTCATGAGTCTAAGGATTGGGAAGAAGAGAAAAACTGCAAAGTCGGGACAATCGTCCCAAAACCCAGAGTCAGACCAACCCAATGTCTTACCCACCTTAAAATTCTAAAACAAAAGCCACTCCTCCATATACTATGACATGAAGAAACAAAAGTTGCGACCTTCTAGGCACTACCATCGTGGAGACATGATAAAACTTGGAATAAATGACGATTTGTGGATTCTTTTTGACAACCTTCGACTAGGGTCATTCGTAAACTTTTCATTCATGACCCACTAAGAACCCACCTTAGAGTTTTTCTTGTCTTTTCAAGTTGAAACACTAGAAGAAAACGACTTTCGGATATCTTTCCAACTCTTCAACAACCCCAACACCATGTCACTGGCACAGTTCAACCAAGCCCTGGACTTTCACTCCGATGCCGACCTTCTCTACCCTCTTTATGAGAACTTTAGGGAGTATAGTGAGTACGCTTGGTGGCGTTCCATTTCAGGTAAAAATGAGTTTCACATTAGGACTTCCATAGCCAGTGAGATTTGGCACCCTGTCCTTAGGATCCTACACCGTTTACTAAGGTATTCTATCATATGTAAACAGGACCTAGGAAAACTGACTAAGGAAGAGGTCCTTTGCCTATGGATAGCCACAAAGGGAGAGCATGCACGGAGGTTGAATTTGGGTTTCCTCTTTATGCAAACCTGCCAAGCCATAGCAAAGGGGAAAAATCCAGGGGAGATACATTGCGGGGCGATGGTCACTAGATTGGCCACCAAGTTAGGTTACACTGACCTTCTACCTCTATGCACGGCCGTAGGTAGTAGTGGGGATATTTACCTTGACTTGGACCAGCTTCGCCACTCTGATTTTATTACTCCCACGGCAAACCCCAATGCTTTTAGGTGGCTAGTTAGTGGAGCCCACCATTGTTTCCTCCCTAAGCCTCACTTCACCTCCCTCACGCGTCAGTCCTCTAATGTGTGGAGAGTTTTGAGAGATAGCGGGCGAGTGCCCGATGTTGATGGGGACGATGAGGTAGTGATAGGTAATGAGGAGGACGTTCAGGAGCAGTAGAAGCAGCAGCCGGTTACCCAGCAAATCGCAGGTACAGGTACATTTTAGCTATCTGATATAGCTAGACAGTTGCAAGCGATTTATGAGTCACAGCAAGGCCACCATCTGCAGCAGCAGGCCCTCTATGACTCAGCTGTGGATAGAGGAGAGATTACTCCCCCCGTGAACTACCCCAATTGGCCGCCTCAGCACGGCCATGTTCCTTCTTGGGGGGGGGGGGACAATCTCCCCACTTACCCCTACTGGCAAGGTCCTTCCGACCCTAGTAGGGAGCTCCGCAACTTCCCAGAGGACGGGCATTACGATTATCATGTGCCCGGCGGGTGTGACTTTAGAGGGGACGTTGCTTACCCCTATGTGCATCCTGATCACCTCGCTCCTCTGTATTCCCAGTCTGAGGACGCTCCCTTTGATCCTTTTCCAAGTTGGCAAGAGAATCTTTACAGAGGTCACTACGGTTGGCCGTCGGGCTTTGACGGTGGTTAGGGGCTTTTCATCCCCCCTGTGGCTTCGCTTATGACGAGCCGCCACGTCGGCCTGGCTCACCTAGTGAGCCCAGCTCTAGTGGCCAGTAGGCTACGTCCCTTGAGTATATCTCTCTCCCCTACTTTTGGATGCTTATTTTGATGAGTAGGAGATATACTCTTGGTAGGGAGTGACTTGGCTTGGATTCTTACTTGCTCGCCTGCTGGTCTTTCATTGTTTTACTTGTACCTTTATGCTGCTGATTCTGCTGAGTTGCATGACTGTTTTCTTTGGCTGATTTTGCCCCTGTTCACTAATATTGTTGATGAGTTTTTGATGTGGTTTTGATGATGATGCTGTTTTGGGGACGCTTTTCTCGGTTTGATGGAGACCCGTTTTTCCTGTCGATGATGATGATTACTGGTATTCGCCGACATGGCGATTGACCAGTGCAGGTATGTATATATGGTTCGATGATTTTTGAAGTAATGTTGATTTTGGAGGAGATCTAGAAATTTTGTCAAGGGTAGATTAGTTTATAGTGAAGCAAACATAAAAGTTTGAAAAAAAAAGGCCAAATGAAAGTTGCATTTTATTTCTTTATTTCATTTTTCATTTTTCAACCCTCATTCAGACTAACCCTTTTGTGTATATAGTTTGTTTTCTCTTCATTTGGATACTCACCCATTTTAGGATGCATGCTTTCACTTCGGATATGCTTACTTGGGCGTCATTTCGGTGAGATGTTTCCTTTTCCTTTTTTTTCTTTCCTCCACTCTATTTTTCGTTGGTGTGCTCTAGGATAGTTGTAGTTTAATGGAAGTTGAATGGTTCGAGGATGTTTGCTATTAACACCTAGTGTGTTTGGGGTCGTTGATGTTGATATCTAACGGCCACTTGTTTCTTGATTGGGATATATTTGATTATGCTTACTTCCTCTTCTATCTCCGCTTTCTTGGATTCCAAAAAAAAAACAAAAAAAGAAAACTTAATGGACTTGCATTCTTGAATGTCTTTATTCCTAAGGATTAAGAGTTTCCGAGTTCTTGGATTGCCATTGGTTGACTCTAAGATATGTCTATGCTAAGGTAGTTGTGCTAGAACTCGTAAGGCCCACCGAACCAAAATTCACTTGTTTGTGGTAAGAAGGTGTTGCCCTCATTGGGGGATTTGAAGCCCTTAAGATAGTTTTTGTAACCAAATGTGAGTTTTATTGTTCAAGCCTCCAACACTTATTGTGTGAGCGTCATAGGATCCTTACCAAGGCATGCTTAGATCGAGAACTTGATGTCTAGCTACCCGAGATCGCGACCGAACTAAATCTAGGGAGGACGAAGGCATTTTCTTCGGTGACTATTTTGCTTTTCTAGGTTTAGCTTTTCTTTTGTTGCTTCCTTGTAATTTCATTTGCATATCCCCCTTGCTAGCCATGTTGAGCCTACACCTCCTTGTTCGTAGCATATTACAAACCCTATGGCCCTTCTATTTCAATTTTTTTTTCACCCATAGAATTGTGAAGTATGCCATGAAAGTTTGTTGTGATTTTGGTTTGATAAGTTGGAAGGTGATGGTTTGATATGACAAGGTTGTTTTCGATATTTTTGGTGTTTATTAAAAGCAAATGTGAATTTCAGAAAAAGCCGTCCATAGTTCAAAGTAAAAAAAAAAAAAAAAAAAAAAAAAAAAGAAAAAAAAAATTTGTAAAATTTTGAAAATTTGCAAACAGATTTTGATGTAGTGTCCTCCCTAGTTTGCGCATTGAGGACAATGCTCAATTCAAGCTTGGGGGAGAGGTTCTACACATTTTATTTATAGTTTTGTGAGATTTTGTTGAATAAGCTTGGGGGAGACGTATTTTTGTTTGGAAATTAGTGATATTCTACGTTGTCTTCGGGAATTGGCGCCATTCTTTGCTTCACAATTAGGATTTACCACCAAATTTTCATATTTTTTTTCCTCACCTTTACCTCCTATCCTACGTTACAACCCCTTTTAAAGTCCTTTTGACTTGGATTAGTTGAGTCACTAGTCAGTGGAGGGAGCTAGATTTCAAGCATATGGAGATAGCACGACTTGGTAAAATATCGGGTCACCCTTCTTTCATTTGTTCTGGCTCCTTCGTGGCATCATGAGATTCTACTTTGAAGGGTGGATTTAAATCTAGATGAGGGAACGCGGTAAGAATGTATGGAATGCGGGTGGAGTGGAGCATGTTAGAGTTCTCTATGCTTAGCATAACTTATCTTTCAATTAACCATTGGCATCCAAAAACGTGCTTACTCTTAGTTCTTAGAAAGATTGTCATCCATCTATGCTTGTCTTTTCAATATGCTCTTCATTTCCATGTTTTGTTTCGTGTTTGTAGTTGATTTTCTTCTTTATTTGCTCCTTTGTTTCGGTTTGTTTTGAGCATGTTGCCAAGAGTTGTGGGTTAAACTCTTTGGAAACCCCCACGAGAGCATACTAGTCCTCATTGGCAACTTTGAGGTTTAAATGGCTTGTTGTTTACGCTAAAAACAACTGTGATTCCTACGAAAGTGAGTTAGTGTAAATTCCTTTCCCTCCTTTTCTATTTTTCTTGTGTTTGAATAATCGTTTCTCATTCTTCTTTGCCCTTAGCTTTGCTCGAGGATGAGCAAAGGTTTAGCATTGGGGAATTTGATGAGTAACATTTATGTCGCTTTTAGGATAGTCTTTTCTAGTAGTTTTAGTAATAATTTGGTCCATTTTAGTATGTTTTTGCTATGATCTACCTAGTTCGAGTATTCTACCTTTGTGGTGCGTAATGTGTATTCATGTAGTTTAGGTAGTCTATACTCCCCTCCCCTTTCGTTGTATTACGCTTTTCCTTCCTGTTCAATGATTGCAGGTGTACGCCGTTAATTCGGAGATGGAAGGAACAAGGACAAAACGGGAAGAAATCCAGACCAGACAAATGGCGCGGGCGCGCCACGAGAGGAGCGGGCGCGCCACCTATACACGCGGGCGCGCAGATGAGCTGGACCAACCATTAAATACCCACTTTGGAGCGGGCGCGCATTTCGAGGAGCGGCCACGCCATCATTTAACGCGCGGGCGCGCCTGTCTGCTGTTGATTCAAATCCCGATTTCAGCCCAAATTAACAAAAGGGAGGCAAAAACGGCTAACTTTGGACAACATACTATCATAGGGATATTTTTAGCATAGAAACCTTAGAGGAGAGCTTTTAAGGAATTTTTATAGGTTTTTGTTTTAGCCACTTTTGTATTGAACAATCTTGATAGTTTTTAGTGTAATTTCATTGTCCATCAACATTTGTTTTACTCTTAGTTTTTGAAGAAGTATTTTTGCAACATTGATGTATGGTCAAGCTTGGAGATTGAATGATGTATGGCTCTTTACTTGGATTTCAATGAAGGTTTTGGTATATTTCTCTATTTTTTCTTGTTTTTAT
Source organism: Chenopodium quinoa (assembly GCF_001683475.1). NCBI lineage: Eukaryota > Viridiplantae > Streptophyta > Magnoliopsida > Caryophyllales > Amaranthaceae > Chenopodium > Chenopodium quinoa. The sequence continues at coordinate 6,734,108 of NW_018744367.1, forward strand.
GATTAAAGTTTCTACCTTTGTTAGTTTCGTTGATAAAAACTTTGTCTTTTTTACTATTTCATTGGTTATAATGTTGCTTAGTATTATTGTAGTTGTAGTTATGACTAGTGAGTAGTTTCTTGTTGCTAGGGGTTTGGTGAAGATATGCTTTGAGTTTTATGTATGCTAGGCTAGGTTGATTTGGAATATTTGTGATTAAATCTTCCTTGTGCTTATACTTATTAGCTACTTCATGTTTATGGCCATATGCATGTTGTGGTTGAATGACTTGAACTAAACCGTGACGATAGTGCGAATAGGAATATTCATTAGGTGATTGATTATTGCATGACCTTAGCTTGTATGCCTTACGACGATAGTGTAACTGTATACTAGCTAGGAAAGCTCTTAATCCCGATAGGTGATTAGAGAGTATTCTTGATATTTCCTTGTATGAGTTGCTTGGGTTACATGTAAACCTATTTTCCGATGCCTAACTTCGTCGAATTCATATCATGTTTCATCCTTCCCCCTAGTGCTTGTTTTAATTGTAATTCTATCCCCTTTAGTCATTACTTTACCCACCATACTTCTTGATCGAATTAGATTAACATTAGGAGATAAATAGCGGTGCTTAATCGTTTCCCTGTGTTCGACCCTTAACTTGCCTCTATACTCTCTTAGTTGCATGTTTAGGACTACAAATATCATTTGATAGAGGTGTCATAGTAACGACCTAAAATACCGCCTGTCACAGTTCTTGACTTTTTTTTAGTGGGAGGCAGTTGAAGCAGATTAATGCTACTACGCTTACTTTGATTCCCAAAGTTGAGGGTGCTTCTAATGTTACTCAATTCAAACCAATTGCATGCTGCAATGTGGTGTATAAGATCATCTCGAAGTTGTTGTGTTCCACGTTGAAAGTAGTGTTACCTTTCTTGGTCAATGAGCCTCGGGATGCTTTTGTGGCTTGTATGAGTATTATGGACAATATTCTTGTGTGCCAAGATATGCTCAAGGACTATAACAACAAGAGAAGGTCTCCGAGATGTACGATTAAGGTAGATTTGAAAAAAAAGCTTATGACTCCGTTCACTGGGTGTTTATTCGAGACATGCTTTGTAGTTTAAGATTTCTCGTTAATTTCATTCAGTGGGTTATGGAATGTTTGTCTACCCCTTCTTTTTCCCTTATGATTAATGGGGGTTTGCATGGTTTTTTTAAGGGTAAGAGGGGGTTGAGGCAAGGTGATACAATGTCACCTCTCTTATTTGTGGTGGTGATGGAGTATTTCACTAGGCTGCTCAGGAAAGTTGGGAAGATGTAAAAGTTTATGTTTCAATATAGATGTAAGGGGTTGAGGTTAAATCATCTAATTTTTTCCGATGATGTTATGATCTTTGCTCATGGGGATAAGAGGTCTATTTTGTACTTGGTAAGGGTCGTTAAGTCGTTTAAGCTGGTTCCTAGGTTGGTTGCAAATGCTAATAAAACTGCAATTTTCTTCGGTAATGTCCCTGATTATGAGAAGCAGGCAATTATGGAACTTTCTGGCTTTGTTGAAGGTATGACTCCTTTCAAGTACCTTGGAAATTCTTTAAATGCTCGGTATTTGAAAGTTAGTGATTTTGATGCACTTATTGATAAAATGATAGCTAAAATTACTTGTTGGTCAAGTAGAAACCTGTCTTATGCTGTTAGAGTTATGCTTTTGAATTACACTCTTATTAGCTTTCATTCATATTGGGCTCAATGCATGCTTCTTCCAAAGACTGTTATACATAGAATCAATCAGCTTTCTCGTGCTTTTCTTTGGGGAGAGTCTACTACCCTTTCTAAGAGCCCCCTCTTGCTTGGAGTTAGGTGTGTACCCCTAAGTCTGTGGGAGGCCTGGGTGTTAGAGATTGTGCTCTCTTGAATTCAGCAGCCTTAGGAAAGTATATGTGGCAAGTTGCTACTAAGAAGGACTCCCTTTGCGTTAAGTGGATGCATAGTATTTACTTGAGGGAGGCTGACTGGTGGTCTTATGTCCCGAAAAAAGCTGATGGTTGGGCTTGGAAAAGGATTTGTAAGATCAAGGATGAGTTGAAGGATGTATTTTTGACAGGGAGTCGGGACAATAAACCTTATGGTATCTCAGGTGCTTACTTGGCCCTGCAATGTGGAATGGAGAAGGTGAGATGAACGAAATGGGTTTGGAATCGTTATAATATACCAAAACATTCTTTCATGGCTTGGCTTGCTGTCAAGGGCAGGTTGAGAACTAGAGGTAAGCTTGTTAAATTTGGTGCTTGTGACAGTGAGCTGTGTTTGCTTTGTGGTGAGCACGAGGAGGATAGGAAGCATCTGTTTTTTTATGGTAAGTTCAGTAGAAGCTGTTTGGAGGCAGTCAGTAAGTGGATGGGTGTGAAAGAAAGACATTTTGATATAGATTTGTCTTGAAAGCACTGGAAAAGGCAAGTGAAAGATCCTATCAAGAGGAAGCTTGTTCTGGTATGTCTGACAGCTGCTTTGTATTTTGTGTGGTTTGTTAGGAACAATGCGTTCTGAAATCAAGTTGTGATTCTGCCCAGGAAGCTTTGTTCTCTGATTTGTGAAGCTGTGAGTGAGCGCTGTCAGTAATTTGTCAGCAGTAAATGGAGTAGAAACCACTGCAGGTTGGCTGTACAAGTTGAAACAAAACGCTGCTTTAGAGTGTTGTTGTGCTGCTATAGTGCTGTGAAGTTGTGTTGCTTTGTTGCGTTATTGTTGTACCTGTTGTGCTGTGGGTGTTGCTGGTTTGCTTATTGGCTAGTGTATTGTTGTTCTTTGGTTTAGCTGTTGCTGGTGTTGTTGTGTTCAATAGGTCTAGTCTGCTACCTCTTGCTGGTCTGGTATGCTGGGAGCTGCTGCCTTCTGCTACAGCGTTGCTTGCTGCTGGGATGCTGTGCAGTTGTGTTGTTCTGTTGTTTTGCTGCTGTTTCGGTTGAAGCATGTGCTTGTTGTGTGATGTGTTTCTATTGCAGTGTTGTTCTGCTGCGATTATGTGGTCTTGGTCTGTTGTGCTGCTGTTACGGTGTTGCGATGTTTCTATGCAGCAGCTTGTGGGTTTTCTTGCTGTTATTGATGCTAGTTGCTTTGTTGTTTTGTTGGTTGCGTGGTTGTAAAGCTGGACTGTTTGCTGCGGGTTGCTGTTTGCTGGAGTGTTTCTAATCCTGCTCTCTTGATGTTCCTTTGTTTCTGTGTGTTAAAAGTTTTTACCTTTTGTTTTATTTTGTTGTTTGTTGTTGCATTTTGGGGTGTGTGGTTGCCTTAGGGTTTGTGTAGTTTGGGGGTTACAGCTTAGATTTTTTTTTTTTTTTTTAAGTTGTAACTGTTTTCTCCTTTGGTAATAAAATCGCTTATTTACCAACAAAAAAAAAAAATCAAATCAAAGTCAAACACATACAAGCAAAGCTTTTTGAATAAAAATAAAGTTAAATGCAATCAATAAAGCTGATTGAATAAAATTAAAGTCTATTACATTCAATAAAGTTGATTTTTTTTTATTTTATTAGTAAATTGAAATTTTATTACCAAGACAAAGCAAGAAAACAATACAACTTACAACATGCTAAATTGTATCCCTCAACTACATAAGCCTCAAAAAGGCAGCTAAACACCTAAAGTTCTTAACAAAATGCAGCCACCTTCTAGGAAAGGTTCTACATAATATTAAGAACAACACTACTGGACTCAGGGTGAAAGGAATGGTGTCCTTAGAACAAGTTTATTATTCCGATAGAGGGTTCGGAATTAATTAGGAAAACTAATAATTTAATGAGGTCAAGTGATTGGAATGCCTAGCTGGAGACCGCTATTGATAATTCATATTAATGTATAATTAATATTACAACTTGATCTTGACTAAAACCTTCGGGTCACAACCAATCGTGTAACCGAACCAAGGCGAAAAATTAATCCGGAAGATTAAATAACTTGATAGTGATTTTACGAACTAAGACGTCGGATTCCGAGCTTAGAGCGTCGAAGCCAAGCATCGAACGTCGAGTCAATTCAACGACAAGTCAACGCGCAAAGACCTTGCCTCGCATTAGCCTATCCAAGCGAGGGCTAGGCGTGGAAGGCTAGGAAGAATGCTAGCCATGCGCTAGCCTTGACCGCAAGCCCAGCAGCCACGCTTGTGTGCTGACTGGGCTAGTAGGTCGAGCAGGCTAGCTAGCATTGCCAGCCCACATGCACAAAGCAAGTGTTCCAAGCCAGCACGCCATTGCGTGCTACAAGGTTGCTGGCCCTGCACGCTTGCTTGCGTTGCCAGCCAACGAGGCCAGGCCGCAATAGCGCAAGCGCCCAACAACTAGCTAGGCTTGCAAGGTAGGCCCAGCCGAGGGCCAAGGATGCCAGCGGAGCCTTCCTTAAGGCCCAAGGCTTGGGTGTTCCATGCACGTGGGGTTGGTGGGTTTATGCTAGCTTTCCAAGGATGGGTTTGTGGTCCTTACCTACTCCCTCCCTCATGATTACACTAGTCATTTGACTATTACATAGCTTATTTAACTTAATTTGGAATTAAAATAATTGCTTGGTTTCTCATTTTACCAACTATCCCACAATGAAAGATGATGGAAAATCTTGTGAACAATTCCCTATAAATATCAATCATTGGGTATTGGAAATTTCACTTAAGTTGGTGAACTATATGGGATCTCCAAAAGCGAGAAAACTTTAGTTCATAAACACTATGTCATTTTTGGTCTGGCCCCGTCTAAGCTAAGGGATAGGGGCCGGTTCCGATTCAGTGCGCGAGGGTGTGAGCTGTCGGAGATTTCGCACTTGCGTAGCTTGAAGCTTACAAGTTCGAGCTCATTGAGTGAGCGAAGCACGCGTCTAGGGTGAGTTTGTTTCTCTCTCTTCTCTTTTATGTGGTTGTATTTTTCTTATTTGCATGCTTTTGTTTATGTTGTAATTATTATGCATGCGATCCGATTTTTGGGTTTTGTTTTCACGTGGTGTCGGAAACCGCAAAACCCTCAGCAGTATAAGAGTCTCTTGCATTTAATTTTTACAACCAAAAATTTAACTAAGGTGATTTAAATGGTTTAAAATTTCTGGTTTAGCATCCTAATTAGATTAGGAGCTTGTTTTTAATGAGATTAAAATCGTATTTATGCTATTTTTAGCCTTTGAACCCTGATTTCGACTCAAAAATAGTAAATTTTATTTGGTGGAATCAACAATCTAAATCATTCTTTACTGACAAAGTGCTAAAAATGACATTCCAGAAGCCAAAATCCACCCATAAAGTGGTTTTTCTTTTTTGAAAATTTTTATATCTATAAACCTTGATTAATTATGGCATGCAATTGTTGGATTATGTGTTTGATTATACCATTAATATTTTGCAATTTTAATCCTTATTAAGCATGTTTATGAAGCAATATTGGTGCTGAATTTGGTGAGCTCTTAATTTCACATAAACATGAAATTTCACATTCTTGCAAATAAATTGCTTGTAGTGTGAAAGCTTATGGTGAATTTGATTTTTGAAGCCTCGAAAATGTTAAAGATTTAATCTTTAATGGTTTAACTGGTTGAATCATAACTTGCTAAAATCCATAATGAACTAATTTTTGGTTTTAATCATTTTGGAAGTTAATTAAAATCTTAAATGTTCATACTTGTGCTTGAAATATTATTGTTCTTCATATTGGAAGATTACAATATTAAAATGTGCGTAAGTGTTGGATAAAATATTTCATGGGATGAGTGATTATTTATTCAACTATTTTGTCAAATCTCATTAATAATTCATGTTGGTTAAATTAATTGTGAGAATCACCCTCAATTTCTGTAGCATCAAGTTGAGCCAAAAATAATTTAAAGAATGGTTCTTGAATTAATTTTTGTTTGTGCACTAAAATTGATTTAATTAAATTGAACTTATTTTATTATCAATATTGCTCAATATTAGCTCTAAATTCAATTAAGAAATAATTTTTATGTCACACAAAAAATTCGGAATAAAATCCTAAAGCACAACAAGCGCAAAATAGAAGCCGATGCTTCGAGTAACTAGGCTTGGCTAGCAGTGCTGCTTGCGGCAGTGCACATATATCTGTCGAGCCAAGGCATGTGAAAGAATGTGCGAGTGTGTACGAGGGAGTGTGTGCGCGTGATGCATGTTGTGTGGGGGCGCGACGGCCAGGCATCGCCCAATCGCAAGGCAAGGCTGCTTAGCTGCGCATGCGGCCTGCACATGCATACGCGTCAGCATGCTGCTAGCACCAGCGGCACGCGAGCATATTGGGCATGCTGCGACGGTACTAGTGCTCGCAGGCGCTTGCGCACTGCTGTGGCTATGCGGCCAGCACCTGCGCATAATGGCTAGGTTTGGTGCCTAGCAAGCCTAGCCTGATGGCTTTGATGCTAGGCAATCGGCCATTGAGGGATTATTAATTTTACGGTTTTGCGATTTTGTTTTAATTAAAACGTGACTAGGCCTTAGTTTTTCCCGGCACTTGCGAAATTATTTGGAAAAATTTTGGGTTAACCGGCTTAATTACTTTTAATTGGATTAATTTTAATTAAGTTGGATGTTGAATTTAGTGGAAGTTTCATTAATCTTTTTGAGCTATTATTATTGTGTTAATTCACATAATCGGATAATTATTTTGACTAGTTTTAATTAGGCGCGTTAATTGGATTAACCACCTAAGTTAGTAACTAGTTTTGCACTCGTTTTAAATTGTTGCTTGAATTATTTGTATAATGCATGGGTCATTCAATTTAGAAGTGAATGGATGAATGGAATAGATATTCTAATGCAGATTTTTCAAAATGGCAACTAGTGGGGCCCGATTAAGATAGTAAATACAGACTGCATTTCTTATATTTTTGTAAATCTAAATATGGACTGCGTTCCGTTAAGTATTTTTGTACTTAAAGTTTTAGAATAGTCCTAGCTTTTCTAGTCGTTGCATAATTGGTGGTGATGTCTCGAAGACGGCGTTTCTAAGAAGACTAAACCAAGAAGATGCAATGAAGGCCCTTGATGATTTGAAGATTTAAGTTTCAAGGGGTCATGCTAGTTGCCAAATGCATCTTTATTTATGCCTTATATATTTTGCTTATATATATAATTGCGATATTAGATGTACTTTTAGGATTTCGAATGTTGAATGATTAGTTTAGTTCACTAAAATCAACCAACATAGAAACCCTTAGTCCCAAAGAGTATTGAGTTAAATCTGTCATTCCAATATGACATTTACGGAACTAATGAGAATGGTAATGGGCTATGCCAAAACAAGGCATTACAATTTTCCTAGGGAAGTAAGGTATGTTGGTGGGCTTGCTAAAGCAAGGCATCATATACACGTTAGTTTTGGTTAAACTCAATGATATCAGTAAGGAGTCCTTAGATGTCGTGGCAAAAGAGATAATCGTCAAGGAAGCATTGGATGCGACAATTTATCAAATCAAGAATAGCTTATAGCTATTAGCAATTAGATTGTTTACCTTAAAATATTAAGTGTTAAGACAAGCCAAAGCATGCTTAATCACTATTTGATTTTTGGGGTCTTAGAATCGTTTTATTCTCAACTAAAAATGGACAAATTTTAATGTGTGGATAAAACGCTTAATAAGATTAAAAGTTTGCATGTATGCTTTAAATTTCAAGCTTATTATGTTATCTTGATAAATGGTTATACTTTGCACTTATATTTGTAGAATTCTAAATCAAATTATAATGTTTCCAACGATTGGTAAACAAATCTTTTGAGAATGTTTCTTAAACAAAACAAAAGACATTTCTAAAATACAACTTCTCCTAAAAGACTTTTATAGCTATCTCCAAAAGGACGGTTGGACATCATGTATTCAAAATACTAGGTAGTTTTTATAAAATATTAAGTATTGAGTTGAAAACTCAAATTGTCAAGGTGACAAACAACATATCTTTTTGCTTTATACACTTATGAGTATAACTCATTGATGTAGTAAATTATGTAAAAATTAAAGGAAAAGATGAAACTTTGTTTTACGGGGCATTAGATGCTTAATCATGCCTAACAAAGTATAAAAGTAAATACACTTAAAGATGTGGTTCTTACTGTTATGAGATGATGTATGATAAGAAATATAGGAAACATGGAACAAAGAAAAGGAATTCAAGATTCCAATTCTACCTAAGAGTTCATGTTATCGTAGTTAAACTTAGCAACTTATCTTCACAAGTATTAGATACTACTTGAGAGTTCCACTTTCGAAGTGACCTCAAAACAAATGAAGTTAAGCTAAGCTATCGACTTACGAGCTTGGAATAAAGCTAGTGGTGCTACATCAGCTATAAGGTCATCTGCTTTGTTTAAGGATCTTTTAAAGCTATATTCTGTTTACACACGGAAAGACTCACATTCAAATTAAAAGAACAATAGTTGTTGGTTTTATATGAATGACATGGTTGTTTAGGCCATGAGTCAAGGATGCTTGATTATAAACAAACATTTCTCTAACATAAACTCACAAGGTTCAAGTCATGGACATGATTAGTGATCCGTCTATCTTTAGCAATGTCACATCAATAAGAACATACCCAAAGCTCTATTAGATAGACTCTTGAAATTTGATCAATTCGGTATCGTTCTAAGGCAAGGAAATGTTACTTGTTGAAACATACAAAGAAAAGAGCTATTGAGCTTGATATAGCAAATTGACTCCGAAAGCTAGAGACAATTCTGTTACTTAAACGTTTTCACAAGAATTTGAAAGAAAATGGCTACATTCATCGAATGTGAACAAAATGGATCTTAAGTAGCTCAAAAGTTCAGTGAAGTATAAAATCGACTTGGCAAGATATCAAAACGTCTCCATTAGATCAAGTGATGTTTCCTTGAGCCAAGAGTGATCATATCTAGGTTATGAAATTGGAATTTCATAATTATCTCCCCAAAGAATATAGTATGTCTTGACAGAGACCTCGATGCTATTTGGAAATGACTCGAATGATGATGGATCACATCTCTTCCTATAAGGTTCTTAAAGATTTGCAAAAATGACTAGTGTTACACTAAACAAAATTGTCGAAGCTAAGAAAGGACACCATATTCAGTTATGGATAGAAAACGTTTCTAGCGTCTTTTCTAAGGCTCTTACCCTCGGTTGAAACTCATAGGCTCAGTAGGAGCTAAGTGGCTCAATAAGGGCTAAGGTAGCTTAAGTGGGAGCTAACTGTTTGTTTCTAAACAAACTTTTACCCAAAGAAAATATACATGTCTCTTTGTAAGCATTCAAATGAGACTACGACCATTAAATCCACAACCTAATTAAGAACATAGTATTTGTTGCTCTAAGTGGTGTCTTTTTGGTAAGTAACACATTTCCAAAACGACAAGTGGGAGAAAAATGAACTCGATGACCATCGAGATTAGCAACAAACTAGAACTGAGAATCTCGGAAGACTTTAGAAGCGATTCATGAGAATGATTGATCAAAAACAATTAAAGGACTTTACAAGTGCCTTAAAGGAGAATTCATTACTCACAAAACTTTAGAAGTGTTGGAGTAAGATCAATATAACCAAAAGGGCCTTAAAAGCGCCTTGAAACTTAGTGTTTGGTGCAAATACCCCGTATAGGTATAGAATTCTCCAAACGCTTGGATTGAATCCTATAAATTTCTATTAAAATATAAATAAACCTAAGACTTACAAACATACTATTTACTATAGGATGGTACGGATATAGTGTCTTATAAATTAGCTACGACAAATCCAAATTCCGAATAATGGTTAGAGGCCATAAAATCCGAAATAGACTCCATGTTTGAAAATCATGTTTGAAACTTGATTAATTTGCATGAAGGGTAAAGACCCCACAATCGCAAATAAGTTTTCAAGGAGAAAACTAACAAATATGAAAATGCATATGCATACATAGCTAGATTGGTTGAAAAGGTTATAATTAAATTCACAACGTTGATTTAATAAAACCAATTGACTAAGCAGAATGCTTAAGCCTTTTCGTGATTATACTAGCAAAATTGCAAAACTGAAATATGGCAAATAGATATCGAAATCGCCTTCCTAAAAATAGGATTTTAGAAGAGACTTTGGATATAGTCTAAGGGTTTTGTAAATCTAAATAATGCTAGATTTGAAAGCAAGCTCAAGAAATCCATTGGTGGATTGAGAGAAGCATTGCATGTAGGAATTGTAATGTGTTTTCTCATAAAGTTATAAAAAGGTTTGGCTTATGGAGAAACATAGAAATTCTTATAGATGAGAAGTTTAGTGGGAGCAAAAGTCAATTTTGTAAAGGTCCAATAAGAAGTTTACGAACTCTGTTGTAAAATGACTATCAAATGCTAAATGCTTAGATTTGAAAGTATTTTCGACAATGGACCAAGGTAAGGCGACACTTAGTGCATAGTGGAATTAAGATCTATTGGATAAACTTATTAAAGTGTTTTAACAAGTTAAGGAATTTTCCATGTTAAACATGAAGGACTTGAAAAGTTTTCAACCCATACGTATAAAACTAAGTAAATGTTTCAACTAAATACAAGCTAAGCAAATACTAAGTCAAATAAGAAAAACTCTAGTAGAGACTTTCAACCGTCTCATGTAGCAAACAGTTTAGCAAGACTCGGTGAAACTGGAAGAGCTAAAAGTCACATGAATGGGATAAAATTTGGAATAATGAATCCATCATGTGTGCTACAATATGGAATTATCACATGACCTGCGTGCTTAGAGCATGACAAGTATAAATTACCAATCGACTTGAATCTAAGCAATGGATCAATAGATTATGATCAAGAACATCAAAAGTACTTGGTTAATTAAAAGGATGAGTTCTTGATGCATGGAAACAAATATAATTTGAGTATTGATGTTGCAAGCACAACCTTATCGAGGATTACATCCTTAATGGGGAAGCCATTTATAAGCACGAGCTTAGATGCGTTGTGGGTTGAGAATGGCAACATGGACTTATGTCCATGTATATTGTGCGGAAATTTAAGGTGAAATTCCATAATCACAATTGATCCACAATCATTGTGAACTTGTTGGAGTGAAATCCAAGCAAAGCATCATTAGGAAATCTACTAAAGTATATGTTGAGAAAATTGTTGCCTTAAAGGCAACAAAAGGGATGTTATTCAATGGATAGTTCGTTGTTGAACATTGATGATTATAGGTTGCCAAGTTAAAGATCTCAAATCATGAAAATGAGTGGGAGCCTTTGCTTGGGTAATAAATCTTAGATCACATGTAATCCATAACACACTCAAATTTTATCATCTTATTGTGAAAGTGTTCGATAATGAAGATGCTAAGGTTTCCAAAGTAATGATAACTAAACCTATGCAATAAGTGAACAACAACATTCACAATTGCATAAAAGAAAACAAACATATTAGATATGGGTGTGATTTCTACAAGTGTTTTGTAAAGAGTATTATTCTAAAAACATTTGGGGAAAACCATTTATCATAAGACGAAACGTTCAAAAGTTTCATAGTGGAATAAAGTTTTACTAATTATTCCACAAACTATTTAATTGTGGTTTAATATTAAAAAATGTGTCCATTCAATTTGGCGATATTCAAAATAGGGTATCAAGACAATGTCATGGATAAATAAACACGTATTAAGTGAACATTGAATATCATATCAAAATTATTCCTAATCGAGGATATTTGAAAGTTAGACAACTAATGATCACGAGAGATTAGTGTGTGGTATGATTTATAGCACTGTTTCTTGTGCTACAAGGATAAGAATGTCATAAATCAATTGCATAGGTATTGGTTTGGAACTATACTGGATCGACCGATGAGAATATTTTTAGAAATTTAACAATTGTCATAAGTATATTACTCAATATGGCTATCGGAACCTCTTTCCTTAACCATGAGTATTGTAAGTTCTCTTGTTTGAGTACTAGTCCATTTTGATGTTGTCAAACGTCTGCCGTACAAGGGGATTATAAAGGCAACACTCGGGTGGCTAGGGCCTCTTCGTAAGGGAAGCTAACAATGCAAGACTGAGAATGTCCCCTTATTAACAATATGGAATATATCTTTGTTGTTTACAAGGCCTCTCGAAGAGCGAGACTGTAAAAATGCATGGTCGTGCTTAGATGCATTTTAGAAATCATCTTCTTATTGACAGTTGAACTTGGAAATCGAGAAATACTTCTTAACGTAATAAGGATGTATAAGAATCTTACCTTATAGTTCATGAAGAGACATTAAGTGACATAGAAAACAGGCAATACACAATCAGCGCACTGGTACGGATGGACAAGTGGGAGATTGAAAGGAATGGTGTCCTTCGAACAAGTGTATTATTCTATTAGAGGTCTCAGAATTAATTAGAAAAGATAATTATTCAGTGAGGTCAAGTTATCGGAATGCCTAGCAGAAGGCCGCTTCCGATCAGTATTATTAATGTATAATTAATATCACAAATTAATCTTGACTGAAACCTTTGGGTCACACCTAATCGTATAACCGAACCAAGGCGACGAATTAATCTGGAGGATTAAATAATTCTATAGAGATTTTACGAACTACGATGTTGGATTTCGAGCTTAGAGCGTCAAAGCCGAGCGTCGAACGTCGAGTTGATTCAACAAATTGAGAAGATGAGAAAATAAGTCAAATGACAAGTCAATACGCAAAGACCTAGCCTCGCATTAGCCTAGTCAAGCGAGGGCTAGGCTTGCAAGCCTAGAAGGCTGCTAGCCATGCGCTAGCCTCAACCGCAAGCCTAGTAGCCACTCTTGTGTGCTAGCTGGGCGATGAGCTGGTCGGGCAGTCTATCTAGCAGCACCTTCCTGCAAGAATAAAGCAAGTGTGCTAGGCCAGCACGCCATTTCGTGCAGCAAGGCTACTGGCCCAACACACTTGCGTATGTTACCAGCTAGCTGGGCATGGGAGGTAGGTCCAGAAGAGGGCCAAGGCTTGGGGTGTGCCATGCACATGGGGTGGTGGGTTTATGCTCGTCTCCAAGGATAAGTTTATGCTTGATCTCCAAGGATGGGTTTGTGGTCCTTACCTACTCCCTCCCTCATATTGACACTTTTAATTTAACTATTGCATAGCTTATTTAATTTAATTTGGAATTAAGTTAATTGCTTGCTTTCTCATTTTACCAACTATCCCACATCTAAAGATGATAGGAAATCTTGTGATTATTTCCCTATAAATACCAATCATTAGGTATTGGGAATTTCACTTGGGTTGGTGAACTCTAATTAATCTCCAAAAGCGAGAAAACCTTAGTTCTTAAATTCTAAGTTATTTTTGGTCTAGCCCTGTCTAAGCTATGAGGTAGGGGCTGGTTCCGGTTCGGTGAGCGAGGGTGTGAGCCGCTGGAGGTTTCGCACTTGCGGAGCTTGAAGCTTTCAAGTCCGAGCTTATTGAGTGAGCGAAGCGCGTCTAGCGTGAGTTTGTTTTTCTCTCTTCTCTTTATAGGGTTGTGTTTTCTTATTTGCATGCTTTTGTTTATGTTGTAATTATTATGCATGCGATCTGATTTTTGGGTTTTGTTTCCGCTCGGTATCAAACACCGCAAAACCCAACAGAGGAAACAAGACCACCTTCTAAGAAGGGTGCCTGAACCTAGGACCAGACAAAGCACAAAAATCCAGAGCTAGCAATAGCAAGATTAATGTAGGGTTTCGTAGTGACCCGACACTACGCGGAAGGAAACCCACCAAGACCCGCCCCTTAATTAAAACAATTAACAAGCATATTAAACTTAATCAAACAAGATTAAGAACAAGAATTATACCTTTGATGCGTGCTTCGCTCCCAAAGAGCTCTTACTTCAAAATCCCGAAAGCACGAGATCTCCGACGGATCGTACCCTCGACCCGACCCGAGCGTCCTAAGTCTTGAAGGTTGGTCAAGACCCGGACAAAATAACTATGAGTTTTACGAATCAAAGGTTTACTCTAACTTAGAGTTGCCTTTTTAATTCCACTCAAGGTTTTTTTCATTTCCCAATACCCAAGCTTGGTATATATTGTGAAATGAACCCTTGAACTTCATTCCCCAACCAATGTGGGAGAATGAATATTTTGCTAAGTAATTTATTTCTGAAATAAATCAATAACTAAATTCAATCACAATGCAACAAGTGTCAAAGGGAGAGAGAAGGTTAGGTGAGGACCATTGAGAGGTGGGGGGGACCATTGCCTTGCTCCCCAAGGCTTTCCCAAAGCCTTGGTCCCCACCATCACAAAACTGCCTCACCCAAAAGGGTTGCTTAGCTGCTGCCAGCTAGCAGTGCCAGCCAGCTAGCACCAGCCTGCCCAGCAACCTCGCATGCTTGGTGCTGGGCGATACTAGGCGTTGGTGTTGCCTAGTGATAGGCGCTGGTGCTGGCCTTCGCATCTCTCGCAGCACCTCTCGCACACCATTGTTAGCATAGCCAGCATGCGTGCTGCTAGCGAGCCACGCATGCTGGCCCGTTCCCTCGCATCATGCTACGCACCATGCACGCAGCATGCTACGCACCACGCAACCCTCGCACCACGCAACCCTCGCACACGCAGCATGCTAGCGAGCCACTGCTACGCTTGATGCGAGGCATGCACACACACGCACACGCACATGCGCCATTGCCTAGCACTGCAATGGCTATGGTTGGTGCGTGTGTTGCCTTGCGATACGCATCCAGGCACCTAGGCTAGCACGCTGCTAGCTGCGATGGTGTGCCTAGTGCTTGTGGTGCTTGCGATAGGCAGCGATGGTGCCTAGGCATGATGCTAGGGCTGCGATAGGCTGCCATGGCGCGTCTAGGCTGCGATGGCGCACCTAGACTGCGATGGTGTGCCTAGCACACCTAGTGTGCTTAGGCTTGCGCCTAGCCATGCTAGGTGCATGCTAGACTGAACTAGCCTAGCATGCACATGGTTAGACCATTGTGGTGCTACGGCTACATTTATACTTGTCGCTTTATGATTTTGCAACGCTCGGTCTCGATGCGCTAGGCTCGATATCCGACGTCTGTATTCGGAAAACTCTACTGACTCATTAAATCCTTTCGAATTAATTCGTCGTCTCGGATCGGTGATTCGATTGGGTTCGACCGAAAGGGTTCAGTTAAGATTAAGCTGTAACATCAATTGTACATTGATATTACTGATCGGAAGCGTCCTCCACCTAGGCATTCCGATCACTTGACCTTACTAAAGAATTAGCTCCGTAATAATTTTGAACCCTCTATCGGAAGAATACACTTGTTGGAAGGACACCATTCCTTTCAATCTCCCACTTGTCTTTCCAGACAAGTGTGCATATAGTGTGTAGCTCATTTCCTATGTCACTTAATGTTTCTTCGTGAACTGTAAGGTAAGATTCTTTATCATCCTTATTACGTTCAAAAGTGTTTCTCGATCTCCGAGTTCAACTGTCAATAAGCAGATGATTTCTAAAATCCATCTGAGCACGGCCATGCATTTTCACAGTCTCGCTCTTCGAGTGGCCTTGTAAACAACAAAACATTTTCCTTATTGTTAGTAGGGGGATAATCCCAGTCTTGTATTGTAAGTTCCTCTTACTAAGAGGACATAGTCTCCTGAGTGTTCCCGTTATGATCCCCAGTTACGGCAGACGTTAGGAAACATCAAAGAGTCTAGTACTCAAACAAGAAAACTTCACAGTACTCATGGTCGGAGGAAACAAGTTCCGATAGTCATAATGAGAAATGTACTTATGACAAAAATTTAAATTTTCTTAAAGTACTCTCATAGGTCTTATCCAGTACAGTTCCAAACTGTGCCTGTGCAAATGATTTATGACCATCACGTCCTTGCAGCACAAGAAACGGTGCTGTAAATCATACTACACACTAATTTATGGCGGTTATCAATCGTCCATCTGTTAGATGACCTCGATTAGGGACAATTTTCGATTTAAATATTCAATGTTCACTTAACAGGTGTTTCTATATCCAAGACATGGTCTTGATACTTTATTTTGAATAGTTCCGTAAATCGAATGGACTCATTATTTAATTCTAAACCACAATTAAATAGTAATGGAATGAATGATAATTTTGCACAAAAATTAATTACTCCATTAATGTATGGTTTTAATATAGTGTCTTACATTAAATATCCTATTTAATTAAAACACATGTACAGGGAATTTCAAAGACAATCTCCAACATGCTTGATTCTCATTGCCTCAATGTGCTTGTTGTGTTTCACTTGAGGCAGCGGTTTAGTCAAAGGATCGGCTACATTATCATTCGTGCCGATCTTAAAATTTCTGTTTTAACCTTTGGATTTCCATTCCCTTATCATGTGAAATCGCCTTTGCACGTGTTTGACCTTCTAGTGCTCTCTCGGCTCCCTAGCCTGAGCGATAGCTCAATTGTTATCACAATAGAGGTCTATCGGCCCCTTGATTGAGGGTTCAACACCAAGTTCGCTAATGAACTTGCGAATCCAAACAGCTTCCTTGGCACCTTCCGAAGCGGCCAAGTACTCGGCTTTAGTTGTAGAGTCTTCAGTGGTGCTCTGCTTGGCACTCTTCCAGCTAAACGCTCCTCCATTCAGACAGAATATGTACCCCGACTGTGACTTGAAGTCGTCTCTGTCAGTTTGTGGCCTCCATACACTAGGAATTTATCCTTGTTCCTTTTCAGGTACTTAAGGATGTTCTTGGCCGCAGTCCAATGCGCCTCTCCTGGGTTCGATTGGTATCGACTTGTTGCACTCAGGGCATACGATACATCTGGCCTTGTACATATCATGGCATACATGATCAATTCGATTAGCGAAGCATATGGGATCTGATTCATTCTTTCTCGCTCAACAGGTGTCTGTGGACACTGTTTGTTGCTGAGAGTTACGCCATGAGACATAGGTAAATGCCCTCTTTTGGCATTCTCCATGTGGAATCTAGCCAGTACCTTATCAATGTAAGTACTCTGGCTTAATCCAATCATCCTCTTAGATCTATCCCTGTAGATCTTGATGCCCAATATGTACTGTGCCTCTCCTAAGTCCTTCATTAAAAAGCACATTCCCAACCATCCCTTTACGGACTCCAACAATTTTGTGTTGTTTCCAATGAGAAGTATGTCATCAACATACAGGACTAGGAATGCAATATCACTCCCATTGACCTTCTTGTATACACAAGATTAATCTGGATTCTTGATAAAACCAAACTTGCTAATGGCTTCATCAAATCGCAGATTCCAACTTCTTCTGGCTAGCTTTAGTCCATAAATGGACTTCTTCAGCTTGCAAACTTTTCCAGCGTTGCCTAGATCGAAAAAACCTTTTGGCTGTGTCATATACACAATTTCTTCCAAAATTCCATTAAGGAAGGCGGTTTTGACATCCTTTTGCCATATTTCATAATCGTAATATGCAGCAATCGCTAGGATGATCTGGACGGATTTTAGCATTGCAACTGGTGAAAAAGTTTCATCATAGTCAATCCCGTGGACTTGTCTATAACCTTTTGCCACCAGTCTAGCTTTGTATATTGATAAATTTCCATCCTTGTCTGTCTTCACTTTAAAGATCCATTTGCAACCAATGGGTGTATAACCCTCGGGCAAATTCACCAAGTCCCAGACTTGATTTTCAGACATGGAGTCTATATTGGATTTCATGGCCTCTTGCCATTTTGCAGAGTCAGGGCTCGTCATAGCTTGCTTGTATGTCGCCGGCTCATCACCATCCATAACTAGGATGTCTTGATCTTTCGTTAAGAAGATACCGAGGTATCTGTTTTGTTGAGATCTTTCCCGTTACGACCTACGAAGGGTAATCGGTTGAGCATTTTCATTGTCTATTTGATTATGACCAATCTTCTTAGATGCTTCCAAAGTATCTAGATTGTCAGTTTTGTCAGGTTGACATTGTTGCTCGTCCTCTCGAACTTCGTCGAGTTCGATTTTCCTCCCACTTGTCATTTTGGAAAGGTGATCCTTCTCCGAAAACACACCATCACGAGCAACAAATACTTCGTTCTCGGATTTATTGTAGAAGTAATACTCTTTGGTTTCTTTTGGATATCCCACAAAGAAACACTTATCCGATTTAGGGTGAAGTTTGTCCGAAATTAATCGCTTGACATATGCTTCGCGTCCCCAAATCTTTAAAAAAGACAACCTAGGAGGTTTCTTAGTCCATAATTCATATGGAGTCTTTTCAACAGCTTTTAACGGAGCTCTATTCAGTGTTAGTGCTGCAGTTTGTAGCGCATGTCCCCAGAAAGAGAGAGGGAGTTCACTAAGACCCATCATTGATCAAACCATGTCTAACAAGGTTCGATTTCTCCGTTTGGATACTCTGTTCCATTGAGGAGTTCTGGGAGGTGTCAACTTTGAAAGAATGCCATTTTCTTTCAAGTGATTGTCGAATTCATGGCTCAAATATTCGCCACCTCGATCCGATCGAAGTGCTTTAATTTTCTCGCCAAGATGATTTACAACTTCTTTCTGAAATTCTTTGAATTTCTCAAAGGATTCAGATTTATTCGACATTAAGTAGATATAGCCATACCTACTATAATCGTCTGTGAAAGTGATGAAATATCGGTAACTTTGTCTTGCGGCTGTGCTCATTGGTCCACATACCTGCGTGTGTATTAGACCTAATAAGTCACTTGCGCTTTCTCCCAACTTGGAGAATGGCTGTTTTATCATCTTGCCTAATAAGCATCCTTCGCAATTTTCAAACGACTCTAAGTCGAATGAGTCAAGAACACCTTCTTGAAGAAGTTTCTTGATGTGCTTGATGTTAATATGGCCAAGACGATAATGCCACAAGTAGGTTTGATTCGACTCGATGGTCTTAGCTAGTGGTATCAACTTTTGTCTAGTCATATGTAAAAACATGCAATTTTATTGAACATAAATTTGTAAGACAAACTTGAAACAACTATTGTCAAAGTCTTACATCTGAAATTCCTAGGTGTCCAACACCGTGGATCATAATATGTTCAAAAGGCATGATGAAAAACTAGAATTAGTTTAATTACATGTCAAAGACAAAATGGTGCATGCAAGCACGACCGAAAAACCATCTTCGTCGTCTTATTTCTCTTGCACCAACACTTGATAAGCTTCTCACTTGGTCCCTGGAAAGGCAACATTAAGTGAGTCATACTTGGTATATAATACCTATGATAAGCTTAATTCACAAGTGTTAAGGAAGATACCTGAGGCGGATGCTCCATTCCTCTCCTCCTCTTCCCGAAAGAGCTTGCATTCTCTCTTGTAGTGGTGTTACCCACCACAATAGAAGCAACGCATCCTTTCCTTGACCTTCTTGAACTCCTTCTTCTTAGCTCTCAAGGCCCTTTTGGTCACTCCATAGGCGGTAGCTCGGCTAAGGAGTTGCACCACCTCCTTGAGGGAGCATGTCTCCTTTCCCGCAGCTATATGCACTCTAAGTGCATCATAGCCCGAGTGGAGCGAAGCAAGCAAGATATGCCCCGCCATCTCATCCTCTATCGAGATTCCGATAAGCTGCATGTGTTTGAAGAGCCTAGTCATACCAAGAACATGAGGTCGGAGGGGCATGTCGGGTCTCAATTTTGCATTATAGACCTTGGTCCAAAGTCGTCGCCTTTCCTTAGCAAGACATCCCACGTTTGGTGGCTTTATCCTCATGTTTGAGAGTGACCTAGTCAAGTCAAACACGAGTCCATCAAAGTTGCCATTGTCACTCTTTGTGACTCTAACATTGACAACGTCCTCAAGTGCTTTAAGGAACATGTCCGGAAGGTAGGAGGAAAGAGTTTCCATCCAATCTTCCAGGATGGAATTTGCCATGAGTCGTGAGACCCTTTTGCAATTGGAAGACCATTCTTCATGAGCCTCGTCGGTCATGATCCCTTTGGCATAGAAGCTTGGAATGGGAGTATAAAGAGTATGCTCCAAGGAATAATTCCGGAGAGTTCTCCTGAGTTCCTCCTCCCATTCCTTAAAGTTGACCAAGTTTAAGGGAAAGGCCAACTTTTCGGGGAGTTCCGGGCACATTTGGTTGTTGTTTGAGTTACTTGCAGACATTGTTCTACAATTGAAAGAATTTGAAGTGAAAAACCATTCATACATCAATAAGTTGAAATTTAAAACGTTCATGCATATATTCAATCTTATTGAGCATTTTATCCACGCATTTAAAAATTGTCCCTTATGGGCGATATTAAAATGATTTCGAGATCCCAAAGATCAAGAAATGGTTAAGCATGCTTTGGCTTGTCTTAATCATTAAATATCTTAAGGTAAGAAATCCAATTGCTAATAGCTCCAAGCTACTCTCGGTTTGATAAAATGTCGCATCCAATGCATTCTTGACATTTTATCTCTTTTGCCACGACATCTAAGGACTCCTTACTGATATCGTTGAGTTTAACCAAGACAACTCGTATACCTAGTATACCTTACGTTCCTAGGGAAGTAGTGATGCCTCGCTTTGGCGTAATCCATCACTTACGCGCATTAGTTCGATAAGTGTTGTTCTTGGAACGACATATTTTAGCTCAATATTATTAAAGGGACCTAGGGTTTCTATGTTGGTTGATTTAAGTGAACATAACTAATCGTCGCAACATAATAGAAATCCTAGACATGCATCTAGCAATCATATATAATAACAATATATAAGGCATAAAATAGATGCATTTGGCAACTAGCATGACCCCTTGAAATCTTCAATTTCCATGGGTCTTCATCTTGGCTCGTCTTCATCGAAACGCCGTTTTGAGACATCTTGGCCAAAATGAAATAAAAGAAGCTAGCTAGAATGACTAAGATTAATCTAATAGTACAAAAATACTTAACGGTTCGCAGAATGTATTTAGATTTACAAAAATACATAACGGAACGCAGTCCGTATTTTCTATCCTAGTCGGGCCCCACTAGTTGCCATTTTCAAAGACCTGTTTTGAAAACAATCTTCCATTCACCCATTCACTATTTGTGAATGGCCCATGCAATTTTACGAAATACATAATTAAACACGCAAAACTAGTAACTAACTTAGGTGGTTAATCCAATTAACGCGCCTAATTAAAACTAGTCAAAGTGGTTTAATCCATTATTTCTAAAAGGCTCAAGTAATCTACTAAGCTCCCACTAAATTCCGCATTTGTACTTAATTAATCCGATTAATTAAGTCGGCATAACCCATAATTTGTCAAAATTTTGCAAAATCGAAAATCAAGGTTTTTAGCCTCGTTAAAATAATTACCAAAATATTTTAAAATCGGAAAAATTTGCAAAACTGCATAGCTCAAACATTAAGCAAAACGTCCCACAAAACCCTTTGAGGGTGTGCACCATGGCTGCTAGGCAGCCCATGGCCCTGCGCCATGGTGCGTGGTGCTGGCAGCTAGCAAGTGTGCCTAGCACAGCTTTCCTTGCTAGCTAGCACCAGCAGCAGGCTACGCATGCTAGCAGCTTGCTGGCGCAGGCAGCAGTGGGCTGGCTGGCTGGGGCTTGCTGCCTCGCTGCCCAGCAGCAGCACAAGCACACCAGTAGCCTAAGGCCCACGCACCAGCGCACTACACAACAGATGCCTCCTCGCTACACAGCCACGCACCAACGATGCACAGCCATATGCGCACCACAGGTGATAAGCCTTCTTATCATGGGTTGAGAGAAGCATTTTAGGGTGTGTTTTGATGCTTTATATGTACATTTGTTAGCTTTTGTGATTTTTGAGCTGTGATCTCACTTATGTGCAAAAGACAGGATTTATGAGTATAAGTGAGTGAGTGAGCTGGGGAACCAATGAAGAGTTATGTAAGAAGGATGGACCTTGGCTCGTGATTTGAGAGTTGTGATGGAGCATGGAAGATCAAGGAAGAAAGCTTGAGGAAAAGGTGAAGCAAAGCAAGAAGAAGAAGCAAGGAAAGAAGGCAAAAACAGCAGGAACCGCTGCCAGCTGGCCAGAGCCGCTGGCAGCGGGTATACCAGAGTGAGGGGCTGCCAGAGCAGCTGCCAGCGGGTCCAGAGCAGCTGGCAGCGGCTCTGGCAGAAATTCGGACTGTTTTGGTTAATGTTCAGCAATTTGGCTTTGTTTTGGCTCGTGTTTTGGATATTATTTTATTATTATTATTGTGTTATGTTATTAAAATATTGAAACATATAAATAACTTTGTTTTAATTAAGTTTTAAGTTAGAAAAGGAGAATTAAGTTTTGAGAAAAAAAGCTTTCTAGGGTTTTCTTGGAATTTTCAGAATTCGTTGTTTTGGAATTAAAATCCATGGAAGCTTAATCTTCCGGATTCTTGGTTAAAGATTGAAGCTTTTAGCTACGAATTGTGAGATCATTCTTCTCTTAATATCTATTGAATATATATTGTTCCTTGAATTAATTTCATGATTTGCTTTAATCAATTGCTAGGTTAGAATTATTGGATTCGCTTGCATCTAATTAATCTTTCCAAAGTAGCAACTTTAGGTTATTGATGCATGCTTTTGGTTGATAACTTGAAGAGGGAATAATATTATTGAAGAAATTAGACCGCTTCTGTTAATTTATTCAATCCTTGTTGATTTCTCCGTTTATTTTCTTCTTGTGGATAATTTAGAGCGCTTGTCTTGAATTGTGCATTGGAAAGGGTTAGAAAGGAGCGCTTTGCTATTTCTAACTATTTATGAGAATTTAGAATCTAGGAATTCTACAACAAGGTGTTCAATCGAGCTTGATTGAGGAGACTTCTATGATCAATTTGTATGTTCATTAGTGGATTTCGCATAACCAAGACCGTTCTTCTCATTGATTACCTATTCATTACGTTCGTTGTTCTTACTTAGTTCATTTATCATCATTGCTCGTGAAAACCCCCCTCGTTACTTAGGTTACTACCGTCCTAGAGTATTTCCACTTAGGTTTCCAGTTATTAGTCCCTTTTTCCCTGTGGATTCGAACTCGACTTCCCTAACTACGTTTATTTGCAGTTAGCTTAGTTGTGATATTTTTGGTTGCATACGACTGAGGCACACCAAATTTTGGCGCCGTTTCCGGGGAACTAAGGCGTTACTTTTTAATTGTTTATCTTAGTAGTATTTATTTTAGGACTGTTCTTAGCTATCTTTCTTTGTTTGTTCGCTAGGGTATGATAAGTACCCGTTCTGCTAACAAAGAAGTTTTGCAGTTTGATCCAGAAATTGAAAGGAATATTTCCAGGTTGCGAAAAGAGGCAAGAACAACCCCCAGTGAATCAACGTACTCCTTCAATATTCAAGAAGAAGAGGAGATGGCTGACAATCGAACTCTAAGAGAACTCACAGCTCCCAACTTGAACCAACAACCGTTGTGCATTGCATACTAGCAGTTGGAGGAAGGTACTAATGTTGAGATCAAATCCGGTCTAATTCATCTATTGCCGGCATTCCATGGCATGAAAGGCGAAGATCCGAATAAACATCTGGCAGAATTTCATGTGGTTTGCACTAGCATGAAACCGATTGGGATGACTGATGAACAAATTCAGTTGAGAGCATTTCCTTTTTCTCTCAAAGATGCAGCAAAGGATTGGTTTTACTATCTTCCCCCAAGTAGCATAACAACTTGGGCAGATTTAAAGAAGTGTTTCCTTGAGAAGTACTACCCAGCCACTATTTCTGCAAGCCTTAAGAAAGCTATCAGCAATGTGGATCAGAAGGAAGATGAATCCTTGTATGAGTATTGGGAGAGATTTAAGAGATTGTGTGCTAGTTGTCCTTACCATGGGTATTCCGATCAAGACCTCATCCTATACTCTATGGAGGTCTAACTGATGATGACTTGAGGATGGTGAATGCAGCAAGTGGTGGAGGGCTAGTGAATAAGACTCCAAGAGATGCAACTAGGTTGATTGCAGAGCTAGCAGAAAATTCTAGGCAATTCAGTCAGAGAACTCCCACGCGCCAGGTGAATTTAGCAAATTCGAATACAACTGAGTTAGAGAGTAAAGTAGCTGATTTGACTTCTATGATGCGTGAGTTCATGGTGAACTCAAGGAATCCACAGCAACTGAATGCTTGTGGTTTATGCACCTCCATGGGACATCCCACTGATGCATGTCCTCAATTACAAGAGGAGCAGAATGAGCAGGCCAACGCCTTAGGTTTTCAAGGGCAAGGTCCGCAGAGAAGATATGATCCCTTTTCAAATACCTACAACCCAGGATGGAGAGATCATCCAAATTTGAGATATGGGAATTCCCAAGGAAACCAACAACATCAGCATGCTCAAGGTCAACAACAGTTTCAGCAATATAGGGCACCGTTCCTAACACCTCAAGGCCAAAGCTCTAATTCAGGTAATATGTCAACTGAAGAAATGATTAGATCACTAACTTCTAATGTTTCTACCATGCAGCAGAATATGATGCAGTTTCAACAAGAAACCAGATCAAGTATTCAAAACCTGGAGAATCAAGTCAGTCAAATCTCAAGTGCAGTAAGCCGACTTGAAGCTAAGGACTCTGGAAAGCTTACATCCCAAACGGAGCTGAACCCTAAGCAACAAGTTAATGCAATAACATTGAGAAGTGGCAAAAAGTTTTAAGAAACTGTAGTTGCACCTAAGAAGGCTAAAGACTTGATTGGAGTTGAGGAGGAGGAAGTAGAACAAGAAACTAAGGTGAATCCGCCAACCTTTACCTCTTATGAGCCTGTGCCACCTTTCCCAGAAGCCTTGCAAGATACTCGAAGGTATGATAAAGACAAGGATATTTATGAGACTTTCAGCAAATGTGAGGTAAATATGCCCCTCTTGAATGTGATTAAAAGTGTTCCTCGTTTTGCTAAGTTTATGAAGGAACTGTGTACGATCAAGAGAAAGCACAGGTTAGGAGGAAAAGAAAAAGTGAAGGTGAGTGCTCATGTTTCTGCAGTTTTCCAAAAGAAACTCCCAGAAAAAATTTGGTGATCCTGGTATGTTTACTATTCCTGTTACAATAGGAGACACCACATTACACCGAGCCATGTTGGACCTAGGTGCATCAATCAATGTCATTCCCTACTCCCTGTTTAAATCTTTAGAACTTGGGCCTTTGCATGAAACAGGGGTAGTAATTCAGTTAGCTGATAGGTCCAATGTATATCCTAAGGGGGTAGTAGAAGATGTACTTGTTAAGGTTGATGGATTGATCTTTCCTGCTGACTTTTACGTCCTTGACATGGAACATGACAAACAAGCAGCCCCCATCCTGTTAGGAAGACCTTTCTTAAAGACTGCTAAGACAAAAATCGATGTGTCTACCGGTTCTTTGACTATGGAGGTTGATGGGAAAGCAATTGTGTATAACATTTATGATACCATAAAGTATCCTGTTGATACTCATTCTTTATATTCTATAAATGTTGTCGATCCAATATTGCATGATGTTTCTAACATTGATCATGGGGATGAGCTCCTCACACCTATTACTAATGTTGTGTCTGGTGATTGTTTGGATTCTTCTATACCTACTAATGTGCAGGTGAAGGTGGCGGAATTGAATGAACAGTCCAAGCTTCCACCTATACCACTAGGGGCAACACCCACCCCGTCATCATTTCCGGGCAAGAAATTATCCCAGGTATACCACAAAGCAAAGAATAAGGTGTGGCATGACAAGATGAGCTCCCGTTGGAAGGGTCCAATTCAAGTTGACAAGGTCTATCCGCATGGAGCGGTAGAAATTCGGAGTTTAGAGACCAACAACATGTTCAAAGTGAATGGAAAAAGGCTCAAACCATACTACGAAGGGTTCAAGGTCGAGAATTTGGAGAACATTGATCTCTACGAGCCATCAATTGATTAACGAAGTTTCATGAGTTGTGTCGAGCCAACGACGTAAAACAAAGGCGCTAATCGGGAGGCAACCCGAAAACTCTTCCCCGTTTTCATTTATTTTAGTTTTTATTGTTTTTGTTTTGATGTACCAAGTGCTTTTGGTGGATTTATGTAGGAGGATGCTTTGGGAGTACGTATTGTGAGCAAAAACAGAGCAAAACAGGTAAAAACAGGCTTTGGGAGGCAGCCCCTGCAGGAGCCGCTGGTAGCAAGGGGATACTTCAAGGGAGGGTGTATCACCCTCTTTTCCCCAAGCAAATGACTTCATGGGCATTCGTCTAACTACGAAAGAAAAGACTACATGGGTTCAACTTCAACAGCACAAAAGAATGGTGCAATGCACAAAAGTCGTCGATTTGGAGGCATTGCAAGTGGTTGGTTTGGAGGAAGTGATGGAGCACGAGCGCACCTACTTATGTGAGGTATAGATGAATTCCTTTCCACTTTGACTAAGGGATGTCAAGAATTTCTTTCAATTTTAACAATAAGAACTATGTCATGCCTTATGCGGTAATTAGAAATGCGTTTGGTTGGAATAATCTTCCCATGGGCAACACTTGGGGTCCCCATAGTTCATTTTTCTTCTCGAGAGTTTTGAAATCCTTGATAATGCCGAATCTTCCAACTTCGGGAATCCTTCCCATTAAGGTGGTACTTATTTCTTCCCTTTCCCTTACTTTTGTTTTTATTGTTGTTGTTCTTGCATTGAGGACAATGTCTCATTCAAGTAGGGGGGGAAGCAATTCTTGCATATTTTTGAAATTTGTATAGTTACCCTAATTTAATGGTTTTGTATAGCTATTTCAATTATGTTTCAATGAAAAAAAAGAAAAAAAAAACAAAGAAGAAAAATTGAAAAAAAAAACGAGAAAAGAAAAAGAAAAAGAAGCCCTCTAAGTCGAAAACCTGAAAAGGCGGCTTAGGCAAAAATGGGGGCCCGGTTAGGTTGAAAACCCGAAAGGGCGACCTAAGCAAAAAAGTGGCTAATGAGCGGGTGAGGTAGTGAGATTTGGAAAAAAGATGAGAGGCTAGGATGAAAACCCGAAAGGGCTCCTAGGCAAAATGAGAGAAAAAAGAGAGAAATGTTCATGAATTTGATTTTTCAAGGAAATTTCGCATCTATTTGCCGGAGTCGGTGTCATAAGGGGAGGAGATATAAGGAGGTGTCGGGGTAGGTTTCATCTTGGTTATTTTGGGAGATAGTTGAGATTTTGGGGGAATTTGTTGATCATCTTAGGAATTTGAGAGCATGAGTTGTTTGTTTTCACTCTTGAATGTGGAAGTGTTTTTATGAGATTTTTGGTTAAGTTGAGTTTTTGTTTGCCCAATTTTATAAAAAATTTCATTTCTTTAGGCGGTTGAGAATATTCATACTCATGGCTATGCGTTTATCGTTCCAAGTTGATTTTGGGGATGAATTGATAAATAAGAAAAAAGGGAGATTCAAAGTGTGAAGTATGGGGGAGTGTGATTGTGATTGGTTGATAAGTACTAGGATGTTTTGTTGAGTTTGAGTGCGTAGAGCTAGTTTGATTCCACCATCTTCTGTTTTGAACCTTAGTGAGGAGGATATGTTTTATTCTCTAAGTTTACTCGAGGGCGAGTAAAGGTTCAAGCATGGGGGAATTTGATAAGCCTTCTTATCATGGGTTGAGAGAAGCATTTTAGGGTGTGTTTTGATGCTTTATATGTACTTTTGTTAGCTTTTGTGAGTTTTGGGCTGTGATCTCACTTATGTGCAAAAGGCGGGATTTATGAGTATAAGTGAGTGAGTGAGCTCGGGAACCAATGAAGAGTTATGTAAGAAGGATGGAGCTTGGCTCGTTATTTGAGAGTTGTGATGGAGCATGGAAGAGCAAGGAAGAAAGCTTGAGGAAAAGGTGAAGCAAAGCAAGAAGAAGAAGCAAGGAAAGAAGGCAAAAACAGCAGGAACCGCTGCCAGCTGGCCAGAGCCGCTGGCAGCGGGTATACCAGAGTGAGGGCTGCCAGAGCAGCTGCCAGCGGGTCCAGAGCAGCTGGCAGCGGCTCTGGCAGAAATTCGGGCTGTTTTGGTTAATATTCAGCAATTTGGCTTTGTTTTGGCTCGTGTTTTGGATATTATTTTATTATTATTATTGTGTTATGTTATTAAAATATAGAAACATATAAATAGCTTAGTTTTAATTAAGTTTTAAGTTAGAAAAGGAGAATTAAGTTTTGAGAAAAAAAAGCTTTCTAGGGTTTTCTTGGAATTTTCAGAATTCTTTGTTTTGGAATTAGAATCCATGGAAGCTTAATCTTCCGGATTCTTGGTTAAAGATTGAAGCTTTTAGCTACGAATTGTGAGATCTTTCTTCTCTTAATATCTATTGAATATATATTGTTCCTTGAATTAATTTCATGATTTGCTTTAATCAATTGCTAGGTTAGAATTATTGGATTCGCTTGCATCTAATTAATCTTTCCAAAGTAGCAACTTTAGGTTATTGATGCATGCTTTTGGTTGATAACTTGAAGAGGGAATAATATTATTGAAGAAATTAGACCGCTTGTGTTAATTTATTCAATCCTTGTTGATTTCTTCGTTTATTTTCTTCTTGTGGATAATTTAGAGCGCTTGTCTTGAATTGTGCATTGGAAAGGGTTAGAAAGGAGCGCTTTGCTATTTCTAACTATTTATAAGAATTTAGAATCTAGGAATTCTACAACAAGGTGTTCAATAGAGCTTGATTGAGGAGACTTCTATGATCAATTTGTATGTTCATTAGTGGATTTCGCATAACCAAGACCGTTCTTCTCATTGATTACCTATTCATTACGTTCGTTGTTCTTACTTAGTTCATTTATCATCATTGCTCGTGAAAACCCCCCTCGTTACTTAGGTTACTACCGTCCTAGAGTATTTCCACTTAGGTTTCCAGTTATTAGTCCCTTTTTCCCTGTGGATTCGAACTCGACTTCCCTAACTACGTTTATTTGCAGTTAGCTTAGTTGTGATATTTTTGGTTGCATACGACTAAGGCACACCAACAGGCAGCCTACATGTGGGTTGCTAGGCAGCCGGCTAGCCTTGGTGACGCTTGCGGTTTTGCATCGATTTGCGTGCATTTCTCAGGATTTTGATTTCGATTTATGTGTGACATAAATTAATTCTAAATTATATTTTAGGATCAATTTGAGGAAAAATAAAATAAAATTAAATTAAGTCCTACTTAAATAAAATTTATTTTATTGGTGCACAAGCCTAAATTATCCAAAAATTTTAATTTTGAACAAAATTGGGTCTAACTTTATGCTTAAAATAAAATGACCTATGTCCAAAAGTTAATCTTGCCAATATGCAAATTAATAATGGATTTGACAAATGGAAGTTGGAAAAATGAATTAACCATCCAATGATATAAATTTTCCAACTTGCATACTTGTGTAAAATACCAAGATTACATCTTCCAATGTGAAGATTAATCAAATTTTACTCACAAGTAATTGAACTTGATGGATTTTAATCAACCAAACATGAAAAAATCCAAACTTTGTTTAACATGGAATTTAGGGTTAGGGTTAGGGTTCAAATCATTTAAACCTTTAAATATTAGAACTTTAACATTATTTGGGAACTTAAAATTACAAGATCACAACAAGTTTTCACACTTTATTGCAATTTATTTGCAAAATTTATGAAAAACAAGTTTATGTGAAAAATTGGTATATCAACTTAAGCACTAATAAAAACTCCATTAATATGCTCAAGGATATTTTAAAACCAGTAGATTAGTGATGCAAATGTGCATTTAATCTAACCTTGTAGTGCTTGCATTAATCAAGGCTTAAAAAAGAATTAAAATTTTCGTTGAAAAATGAATAACCCCAGAAAAATTGGGTTTCTGGTTCGAATTTGGTTTCTAGACAGTGCTGAAAGGGTTGAATCTGTTCCAGAATGTCGATTCCACTAAAATATCACTATTTTTGAGCCAAAATCTGGGTTCAAAAACCAAATCGAAAATAAAATCGAGTTTTAAAAATTAATTAAAACGAGCATCTAATCTAATTAGAAGAACATGAACCAGAAAAATTAAATTCTGTTAAAACACCATAATTAAAAATAATTGCAAAAATTAAAAGGAGTGTGGCTCCGATACCGCTGTAGGGTTTCGTAGTGACCCGACACTACGCGGAAGGAAACCCACCAAGACCCGCCCCTTAATTGAAACAATTAACAAGAATATTAAACTTAATCAAACAAGATTAAGAACAAGAATTATATCTTGGATGCGTGCTTCGCTCCCAAAGAGCTCTTACTTCAAAATCCCGAAAGCACGAGATCTCCGACGGATCGTACCCTCGACCTGACCCGAGCGTCCTAAGTCTTGAAGGTTAGTCAACACCCGGACAAAATAACTATGAGTTTTACGAATCAAAGGTTTACTCTTACTTAGAGTTGCATTTTTAATTCCACTCAAGGTTTTTTTCATTTCCCAATACCCAAGCTTGGTACTTATAGGGAAATGAACCCTTGAACTTCATTCCCCAACCAATGTGGGAAAAAGAATATTTTGCTATTAATTTATTTCAAAAATAAATCAATAACTAAATTCAATCACAATGCAACAAGTGTCAAAGGGAGAGAGAAAGTTAGGTGAGGACCATGGAGAGGTGGGGGGGGGGGGGACCATTGCCTTGCTCCCCAAGGCTTTCCCAAAGCCTTGGTCCCCACCCTCACAAAACCGCCTCACCCAAAAGGGCTGTTGGGCTGCTGCCAGCTAGCAGTGCCAGCCAGCTAGCACCAGCCTGCCCAGCAACCTCGTATGCTTGGTGCTTCCCAGTGCTAGGCGCTGGTGCTGTCCTTCGCATCTCTCACAGCACCTCTCGCACACCATTGCTAGCATAGCTAGCATGCGTGCTGCTAGCGAGCCACGCATGCTGGCCCCTTCCCTCGCATCATGCTACGCACCGTGCAACCCTCGCACACGCATCAGCCAGTGCCTAGCACTGCTATGCTTGGTGCGAGGCACGCACACACTACGCACCACGCAACCCTCGCACACACACACACGCACATGCGCTAGTGCCTAGCAATGCGATGGCTTTGCTTGGTGCATGTGTTGCCTTGCGATACACATCCAAGCACCCAGGCTAGCACGCTGCTAGCTGCGATGGGCTGCCAAGTGCTTCCGATAGGCTGCCATGCGCACCCTGGCACCTAGGCTAGCACGCTGCTAGCTGCGATGGTGCGCCTAGTGCTTGTGGTGCTTGCGATAGGCAGCGATGGTTCCTATGCATGATGCTAGGGCTGCGATAGCGCCTAGGCATGATGCTAGGGCTGCGATAGGCCTCCATGGCGCGCCTAGGCTGCGATGGTGCCCCTAGGCTGCGATGGTGTGCCTAGCACACCTAGTGTGCTTAGGATTGCGCCTAGCCATGCTAGGTGCGTGCTAGCCTGAACTAGCCTAGCATCCACATGGTTAAACCATCGTGGTGCTACGGCTACATTTATACTTGTCGCTTTGTGATTTTTCGACGCTCGATCTCGATGCGTTAGGCTCGATATCCAACGTCTGTATTCGTAAAACTCTGTTGACTCATTAAATCCTTTCGGATTAATTCGTCGTCTCGGATCGGTGATTCGATTGGGTTCGACCCGAAGGGTTCAGTTAAGATTAACCTGTAACATTTATTGTACATTGATATTACTGATCATAAGTGGCCTCCACTTAGGCATTCCGATCACTTGACCTTACTGAAGAATTAGCTCCGTAATAATTCTTAACTCTCTATCGGAAGAATAAACTTGTTGGAAGGACACCATTCCATTCAATTAAAGCATTTACCAGCAATATTAAAGATAATATCATATACAACATGATTAACAGGCTTACAACTACCATTAAACATGGTATTATTTCTTTGAGTCCAAATACAGTGAATTGTTTCTGCAAAAGCGATCAAGAGCAGCCTAGCTTTAGTTCTGTTCTTTCTGCAATATTACTGCATCAAATGTACTTCTTCTTAGAATCCATGCAAAGGCCTGTAACACTTGAATCTGTTCAAGATAGCCTTCTTAACCTTCTAAGAGTAATCACAAGCAAAAAAACAAGTGTTGCACTAACTCATTTTCCTGCAAACAGAGAAGACAAATAGGATCACTAGACACATTCCAGGAAATCAATCTATCTTTTTTCAGCAGTCTATTCTATAAAGTAAGCCACAGCATAAAAACACATTTTGGTGAGGCATTATTGTTACTGATAAGCCTTCTCCACACCAATTTTGATCTTTGAGGTCTAATTAGCCTGTGTAGCTTACTAATCTTCATATAATTGCCATGAATAATAGAGCTCTAGCCCCCCACATTATCAATAATATTCCTGAATTGTAAAATATTCCTTAGAACTAAAGAGCATTTCTAAAGAAAAGGAAAATCTCAGCATTGTCTATATTTGAAGTAATAGACATGAAGACACTAACCTATAAGCTATCAGCTTTATGAGCTAAATCCCACAGAAGCTTGGTAATAGTTGCCTAATTCAAATCAGTTAGAGAAAGGACATTCCAACCCCCACTCACCATGGGAAACAAATTGTGTCCCAAGCAACTAAAGCCTTCTTAGAGAAAGTAGAGCTATTAGTCTAGAGAAAAGCCTTAAATCTTGCTTTAATTTCCCTAAGATTTTTCTTAGTCTAGATAAAGATCTTAGCCTAGTATGTCTGAATCCCAAAAAGCACTCCTCTAAACATTTAAAGTCTTCCTGCATATGAAATGTGCCTAGCAGTCAACCTATTGATTCTTGCAGTCACTTTTTCAACAAAGGGCCTACATTGAGAAATATTGAGATTAATAGAAGAAAGAGAGACACCAAGGTACTTAAAAGGAATAGTACCTTGGCCCTATCTAACGCCCTAGCTAAAGTGTGCTAATTAAATCAAATGAAAGTCAAACATATTCAAACAAATATTTTTGAATCAAAAGAAAGTACAATGCATTCAACAAAGCTAATTGAATCAAATGACAGTCAAACAAAGCTTTTTAAATCAAATGAAAGTCAAATGCATTCAATAAAGCTAATTAAATCAAATGAAAGTCAAATGCATTCAATAAAGCTAATTAAATCAAATGATAGTCAAATCCATTCAATAAAGTTAATTGAATCAAATAAAAGTCAAACACATTCAAACAAAACTTTTTGAATCAAATGAAAGTACAAAGCATTCAACAAAGCTAATTGAATCAAATGAAAGTAAAAAAAAAGTCAATAAAGATTTTTGAATCAAATAAAGTCCAATGCATTCAATAAACCTAATTGAATCAAATGATAGTCAAATGCATTTAATAAAGCTAATTGAATCAAATAAAAGTCATACACATTCAACCAAAGGTTTTTAAATAAAATGAAAGTCAAATGCATTCAATAAAGCTAATTAAATCAAAGAAAAGTCAAATGCATTCAAGAAAGCTAATTGAATCAAATCAAAGTCAAACACATTCAAACAAAGCTTTTTCAATCAAATGAAAGTCAAATGCTATCAACAAAGCTAAATAAATTAAATCAAAGTCAAACACATTCAAACAAACCTTATAGAATCAAATAAAAGTCAAATGCATTCAACAAAGTTAATTAAATCAAATTATAGTCAAACACATTCAAACAAAGGTTTTTTATTCAAATAAAAGTCAAATGCATTCAACAGAGCTAATTGAATCAAATGAAAGTCAAATCCATTCAACAAAGCTAATTGAATTAAAGGAAAGTCAAATGCATTCAACAAAGCTAATAGAATCAAACAAAATTCAAAATTATTCAAACAAAGCTTTGTGAATCAAATGAATTCAATAATTCTAATTGAATAAATTCAAAGAAAAACACATTCAACAAAGCTAATAGAATTAAATAAAATTTAAACACGTTCAAACAAAATTTTTTGAATAAAATGAAAGTCAAATGCATTAAACATAAACAATTAAATCAAATCAAAATCAAACACATTCAAACAAAGCTTTGTGAATCAATTAAAAGTCAAATACATTTAACAATGTTTATTGAAACAAAGTCAAACATATTCAAACAAATCATTTTGAATCAAATGAAAGTAAAATGGAATCAGCAAAGCTAATTGAATCAAATGAAAGTCAAATGCATTGTACAAAGCCAATTGAATCAAATCAAAGTAAAACACATTCAAACAAAGCTGATTAAATCAAATGAAAGTCAAATGCATTCTACAAAGCTAATTGAATCAAATAAAAGTTTAACATATTCAAACAAAGCTTTTTTAATCAAATGAAAGTCAAATGCATTTAACAAAGATAATTAAATCAAATGAAAGTCAAATGTATTCAACAAAGCTAATTAAATCAAATCAAAGTCAAACACATTCAAGCAAAGCTTTTTTGAATCTAGTGATAGTCAAATGCATTTAATAAAGCTAATTGAATCAAATAAAAGTAAGAAATCGTTCAAACAAAGCTTTTTAAATAAAATAAAAGTCAAATGCATTCAACAAAGCTAATTGAATCAAATGAAAGTCAAACACATTCAAACAAAGCGTTTTGAATCAATTAAAATTTAAATGCATTCAACAAAGCTAATTGAATCGAACCAAAATCAAACATATTCAAACAAAGCATTTTGAATTAAATGAAAGTCAAATGCATTCAACTATCCTTATTGTATCAAATCGAAGTTAAACACATTTAACGAAGCTAATTGAATCAAATTAAAGTCAAACACATATAAATAAAGCTTATGAATTTACATGAAAGTCAAATGCATTCAACGAACCTAATAAAATCAACTAATAGTCAAACACATTCAAACAAAGTTATTTAAATTAAATGAAATTCAAATGCATTTAACGAAGCTAATTGAATCTAATGAATTTCAAATGCATTCAACAAAGCTAATTGAATCAAATCAAAGTCAGACACATTCAAACAAAGCATTTTGAAATAAAAGAAAGTTAAATGCATTCAACAAAACTAATAGAATCAAATCAAAATCAAACACATTCAAACAAAGCTTTTTAATTCAAATGAAAGTCAAATGCATTCAATTAACTTTGTAACTAAAATAGGAGTAAAAGTGGTAAGAAAAGGTGCAAAAAAGTGACAATCGGGGGAAATCACTAGTGAAAGAGGTTGAGATGGTGGCATAAATGCCACTCATCAAAATCCCCCACACTTGCTTCTTGAGTTTGAGGGTGGTAAGGTAGGCCAACCTTGTGATGAACCCCATATCTTTTGAGAAGAGCTTCGAATTGTTTCTTTGCAAAATTAGAACCTCCATCGCTGATTAGCACCCTAGGAACCCCAACTCGCAGAAATATGATTTTCTTAAGAAGCTTGAGCACAACCTTGTGGTCGTTGGTGGGGGAGGGTATAGCTTCAATCCACTTGGTCAGATAGTCTAGCGCCACCAAGATATATAGATTCCCACAAGAAGAAACAAAACGCCCCATGAAGTCGACACCCCAAACATCGAATGGCTCCACCTCCAAAATATTTTGTTGAGGCATCTCATCCCTTTTGGTTATGCCACCACTTCTTTGGCATTTGACACACCTTGAAATAAACTTGTGGGAATCCTTATACATTGTTGGCCACCATAGAAGAGATTGAGAGATCTTCGCCACCGTCTTTTCTACACCTCAATGTCCTCCACACGGCAATGAGTGGCAATGCTCAAGAACTCCTTCGTTCTCATGGTCCGTAACACATTTCCGGAAAAGGCCATCTCCACATTGCTTGAACAAGTAAGGGTCATTCCAAAAATACCTCCTCACTTCCTTGAAAAATTTCTTCTTTTGTTGAGAGGAGAACTCCAGAAGAACGACTCCACAAGCGAGATAGTTGGCTATGTCCGCGTACCAAGGGCTAGATGTTAAAGCCATATCCATGAGGGTTTCAAATCCCACCTCCTCATTGATTGGCACATCCTCCTTATTCTCAAAAGTAAGCCTAGACAAATGATCCGCTACATAGTTCTCTGCTCCCTTTTTATCCCTCATTTCCATGTCAAAATCTTTGAGCGAAAGAACCCAATGGATGAGACGTGGTTTTGCTTCCTTCTTGGTCATAAGGTAGTGGACCGCTATGTGACCGGTGTACACAATCACCTTGGAACATATAAGATAGGACCTAAACTTGTCCATGGCAAACACAACCGCAAGCATTTCCTTCTCCGTTGTTATATAGTTCTTTAGAGCCTCATCAAGCGTTCTACTTGCATAGTAGATGACATGAGATCTTCCTTCCTTCTTCTGCCCAAGTACTGCACCTACTGCAAAATCACTCGTATCGCACATTAGCTCAAAAGGCAAGCTCCAATCTGAAGCTTGCACAACAGGAGTGGAAATGAGGGCTTCCTTGAGGTTTTGGAATGCCTCAAGACAAGCCTCATCAAAATTGAACACAACATCTTTCTTGAGTAATTCGGTCAATGGTTTGGCGATTCATGAAAAATTCTTGATAAACCTTCGATAAAAACCGGCATGCCCTAGAAAGGCTATCACTCCCGTAACGGAAGTAGGAGGGGGCAACTTAGCAATCACCGAAACTAAGGCCGAATCAACTTCAATGCCCCTTTTTGATACTTTATAGCCTAGGACAATACCTTCCTCGACCATAAAATGTCATTTCTTCCAATTTAACACCAAACTCGTCTCTTGACACCTTTTCAAGATTGTAAAGACATGTGTCAAAACACGAGCCAGCAACACTAAAATCATACATAAAAACCTCAATCTCATTTTCAAGCATTTCAGAAAAAATGGAAGTCATGCATCGTTGGAAAGTTGAAGGGGCATTACATAACCCGAATGGCATTCTTAGGTATGCAAATGTCCCATATGGACATGTAAAAGTAGTTTTCTCTTGATCACTTGGATGGATAGGGATTCGGAAAAATCTGGAATATCCATCAAAGAAGCAAAAGAAAGCATGATGGAAAAGTCTCTCCAACATTTAGTCCATGAAGGGGAGATGAAAGTGGTCTTTCTTAGTGATTTTGTTCAATTTCCTATAATCAATGCACATCCTCCACCCGGTAACTGTCCAGGTGGAGATTTCCTCTCCTCCTTCTCCCTTGACAATGGTCATTCCACCTTTCTTTGGAACCACATGAACCGGGCTAACCTACTTGCTATCGAAGATAGCATAGATTATGTCCGCTTCACGCAATTTCAAAATTTCTTTCTTGACAACCTCTTGGAAGTTGGGGTTCAACCTCCTTTGAGGCTCAATTGAGGTGTATTGATCATCCTCAAGGTGAGTACGATGTATGCACAAAGAAGGGCTAATACCCTTGATATCATCAATGCTATACCCTATCACATCTCTATATTTTCTCAACACATCAAGCAATTTTTCTAAATCAAGCCCATCAAGGGTAGCATTGACAATAATAGGGTATTTTCCTTCATTTCCAAGATAAACATATTTCAGAGATGGGGAAAGGGGTTTGAGTTCTACCTTGGGAGGATGCTTAGAACTCTCCTCCAATTTTTCCTCCGCTAGTTCGAGCTCATCATCCCTAGGATCATCCTCTTCCTCCTGTTTGGCTTCTTCAATGGCCATGACAAACTCTTTAGCTTCTTGAGAGTGGTACTCTTCTTCACACGTAAGAGCTTCAACCATTGGATCTTGAGGGCTGATCACAACCCTTCCCAAGCAATCTAATTCTTCATTCACAACATCAACCCTATAGCACTTCTCAACCATGCAGGTCTTGAGTAACTTAGAGAATTCAAAAACAATTTTTTTATCGGCTACCTCATATGTAATGGTGTAGTTCTTGCAATTGATTACCGCCCCCAAGGTCTTTGATCGGTGGATAATAGGTCGTTACTACTACCTAGATCAAATATACAATTTTTATCTCCTTACCTAACTCTATCAATTTAAACTTAGATAATGGCAAGTTAGGGTCGAATTCCAAGGAAACGGGGGTATTGCACAATCAATGCGAAATCTAGGATAAATTGCAAGAGACAAAAAAAGGGTATTATGGTTTGTTTTTGAAGAGTTCTATGATCAAACTATCTACAAAAAGGGACTAAATTAAACCAACATTAATAAGATTAAAATAGACACTCTAAAATGAAGGTGAAGAACAAGATTATAGAGATAATAATGGCAAAAAGCACTAGGGAGAGGGGGTTCCAATCATGACCAAAAGACACTAACGAAAATCAATAAAGAAATCTACAAAGGAGTTCAAACTCTACTCAAAGCAATTCATTCTCACGCAACTACTCAATGCAAGTCGATGAAGTTAATCAACCCTAAACTTGATCATTCTCATGCAACTAATCTAGGACTAAAACATTGGGGTTATAGGTTCACACAATAAATCTAAGCTCATTTAAGCACACATCATTAACTCAAGGTAAAATCAAATCAATAATCAATAAGAACTCAAATAAACATGATTTTCACCCCCTTCCCGAGCAAAAGTCTAAGCTAGGGAAAGGGGAATAGCCATGTCAACTAAACCTAACATGTATTCAATCCTAATACAACCTAGAATGATTCTAAGTCAAAGAGGAATCAATGAAACCAATAAAGCATGGAAATTTATGGAAGAAAGCATAAATAAGAGCAATAGAACTAATAAAACTAAAACTAGAGAATAAGAAGGAAAGATTACTATTATAAATGTTGAAAGATTACCCAATCATCAAAGTAGTTGTAACCATCTAGAAGAAATCTTGAATATTTGATTACAAAGATTAAATCTTGAAGACTAAGTGTTTTCTCTCTCTAAAAGACATGCATTTTCTCTCTCTACAAAGTGTTTTGATGCCAATGGAATAGTTGGTGATTGAAAACTCAAGCTTAAGACTATTTATAGTCTTCTATTAAAATGAGGAAAATGGGCAAGGGAGAGGGCTCTCCAAACAGGCTGTCGCGCCCTCTCCAAGCTGGGAAAGAAGTTCGCCAAACCCAGATCGACGCGCCCGCGGCTGGCCATCTCCCAATCATCTCTAGAATCTGCTTCATAGCTCAATAACCCCCTATCCGCGCCCGAGGCTATGAGGCCCGCGCCCGTGGCTAGCTGGAGCAGCGCGCCCTCTCCTTTGCAGCATCTCTTCTTCCCTTGACGAGCCTCCTTAGCAACTCCACTCCGTCTAGCGATCCGAAATTCGCCCACGAGTGCTAGGAGCTATCAAAACACACAAATAAAAGGTAAAAAGTAGAAGAAAAGATAAAAGGAAACGGAATATACTAGAGGGAGCTAAAGTAACTAAAATAGGAGTAAAAACGGTAAGAAAAGGTGCAAACATGTGACAAATCCGGGGAATTTACTAGTGAAAGAGGTTGAGATGGTGGCATAAATGCCACTCATCAGTAACTAAGGAAGGTTGG
This sequence comes from Chenopodium quinoa, assembly GCF_001683475.1. Taxonomy (NCBI): domain Eukaryota; kingdom Viridiplantae; phylum Streptophyta; class Magnoliopsida; order Caryophyllales; family Amaranthaceae; genus Chenopodium; species Chenopodium quinoa. The sequence continues at coordinate 6,773,221 of NW_018744367.1, forward strand.
GATCAAATTCTGACGCCTGATTTTTGTAAGGTCACCACCAAAACCATAGAGGGAGGGAACGAGAGAGATATAATTCCCCATAGTTACATCCCTAGGTTTGTGTGGCTGATGAACGGTACTTATCTTGCCACCTATGGCCTTAGTACAGAAAAATTTAGAGGTAGTAGGCCGGATGAGTCTGTTATGCAAATAATTTTATTTTATTTTTTTTATTTTTTTAATTTTATTTTTTTTTCTAACATGCATCAGGCCTATTATGCAGAAGAATCAATGGAGCAGCTCTTTCCAAGCAAGAAACTTACCAGCTTTGCAGTCGCCTACTGCCAGATGATCAGCCAGAAGTCCCAGACCTTCAAAAAAGATCAGCTTAACCATGGTAGACATGCGGATTGTGTTGTCCTATACTGGCAGCTTTATCCTTTAAATATTTTTTAAGGAGGGATCAAACAAGTCCCTTGTTCCCTCCGACTTTGGCGAGAGACTGCCAAAGCACCTGTTTACCGGATATGACTTGACGCCTTCCAAATCAAGGAAGTCAGTGGCGTAGAAGAATCCCCTAGCCGCCAAATCTGGGGAAGACTCACACCCCACCACTGGCGGAAAATCTTTCTTCCCTTGAAGCTCTCAAAAAGTCGGACGCTCTTAAAGTGTCGAAGAGTGGTAAGCCACTCGTTGCTGTTGTTGGCTCAACAGCTGTAGGCGGGCTTTCCCCAAGCGAACGTAAAGACAAGCGTCCCAAGGATTTGGAGGTTAAAATTCAAGGTATTAGTGTCTTTTACCCTTTACCTTACCCTTGTAGGGTCAAGTCTTATCAGTAGTCACCCAACAGCTTCGAAGACTAGGCTAATGTTGTTCCAACTTCTCACCAAGTATTGAATGTGCAGATATTACCCAGAGGCCAAACATACAACAGTTCACCAATAACATGTTTGAGGCTATCTCTCCTAAGGAACGGGAGTCTGTAAGAGGGGTTGACACTCTCCATTTTGATGCCATATTGGCTCTTCTGGCTGAGGTATAATAGCTAATTTAGAATTCATCTATATTTCCTGTACCATCTGTTTTATAACAAAGCTTTTGGCGGATGCAGGCGATTACGAGTCAATGGTCTCAAGAAGCCATTCTCAAACAAAAAAAAAGAGGTAAAGAGTGCCAAAGAAAGGGCCGCCTCTGCTCTAGACCGAGCCATTTATGACATATGTAAAAATGAATAACTAATCCATGATATCCTGCATTCACAGGCGGAGGCCAACCTGTAGGTCAAGTAGAAGTTAGAGGTGGCACAAAAGAAGGTGACTGAGCTTGAGGCCTAACTGAAGATAGATAAGTCCAGGCTTGAGACGTTTGCTAATGCGACGGAGAGACCGGCAACCTTTGCCGTCAAAATGAGAACTTAAAGCGAAAGTTGTCAAACCAAGAGACGCAGCTGAAGAAAAAGTTTAAGGCTAGGGCCGAGGAAGAAAAAAAGAAGTTGATCTCTGACAATGAGGCCAACTGTGTCACCCGGATGAAGATGGCCTGGAAGGTTTTGTTTCCTCAATATGACTATTGTGTCTGGGAGTATCGTTTTAACGAGGCCACGGATGCGCTTAACGAGCAACATCTGCAGAAAATGAAGGACGCGTCCGAGGATGAGGATGTGGCTGAGAATGAGGGGCTCGAGCATCCGACCAATGAAGATGAACAGCCGGATGGTAATAAGGAGCCCTCCCCTCAAGCAGATTAAGCTTATGCTCTTTTCTTTGGCTAATGGCCTGATAATCACTTTTTCGGCCTGCATGCCAAGTATTTATGTATCTTTACCTACTGTGGAGTCAGATTTTATCAACAATTTTCTCTTCTCTTAGCCGATTGTAATATCGGTTAACAATTTCTTTTGACCGACCATGGGGTCGATTTTTTTAATATGAATAAGCCGGACGTTAGGTCGGTTTTATTTTTTTGCGAAATCTTTGGTTCATGAATTTTTGCTATGCATGATTTTGACTAATTAGATAGCCTTTTTGTTTTTTGCATGCGCCTCTCTCATTATACCGGATGCTCTTGCCTCTGGACGACTGTGCACTTGGTTTTTAAAAAGTGGGTTGATTGACTTGAAAGAGTATGACTAATTTCCAAGCCAATCAATTACTATGGTGATTGCCCCAAACCAAGCGGTCAGTCGTCCATCAAGCAGACGGGTAAACTTTAGGTAGTATATAACCATTGGCCATATTCAGTTGTCTTGGACGAATGATTTTTTGATCAATTCAATCATATGTTGTTTTTTGGGCTTATCTTTCAGTTCCATCCAAGGCCGGCTTTGCTTCTGTATAGAAGGTGGGCTATCCCATAAGGGAATTTGCTTTTTGTGTCGTTTGTATTGCCCTAGAGCAATAGCAGGCGCCTGATAGTGTTATTATCAATTTGATAATATTTTGATCCAAGGTGGAATAATGGATGGATACCGCCTATTATTACATAGGACATGCGGTTGTTTGAGCCATTTAGGTTCCATATTAGATTCTTTAAGGCAAACAACTACAACTAAGGCCTAAATAAGGCAGTCAATAGGGTCGTCCAATATATATGTTTATAGAGCAATGTACCACCCAAATAAGAGATGCTCTCTGTAAGAGAATTCACCCAGATGGGCGTCGCCGAATGACTCACTTTTTTCAGAGCAGACGGTTGGTTTAGATTTTTCCACCTATACATCGCACAGGCGGTGTTCCATAGGGACATATGTAGTAAAATATTAACTAATTGAAAAAAAAGCATCTTTCATTAATAATCCTTTCATTTACAAAAATTTACAAGTACCAAAAGTTGTAATTTTTCAATTTATCTACGTTCCAAGTTCTGGCTAGCTTTCTACCGTCTAGTGTTTTTTGGCGGTAGATGCCGCCTCTTACTTCCTCATAGATTCGGTAGGGATCTTCCTAATTAGGTGTCAACTTGCCTTGCTCATTGGCCCTACCGGTTGCCTCCATCTTGCGTAGCACAAAGTCCCCCTCTTTCAAGGGTCGTTTGTGTACTCTCTTGTTGTAAGCTCTTGTCATTCTCAGACGGTAAATTTCATGGCGCAAGGTGGCATTGTCCAAGCATTCAGGGAGTGACTCCAATGCCAGTCGCATGGCCTCTTAGCTAGCCTTTTCGTCATACAACATGATTCAAAGACTAGGCTCATAAACCTCAATAGATAAAACGGCTTCAGCGTCGTATACCATGAGGAATAAAATTTTGCCGGTTGCACCTTTTGCTGTTATTCTGATGGCCCCTTGAACATGAGTTAGCTCTTCATCCCATTAGTCGCCAACTCTTTTAATTTTCTTCTTAATGCCGTCTGAGTTTAGCTTGTTAAAGGCTTTAAACCTGGCCATTTGCTTAGGGTCGACTGATTGATGCAAAGAAGTGGGAGATCCCTTAGTCTCCCAGCCTATTCTTAAGAACTGGCGTCTCAAATTAAGGGCCATTGTCAAAGACCATAGACATAGGTACCCCGTACCGGGTGATGATGTTATTCTAGATGAAAGAGATGACATCCTTTGTCTTGATGCCTTTGACAACCTCGACCTCCACCCACTTGGTGAAGTAGTCAACAACAACTAGAATATACCGCCATTTTCCTAGCGCAAGTGTATATGGACCCAAGATATCCATGCCCTATTTGGCGAATGGTACTAGGCTATGAATTGTCGTTAGATTAGTGGCCGGACGGTGGATTAGCTTGCCCAATTTTTGGCACTTTTCACATTTCTTTACCATTTCCATGGCATCAGCTTCCAGAGTCGGCCAAAATATCCATGCCACTTAGCTCTTTCTACTAGTGCTCTACCGCCTATGTGTGAGGCACAAAAGCCCGAATGTAGATCTTCTGGAATCCCATGCCCCCTTTCTGGGGTGATACACTTCAAAAGAGGCAACATAAATCCTTTTTTGAAAAGTTCTCCATTGCGAATCTGAAAGCTGGCCGCACGTTTTTTCATTATGACCATTTCTGGATATGTATCTTGCAGAGTGACGTCTACCAGATAAGCCTGGATGACATCCATCCATGTTGAACTTCAGTTAGTTACTCCAATGGGATCTTCTTCGATATTTATTTTTTCCATCACTTCCTAATAGGCTGACCGAGGTGTATCACAGGAGGTGGATGATGCCCGTATTGGCAGAGCATCCACCTGACTGTTCTCCGACCTGGGGACTTGACTTACGTGGAATTTGTCAAGTGTCCCATCCTCTGTTCCAACCGCCTGCAAGTATTGATCATAGCCGGATCGGTGGCCTCGTTGTCAACATGGTATTGGCTAACAACAAATTGTGAATCACAGCTGGCGTCAATTTTCTTAGCCCCTGCCGCCTTACACATGCGTATACCGGCTAACAAAGCTTCACACTCGGCCTTGTTATTTGAGGCTTGAAACTTGAACCATAGTGCATATTCATATTTGTCCTCTTCAGGAGACTAACATATAATTCTTGTACCACAGCCGTTCATGGTAGAGTTCCCGTCTACATACACTTTCGAAACCTGATTAAGGTTTTCCGACTTAGCCGGCCGTGTCATTTCAACAATGAAGTCGGCGAACGCCTGACCCTTCACTGCCTTCCTTGGTTCAAAAGTGATTTCAAGGTTCTTCATTTCGATAGCCCATTTGAGCATTCAACCGGATGATTCTAAGGTTGTCATTGGCCACTTTGAGAGGTTGGTCTATATAGACTACAACCGAATGTGCTAAGAAGTATGGTTTCAACTTCTTGATTGCCATAAAAAGAGCAAGGCCAAATTTTTCAACCATTGAATACCAAACTTCAGCATTTCAAAGAACATGGCTCACGAAATAGACCGAGAACATCGCTTAGAGCATTATCTAAGATGGCTAGGTACATGTAAAGTGTCTCCTTGGGCAGAGGGCTAACAAGCCTTGGCAAGGAGTGTAGGGTTTTGTAGTGACCCACACTACGCGGAATGAAACCCGGCAAGACCCGCCCCCATAATAAATGCAATTAACAAGCAAAACATAATTAAAAGCATAATAAAGGATAAAAGATTATACCTTTGACGCGTGCTTCGCTCAACTATGAGGTCTTACTTGAACCTCGAAAACACGAGGCCTCCGACGGGATCGTACCCTCGAACCCGACCCGAGCGTTCTAAGCCTCGAAGTTTAGTCGAGGCCCGAACAAATATAAACTTGGAAGTTTTACGAATTTCAAGGTATACTCAACAATGGAGTTGCCTTTACTTTTCCACTCAAGTGTGTTCTTTCCCAAATACTAAAGCTTTGGTATTTATAGGGAAATGAACCCTTGATCTTAATTTCCCAACCAATGTGGGAGAATGAATAATTTTGATAATTAATTTAATTCCAAAATAAATTAATAATCAAATCAATCACAATGCAACAAGTGTCAAAGGAAGAGAGAGAGTTAGGTGAGGACCATGAACCTTGGGGGAGACCATTGCCTTGCTCCCCAAGGCATGCTCCAAGCCTTTAGTCCCCACTCCCTTAAACCGCCACACCTTAGACATCTGGGCTGGTAGCCTGCCTTGGCTGCCAAGGCTGCCAGCTGGCGCCTAGCACCAAGGTTGGGCAGCCAGCTAGCTTGTTGTGCCAACAAACAGTGCCAGCACGCACTAGCCTAGCACGCACTGGCCCCTAGCATGCTGCGAGCAGATGGGCGCTGGTGCTGCTAGCGTGGCGCTGCTGCCTAGCACACCCACATGCACACGCACAGCCAGGCTAGCTGTTGTGTAGTGCTGCTGCCTAGCTTTTCCACGCACACACTCGCATAGCCAGGCCCTGCCAATGCGCACACCCATGCGAGGCCTAGCATGCGTGCTGCTAGCGAGCCACGCATGCTGGATGGCTTGATGCTTGGCGATGGTGCTAGGCTACGTGCTGCGATGGAGCGACAGGCCTAGGCACAAGCACACACACACACACGCAAGTGCCTAGCACTACGATAGGCTGTGCTTAGTGCGTGTGGCCTGCGATGGCGCCTAGGCACCCAGGCACGCACGCTGCTGTGCTGTTGTGCCATAAAAAGGCACGCTCACACGCAGGTGGTGCTGCGATGGGCAGCCTAGTGCGCCTAGCACGCATGGTGCGCCTAGGCTTGCGATGAGCTAGCCTAGCCTAGCTATGGCTATGCTCGTACTTGTTGCTTGTGATTTTGCGACGCTCGGCCTCGACGCCCTAGGCTTGATATTCGACGTCTATGTTCGTAAAACTTCGTCGACTTATTAAATCCTTCACATTAATTTGTCGTCTCGGAACGGTTGTTCGATTGGGTTCGACCCAAAGGGTTCAGTTAAGATTATCTGTAATATTAATTATACCTTAATATTATTGATCGGAAGCGGCCTCCACCTAGGCATTCCGATCACTTGAACTTACTGAAAAATTAGCTTTCTAATAATTCTGAACCCTCTATCAGAATAATACACTTGTTGGAAGGACACCATTCCTTTCAAGGTGTGCAAATGTTCTTTCAATTTTTGGAATGCCGCCTCAAAATCATCCCCCCATTCAAACATGGTCTTCTTTTTTATTGCTTGGAAAAAGTAGAGGAACTTGTCACTTGACCGGCTGAGGAATCTTCCCAATGCCGCTAAGCAACCAGTTAACTTCTAAACTTCTCTAAAAGTGCGAGGTGAATTCATGTCAATGACCTCTTGTATCTTTTCTAGGTTTGCCTATATCCCCCTTTGATAAATAAAAAATCCAAGAAACTTCCCAGACTCAACACCAAAGACACCCTTCTTGGGATTAAGCATGACCTTGTGCCGCATGAGTGTGGTGAAAGTTTCTCGAAGGTTAGTTAGATGATCCGTTTGTAGCATGGATTTGAATATCATATCGTCAATGTACGCCTCTACATTTCTTTTGATCTAATTAATGAAAACCGTATTTATTATTCGTTAGAAAGTACCAGGCACATTTTTCGACATCACAATGTAACAGCATAACCCCTGATCAGTGATGAATGACGTCTTCTCTTGATCTTTCTTCCACAGGGGTATCTGATGAAAGCTTGAATAGGCATCCATAAAACTCATCAGCGCATGTCCGACTGTACGTCCAGACTGTCGATCTTTGAATCATTACACATTTGCCAGGTCCCATTCGGCTTTTTCACAAGAACAACATTCGCAACCTAATCTAGGAACTGGCATTGCCGAATGAACCCAATATCGAACAACTTCTTAACCTCGGCGGCTACCGCTTGACTCCTCTCTTGGATGTTATTTCTTTTCTTTTGCTTAACAATCTTCTTCTTTGGCTCCATGGCGAGTTTGTGGTTAGCAAGATTCTAACTTAAGCCAGGCATCTCTTCCCCTTCGAAGGCTAAGATATCTTTGAGTTCCTTCAAGAGATTATGCAAGTCTGTCCCCAACTTTGCAAAGACAACCGCCCCCACTTTAACAGTTTGTTCTGGATGTGTGTCATCCAGAGCGATGTCAATGTGTTCACCAACCGGCTAGGGACGGAGTTCATCTGACCGTTCCCCGATCAGTGATTGCTTCTCTTTTCTGACAGTCATCAGCTGGTCGACCATTCTCTTCTTGCCACCTGCTGGTAGGGCAGACTTAGGTTCCTTGACATCGTTAAGGTCTACTGGCTCCACGTCCCGGCCAACTGCCGTGGGCTTGACGTCCGAAAGATAGCACTCCCGAGCCGTCATCTATTCTCTACTCAAGGAGCCAAAAGAACCATCATCTTTCTCAAATTTCAGCAGCATGAGGGATTGGATAATGACGGCCTTGGATTTAATCAGAGTCGAACGACTTGTTATGAGGTTGTAGGCGAATAGCTCTTCTACGACCAAGAACCAGACGACCATATTGCGCCCTTGTCCCCTCTCCCCCAGCCAGATGGGTATATTAGTCCGGCCAAGTGGCTGCATAACTTCACCCCCTAAACCAACCAAGGGGTGAGTGACCTAGTGCATGCTGCCTAGCTTGTACTTCAGCTTGGACAGACAATGCCAACTGATGATTTTCGAGGAACTGCCTTTATCAATAAGGATCCGACCAACCTTTTGGTTCGCCACCTTACATTCAATGACAATGGGGTCGTCATGCGGCCGGCGGACTTCACCTTGCTCCTTTTCTGAGATGACGACCACAGGAAAGGTAGCAGCAGACTTCTGGCCTTCATTGACCGAGCTAACATCCATCTGTTTGATATAGTCCTTGGTAATAGTTGGGCCCCCATAGGCATAGCCGCCTACAATGGTGTAGATCATGTACGGATCAATTTCCGAACCACTATTAGCCTTTGCTGACTTTTTTTACGGTTGCCTGGGGTCCGTCTTCAGGTCACCTTAGACTTGTGGATGTAAGACTTCAGCACATGCTTATCAGCTCATCTATCTAGAAATTGCTTGAGGCTATAGCAATTGTTGGTATCATGTCCAATGTCCACATTAAAAAGACAGTACTTGTCCTTGTTCTGGTTTTTGGCCGGACCTTTCATCGTCGCGGGCTTCTCAAGCACCATCCGATCTTTGATTTCCATGAGGATGGTGTAGTTATCTTTATTAAACTCGTACCTTACGATGTACAGTTTAAATTCTTTCTTCTTCTTTTTGGACGGCTGATCAGGATCCTCAACCGCCCAAAGTTTTTTTCTCTTCATTCTCTCTTCAGCTTTTTGAGCCGGCTAATCATGCCGACTCCCTTTTTGTTTGTCAGACTTCTCTAAGCCCGACTGCTTGCTAGAGGAGCAAAGCTCAGTCGCCTGTACATAGGTTTCCGCCTCCCTCGGCGCTTCTTGAAGAGTGAAGATTCTCTTCCGGACGAGGTCAAACTTAAAAGTCGACCCATCCTTTAGACCCTTGAAATAGTCTGTAAAAACAACTTCGTCAAAAAGTCCTTGGATCTTGACTCTCACCAGATTGAACTGCCTGACATAAGAACGGAGCCCCTCGTTGTCTCCCTAAACAACCGTGCCCAATTTGATGCTTGTCTTCTTAGCAGGTATGTAAATGGAAAAGTTTCAGACAAACAAGAACGTAAGTGTCCTGAAATTGCTTATGCACCCAAGTGACAGGTTGCTAAAACACTATTGGGCAACGCCCTTCAGTGTAGCTAGGAAACATCTACACCATGTGGCATCATCTAACCCCTGTAGATACATGAGGTTGGATAGGCCATCAGGTGGTCTTCGGGGTTGGTGGTGCCATCATAGGCACTAACCAAGACTTTCTTATCCTTGGCCGGCTATGCCGCCTCAGTTATTTCCTTGGAGAACGCAAAGGGTTGATCTCTAAGTCTCAGCAGACGTAGCTGCCAGTCTAGGGGCTGCACTTAATATGTTGCCTGACCTCCAAAGAGCGCAGGTCCCTAATAAAAAAAGGAAAACGACCCGTATGTTTGATGGGGCACATACAGCACCAAGCCTATCGTTTGAGGACCTGTGTGGAAGGCCTGGCCGCCTGACAGATGCTCTTATACAGATGGAGAATAACTCATCGAGGTATTCCTGAAGCTGTCTGACATTATCGGCGTTGAAACCGTGTTAGACATTCGGTTGTTCTACTTTTGCTTAATGAAATGCCGAGCATCATCATCAGTCTTCTTTCTGCCATCCGGCTGTACTTGCCGGATGGGCTTTCCTTAATTCGCCCTTAGGAAACGAATATTAGTCTAGTCAATTAGGGACCGGTCCCCTCCTTCTGCTTTGGATGCGGAGTGGGCTGCCTGTCCTCGACCGGCTTTGTCTTCCTAGAGTGAGAAGGTTTTATGGATGAATGTCATTTACATAGACCAGCCGTCTGGGTCATGTTGAGATCTCTCATCTCACCTTTGAAATTCATCATGAACTTAATAAACTCCTCATGGATGATGTGAGCAATCTATCCTATAAGCTGAGGGTGGCCGACTGACTTGCTCGGACCCGCCTGGTTATCGCCTCGTTCCCCGTTATCCTTAGAACGGATGCGTCTGGTGATGAGGGATCCTTCTTCGTCCATAAATACTTCGACTACTAGATCCGACTCTGTATAATGGTGCGAATGGACCTCAGCTGAAGGATGCTTTCCTCAGGAGGCGGTACAATCCCTTAAGAGACCATCTTAGAGGTACTCTCCCGACAGACGGTGCCAAGTGTTTAAGGTTATTTCCGAGATGTTCTACAACTGAGTTACGTCACTAAGAATGAGTCCTCGCTCTGCACCTGAAACAAACGGATGCTGGTTGAATCAAATGAATGTCAAGTGAATTCAACAAAGCTTTTTGAATCTAATGATAGTCAAATGCTTTTAATAAAGCTAATTGAATCAAATAAAATATAAACAAATACAAACAAACCTTTTTAAATCAGATGAAAGTCAAATGCATTCAACAAATCTAATTGAATCAAATAAAAGTCAAATGCATTCAACACAGCTAATTAAATCAAATCAAAGTCAAACAAAGATTTCTGAATCAAATAAATGGCAAACTCATTTAACAAAGCTAATTCAATCAAAAGAAAGTCAAATGCATTCAACAAAACTAATTGAATTAAATGAAAGTCAAATGCATTCAACAAAGCTAATTTAATAGAATCAAAGGAAAACACATACAAGGATTTTTAAATCGAATGAAAGTCAAATGCATTCAATAAAGCAAACTAAATAAAAGAAAAGTCAAATGCATTTAACAAAGCTAATTGAATTAAATAAAAGTAAAACAATTTAAAACAAAGCTTTTCAAAACAAATAAAAGTCAAATACATTAAACAAAGCTAATTGAATCAAATTAAATTCAAATGCATTCAATAATGCTAATTGAATCAAATTAAAGTCAATCAAACAAAGTTTTTAAGTCAAATGAAAGTCAAACACATTCGAGTAAAGCTTTTTGAATCAAAGGAGAGTCAAATGCATTCAACAAAGGTAATTGAATCAAATGAAAGTTAAATGCATTCAACAAATCTAATTGAATAAAATGAAAGTCAAACACATTCAAACAAAGCTTTTTGAATCAAATGAAAGAAAAATGCATTCACTAAAGCTATTGAATCAAATCAATGTCAAACACATTCAACAAAGCTAATTGAATCAAATGAGTGTCAAAGACATTCAAACAAAGCTTTTTACATCAAATTAAAGTTAAATGCATTCAACAAAGCTAATTGAGTCAAATGAAAGTCAAACACATTCAAACAAAGCTTTTTGAATTAAATCAAATGAAAGTCAAATGCATTCATGACGATTTGCTGCAGCTAGGTTGGTTTCTTCATTTAGATATCTTCTTCACCATGCCAAGCAAGAAAAATCAATCGACTCCACTCCTGCTAACCTCTAATCATGCTCTATTTGATTCAATTCCAGATAATTTGAGAAAATTAGGGATTTCTTCAAACCCAGGTACGATTCCTACGGAAGATAAACTCGTTACTCCTCCACCTTACTTGGTAAATCCAACGGCTGGTATGATCTGAAGAAGCGATTTGAGGATGCTTGAAAGTATTTATCGAAAGTCGATTGCTCAAAATTTGAGTTATTTCAATAGAATAGTAAGTAGGGTTTCACCTATTACTGTTCCATTTGTTTTTGGGCAGCATCGAAGCTCTGGTAACCTTGAGATTGAAGTTGTTGGGAGCTCTAAGGGCCCTGATGAAGTTTAAAAAGTTCAGAAAGCTAATGTTGAAGATTTGACTTACAAGGGGAAACTGAATGCAAAAGAGGTTACTCTGACCTTCGTTACTCCTCCGATTAAGGATGAGAAGTCAATTGCTAAGCTTAACGCCTCTGAACTACTAGATGGTAGCAAGAAATGGGGTAATGCTTTAATTTTCTATGTTGTTGGATACTCTCCTACTATTGCTGCTATTCATCGTTTTATTGTTAAAAATTGGAAGAATTTTGCTAGGCCAAACATATTTTGGCATGATGAAGGATACTTCATTATCAATTTGAAACCTGCTACTGATAAGAATGTCATCTTATGTACTGGTCCTTACAAGTTCTATTGCAAGCCAGCTATAGTCAAAGCCTAGAATGATAAGTTCGATTTCTATGCTGAAATCTTAAGAACTATCCCCCTTTGGGTCAAGCTGCCCAATTTGCCATTGAACTGTTGGAGTGAAGACAGCCATAGCAGAATTGGAAGCCTTCTTGGTGTTCCAATTTGTGTAGATGAATGCATTTTTAGATAACTTAGAGTATCATTTGCAAGGCTTCTTGTTAAGATTGATGTTACAAAGCCTTTGGCTACTTCTGTGTGGATTGAAGACCCAGCTGGAGAGTTAATTGAACTCAAGGTCTAGTTTGAATGGAATAAACCATTTTGTAAAAAATGTAACAGAGTTTGTCATGATTGTTCTGCACCTAAAAATCAGGTTCAAATACCTCAGCATAAGGGGATTGAAAACAATTAGACCACTTAAGGTCAAACTCAGAAGAAGATATAGGTTCTAAAGCAGACTGCCTCTGTCCCTGCTGCTAATGTTGTTGTTCCTGAGAAAGTTACACTAGAGCCATAGGTTCAGAAGCTAGAGTAATGGAAAGTGATTAGTAAGAAGTAAAAAAAAAAGTAACAGACAAATACATTTCCTGTTTCCAGCTCTAACACTTACCAGCCTTTGACCGATAAATAGACAAGACTGATTAATATTGATGATTCAAAAAATGAACCTATCAGGGGTGAAGGTATCCCTCTTGATATCTTGGCTTCTACTGAACAATATGCGCACTACATGATGAGTTCAAAAGATCTGCAAACTCGAATTCTAGCTACTTTTGTTTATGGTCTCCATACTATTTTAGACAAGTTACAATTATGGGCTGGCCTTAGAGGGCTACCTAGTACTCTGCTTCCTTTGATATGTACTGGTGACTTCAATTCTGTTTTGTCTGTTGATGATAGGTTGAATGGGGTTGTTGTCTTTGATTATGAAACTACAGACTTTCAGTAATGCATTGATGAATTAGCTCTAGTTGAAATAAAAAGTAAGGGTTCCTTTTATTTTTTGTGCAACAATGCTCATGATAGCCTTAGAACCTTTTCTAGGATTGATAGAGGTTTTTTAAAATAGGAGTCAATCGATTGTTATGGTCATGTTGAAGCTATATATCTGCCTCCCTCTCTCTCTGATCATAACCCCCTTACGTTTGAAATCTTTCATTCTTAACCAAGGAAAGGGAAGGCCTTTTAGGTTCTCAATACTGTTGAAACTTCTTGGCATGATTCTGGTTCTAGTAATGCAATGAATAAGGTGTGGTTCAAGCTCAAGCAGGTAAAGAATGCTTTGAAAATTTTGAACACGTAGAAATTCGATAACATCAATGCTAAGATTAAGGAGGCTCAAGCTCATATTTCTGCTATTCAAAACCAAATTTCCGATGATGTGAACAACACTGATCTCCAGGCTTAAGAAATGCAACCTATTCAAAATGTCAAGCACTGGTTGAGCATTCAAGAGAGTGTCTATAAACAGAAATCTAGAGTTTATTGGATGTAAATAGGTGATGGTAATAACCATTAGTTCTTTTCTGTAATGAAGCAAAGATAAAGTAGGAACATAATTGATAGTTTATTCAATGAATATGATGATTTGTTAAAAACTCCTGCTTAGTTTGAAAAAGAGCTTATAGGCTTTTATAAGAAGCTTCTTGGCTCTAGAGCTACCTCCCTCCCTAGTATTGATCTCAGTACTATGAGAAATGGTAAGCAGCTTTCTAGAGATGCTCAGAATTCCCTTATTGCCCCTTTCACAACCGAGGAAATTGGTATGGCTCTTAAGGTTATTGACGACATAAAGGCTCCGGGTATTAATGACTTCAATTCTCTATTCTTTAAGAAAACCTGGAACATTGTGTAGCATGACGTATATGATGGTGTTAAGGAGTTCTTTAATACTGTAAAATGTTAAAGCAATGGAACTGTACTACTATTACCTTAGTTCCTAAGGTTCAGAACCCTTCTTATGCTTAGAATTTTAAGCCAATAGCTTGCTGCACTATTCTTTACAAATTGGTCTCTAAAATTCTTATTACTAGACTTGATATGGTTCTTAATGAGATTATTGATGATGCTCAAGCTGGGTATATACCTGGAAAACACATAGAGGATAACATTCTTCTAGCTACAGTGCTTATCAAGGGTTACAATCATAAGTATATCACTCCTAGATATATGTTGAGAATTGATCTAAAAAAGGCTTATGACTCATTTGAATGGAGTTTCTTAGAAGTTGTTATGGCAGAGCTTAACTTCCTTGTTAGTTCATAACTTGGATCATGGGGTGCTTATCTTTAGTTTCTTTCTCAATCATGATCAATGGTGTTCTTGCTTAACCATTTCCAGGTAGGAAAGGTCTCATACAAGGAGACCCTATCTATCCTTTCCTGTTTTCAATTGGAATGGAGTACCTATCTAGATGTCTTTTTGAGCTGCACCAGAACCCTGATTTCAACTATCATCCTAGATAAGAGAAAATGAAGCTAACTCATCTAATGTTTTCTGATCTTTTAATGTTTTCTAGGGCAGATATTGATTCTGTAACTCCTCTTTTCCAAGATTTCACCAAGTGTATTTTGGATAAGAATGAAGTGTATTTTGGAGGTCTTACTAATGATGAGCAAGCTTCTCTTAGATCTTTAATTGGGGTCGCTCCTGGTTCTATCCCTTTAAGATACCTTGGGGCTCCTCTCTCTTCTAAGAAGTTTACTTAGCTCAGTGTAAACCTTTGGTTGACAAGGTGACTGTCATAAACAATGGATGGACAACTAAGCATCTCTCATATGCTGGTAGGTTTCAACTTGCGAAAAGTGTTCTCTTTGATGTTCAAACCTATGAGGCACAAATTTTTGTTCTTCCAAAGAAGATTTTAAAAGAAATTGAATCAAGATTTAGGGTGTTTCTTTGGACTGGGAAAGCTAACCCTTATAAGAAGTCCCTGGTTTCTTAGTCTCAAGTTTGTCTTCCTAAGGTTAGTGGTGGGTGAAAACTGATTTCCCTTCCTGAGTGGAACCTTGCTACTATTACCAGGCTTCTGTGGGACCTTGCTCATAAGGCTGATAGTCTTTGGGTAAAATGGGTTCACATTTACTATATCAACGATAAACCATGGTGGGGCATGCCTGCGCCTAAAAAATGCTCTTGGGTGCTTAAAAGAATTCTAAAATGCAGAGCTATCGTTGATAATATTGGGAATTGGAATAATGTGATGTAGGGTAATAGAGTCAAAATCAAGAAAATTTATCAGTCCATCACTATTCAAGTTCCAAAAGAGGACTAGAAAAGGATCATTTGCAATAATTTTGCTTCTCCAAAAAGTTTATTCATTACCTGGCTTGCTGTAAGGAAAAGATTAGTTACTATAGACAAGCTGCAAAATTGGAATATTCAATGTGATCTTGTCTGCTTCTTATGCTCTCAAAATCTGCAAACTGTTTAGCATCTCTTCTTTGAATGCTCTGTTGCTAAAACCGTGTGGATGCAGGTTCTAAAGTTGTTTGCCTGTAAGAGAATAATTGGAAATTTTGAGGATGAGATTTAATGGATCTCAAAAGTTAGCAGGAAGACCAGACCTAAAAATAGGCTGCTGGGAATGTCCTTTGCTTAAACTGTGTACAAAAACTGGTTGTAGAGGAATGCTCTGATCTTTACAGGAAGCTGCAAACCTGCTAAAATTGTCTTCAGAGATATTGCGTTTTCTATTGCCTGTAGGTTAGCTTGATTTGATTTGCAACTATGATAATGATGATGATTAGCTTTATCAAGGACAAGCAGCCCACTCCACATCCCAAGAAAATCTAATTAATTAAGCTAATCAAGTTCAAACAATCAAAATCAAATTGAAATTTCATCAACAACAAGAATTAAAAGCAATGATTGAAAGCAAGATGAAAAGAAATTTACCAAACTTCAAGATCAAATGGGATTTAAACTTCGATTAAATTGAATTGAAGAATCAAAAGTTGAAATCTACGCTTTCTCTCTCTAGTTTCTCTCTCTAATTAGCTTCACTAATCTCTTTCTAAAAAATGCTAAAAATGAAGTCTACTTAAAATTAGAGAAAAGAAGAAAAATCGAGCTAAAATTACAAAGCAGGGTAGCTTGGGCAGGCACATTAGCTCGGGCGAGCAAACCTACCTAAACAAGCAAACCCAGATTTGGCTCGGGCAGCTTGCCCGAGCAGCCTTGCTTGCCTTTGCCGAGCTGCTGCTACTTTAACCCTTTGCCGCGCCACGGGAGGGACTGCTGTGACACGTGGCTAGCTGTCGTGCCACGGCAGAGACCACCGCACCACGGCAAGGGTCGTCGTGCTACAATGGCCAGAGATCTGGCTCTGGCTTGTTGCGCTTTGCGAGAGAGCAGCTGTTGCTCGGGTTGCTTGGTGTGAGGCTTGCAAGGGGCTGTGCGGTGCTCTACTCAGGCAGGATGGAGGTGCGTGGCCTCCCTAATACAACTCATTTTTCCTCATCCAAAAGCTCTTGAATTCTCCTTTAACGCTTAAGAAGGCATAAAGTCTTTCCCACGCAACCTACCCAAGCAAACATGTCTTGATTTCAAGCTTAGCTTGCTCACACTCTAGCTTCTCGAACCTGGTTTTATTGACTTCTAAAGCTCGTGTTGGGCTTCTTCCTCGACATTTGAGCCTCGAAAAATCCCGACACACCTACAAAACAAGCCAAACAAAACAGAAAGAAAGAGCATAGCGAAGAAATGCATAAAATAAGGATAATAAAGCCATTAGAAACATGCATTTCTCTAAGCTAACACACAAGCACGCAAAGCAAGCATTATTTCATAAAAACACGACATAAAAGGCTAAAAATGAGAATAAAAATACGAACAAAACTATCTTATGAGTGCCATAAATGACACTCATTAGTCATCTCTTTCATCTAAAAAATCATCATCACCCGATATGGGGTTCCTATGTCTATGGTCTATGATAATGACCCTCAATTTGAGACGCCTACCTTTAAGAATTGGCTGGGAGATCAAGGATTCTCTCACTGTTTTGCTTAAGTCGGGTAACCCCAAGCAAACGGCCAGGTTGAAGCCTTCAACAAGCTAATCTAAGACGGCATAGAAAAGTAAATTAAAAGAGTTGGCAGTCTCTGGGCTGAACAGTTAATTCATGTGCTGTGGCCCATCACAACAACATCAATAGGGGTAACTAGTGAAACCTCATTCTTCATGGTATTCGGCGCTGATGTCGTCTTACCTATTGAGCTTTATAAGTCGACTCTTCGAATCATGTTATATGATAAAGAAACTAACTGGGAAGCCATGAGGCTGTCATTGGACTCTCTTCCAGAATGCCAGGGAAATGCCGCTTTGCTCCATGAGATCTACCGTCTGAGAATGACAAGATCCTACAACAAAAGAGTACACAAACGTCCCTTGAAAGTTGGTGACTTTGTGTTACGCAAACTGAAGGCAACCAGTAGGGCCAATGAGCAAGGAAATTTACACCCAATTGAGAAGGTCCTTACCGAATTTACGAAGAAGTCAGAGGCGGAACCTACCGCCTGGAGTCACTAAACGGCAGGAAGCTAGCCAAAACTTGGAATGTGGACAACTATAAAAGTACTATAAAATTTTGTAATGAGAATTACTTTTTGTTTGAACTCGATTCTTATTTTTTACAACTAAACCGTTTGTGCTTTGTGCAAATGGCCAACAAATTAGATACGCCTCCCTATGGGAGCACCGCTTGTGCGATGTACAGACAGTAAATCTAAACCAATCGTCCACTCTAATAGAGTGACACATTCGACGACATACATCCGGGTGAAGTCGCTTACAGAGAGCATCTCCCATTCGGGTGGCACATTGCTCTATAAACTCATACAACAAACTATCAAAATGACTGCCTTAATAAGGACTAGTTCATAGCCATTTGTTTTTGCAAAATCTAATATGTGACCAAGATGGCTTAATTAACCCTTTACCTTATGGGATAACAGGCGAAGGCCGACTATTATTCCACTTAGATTAAAAATCCAGAAATTTGTTAAAAGCAACATTATAAAACGTCTGCAATTGCTCTAGGGCAATACAGGCAGTACAAAGTGTAGCCTACCGTATGGGATAGTATCCGTCTGATTCAAAGGGTTAAATTTGTTTAAAGAACAGGTTTACTAACCTATCTTTCAAAAGGTTCATTAGATTGTCTGACTTTCTCATCTGTAACTTGCTTATAGCAAGCATAATAAGACAGGCGTTAGAAAGACGTCTGCACTCGTTATTCTCCAAAGGGGAATTTGGTTATGTACCTAGATGAATGACCCAGATGGCTAAGAGTTGTTCCTTATTCGATGGACAAGGAAATACCATGGAAGCATATATCATCTGTTCCATGCACAGTAGTCTACTTGGTTTGGGCCAATTACGGTAGTGATTAATAGACCTAGGACCTTTTCATACTCCTTAAAGTATCAAATATTCCTAAATCAATCAATCTACTTTTTTAAACCAACCACACAGTCGTCCAGGGGCAAGAGGCAAGCCGGTTTGTTAGTTGTTGTGTGCAATTAACAAGTTGGTAAAAATACAAGCATATATAGCAAAGAAAAAATGCAAAAAATTAAAGCAAAACCAACTACACATAAGGCAAATTCACATAAATTAAAATTTTAAATTGTTAACCAGTATATCAACTGACATAATCATTGTTGAACCCGACCCCTTGGTTGGTAAAGATACATGAATACTCGGCGCGCAGGTCGGAAAAGCATAGTACTCGGCCTCGTGATCGTCATCCTCCAAGGCTTTGAGGTTGGAGTTAGCCATTTTGAGCTTAGCCTCCAACTCAGACACTCTCTTCTAGGCCGCCTCCAAGTCGGCCTTGACCTGTAGATTGGCAGTCGCCTGTGAATATAGGATATCATGGGTGAGTGCCTCATTTTTTAATATGTCAAACATGGCTCTATCAAGGGAAAAGGCGACCTGTTCTTTGGCGTCTTTTACCTCTTTCTACTTGTCAGAGAATGGCTTCTTGAGCCAGTTCACCCGCAGCATCGTCTGCCTCCAGCAAAAGCCCTTTGTTAATAACAGACAGCATAAATGAGTTAGAAAAATCTCTAACTTAAAGCCAAAATACCTCAGCCAGCAGAGCTAGGATGGTGTTGAATTTGAGTGTTTTGACCCCTCTCACGAACTCCCTCTCAACGGAGGAGACGACCTTGAGCATCATCTTTGCGAATTGCTGAATATCCGGCCTTTGGCTAACATCTGCACAATCAACATCTTGTAAGTAGTTTACGTATGCCCGGCAATAGACCAGGTGTCCTCAGAGCTGCTTGGCGACTGCTGATATGACTTCACCCTAAAAGGGTAAGGCAAGGGATTAAATGCTAAGATACCTTGGGCAACAACTGCCTTTTTCTCCATACGCGATTTGCTCCCGCCTGCTCCTACTAAGCTAGTAGCAAAGGTGAGTGGTTGGCCACCCTTCGATGCGTTGCAAGCCAACCACTCGAATTTGAGGATGTAGATATTGGGAATTAGTTCTTTTCCTTTCTTTCCCTCTATAGCTTGGGTTGTAACTTTGAAGAGGTCAGGCTCAAGGATGTAGTCCCAACCCTATTTAGGAACAGGCGGAAAAATTGCCTTCTTTCCTAGGAGATAAGGGTTACGATTCAAGGAATTAAAATTCTGATTCCTCTAGGTGTCGGATGAAGAGACGATGAATACCTTGTTCCGCTAGTCCTTCCATTTGGACTCCTTGCCAACGGCCATCATATATCCCTTATGGCTAGTCAAGGTGTACCAGCCGGAGTCACTTGCCTTGGGGGTCTTGCTCAGATAATGTATCCTCGAAAATGCTTCAAAGCCATTTCTAGAGGGGTGAAACTTTGGGGACATCCCTGTATTTTCCCAAGAAGGTGAATAGTAAAAATACTTGTCACCAATGCATGTGTGACAAATGTACTAGGCGCCACGTGGCACGCCACGGCACCCCTGTGAGGGACAAATGACTTGGGTATTTTTACCCAAGCCACGTGTTCCAGTAAGAGCGTGACACATGTCACCCAAGGAAGTGTCTAAACAGGGCCAACCAGAATATGACACGTGGCATGCAAATAATGAAGGAAATTGGTGGCCTTTAGAGGCACAATTTCTAAAGCGTCGTTTTACGGCGTATCCCACCAACGTAAGACTGAATGACCTACGTAAGGGCACATTTCCCAATGACCCTACAAATGGGACATTCACCCCAATTTGGGGAAACATTCATTTATTACATCAATTACTATTCTCTTACAACAAAGAAAACATCTGATCAAAATATCCGAGAAGATTCACTTTACTTTTTACATTTTACTCAGTTCCAACATCTACTAACTTGATAGTTCGAGGCAGAACTCTGAACACCAGGACCTTCTATTTAATTGTAGGTACAGGGGAAGAAGAACACGTCTTGGTGAAGTAACTCTTCCGTAGGGCATTGATGAGTGGCATTTACGCCACTATTTAAACCTCATACACTAATGATTTTCCCTCATTTTTCACTTGTTTATGCCTTCTCTTACCATTTTTACCTCTATTTTAGTTACATTTGTTCTTTCTCGTGTTTTTTCCTTTTCTTTTATCTTTTCTTTTGCTTTTTATCCTTTGTTTGTTTGTTTTGTTAACTCTTGGCACTCGTAGGCGAAATTAACGATGCTAAATGGAGTTAAAGTTGCTATTGTGGCTAGGTCCAAGAGGAGGAGATGCTTAAGGGTGAGGGTGCGCAGCGCACAGCAAGGCCGCGGGCATGGGTCAAGTTCTGAGCTGAACATCTCAGTTTCTGAAGATGGCTGGGAGAAGGCTGGGAGAGGCCTCTCCCAGGTGGCAAGCTGGGTCTTCCCAATATCGTACCCACGGCGGAGAGGGCGCGGCAGCTCCTGGAGAGGCCTCTCCCCCACTTGCTGCCCTTGTTTTATCAAGAGAATATAAATAGTCCTTGGATTGAAATTTCATGACATTCTCTATTCCAATATCATCTTGAACATTTGTAGTGAGAGAAACATCAGCATTTTGGAGAGAAAAAATAGCTTAATCTTCAAGTTTTCATTATTGTAATCAAGATCTTTTCAAGCTTTCTTCAAGTTTTCATCTTTTCAATGCAACTAGTTCACGTTTGCTTAATCCATCAATCTTCATAAAAGTAATCTCTTTACCCTTATCAATTGTTAGGTTTTTCTGCCCTTGATAGTGTTTATTTCCATCAATTTCTTTGTCTTTACTTGTTTCATTTGTTTTTCTTTGGTTTTGAATCATGATTAGTTTTGTTAGGATTGATCCATGTTTAGTGTAGTTGTTATGGCTACCTTCTCTTCTCTAGCTTAAATTTCTAGCTAGGGAAGGGGGTAAAAATCATGATTGGTTGAGTTTATATTAATGATTGATTGGGTTTTGCCTTATGCTTAAAATGCTTGGAGCTATTGTTATGCACCTTTAGTTCCTATATTTGAGTTCTAGATTAGATGCATGAGAATGATCTAGTTTAGGTTTGATCTGTTTAACAACTTGCTTGAGTGATTGCATGAGAATGGATTATTTTGAGTAGGGTTTGTACTCCTTGGCATGAATCCATGATGATTATCATACTTGTCTTAGTTAATCATGATTGGAACCCCCTCTCCCTAGTGTTTTTAATCATATTTCCCTTAAAATCTTGTTTTCCATCTTTATTTTAATGTTTCTAGTTCAACTCCTTTATTTTTCTAGTTTTAATCTTTTTTTTTTGGTAGATAATTTAATTTTAGATATTCACAAAAACAAACCAAAATACCCCTTTTTACTTGCAATAGATTCTTAATTCCACTTTGATTGTGCAATACCCTGTTTCCTTGTGGTTCGACCCTAGCTTCCCGCTATCTAGTATAAACATGATAGAGTTAGGTTAGGAATATAAATTGTAGATTTGATCTAGGATAGTGCACGACCTATTATCCCCCGATCAAATTTTTAGCGCCGTTGCCGGGGAAAGTGATGGTAGTGACATTTGGTTTGATATGGACCAATTGAAAACTATGAAATTTATTGCAGATACGGAGGATATGGAAAGGACATGGAGCTTACTTGTCGCTCTTCAACATCGTTGTCTCCTCCCCAAGCCGGAGTTCACTTCCTTCACTAGGGAAGGAGTTGATCACCCATGGTGGGTGAAAAAAGACTCGGGTGTCCTCTCGGATGCAAGAATGGATATTAATGAAGGTGATGATGATGGTGATAATAATGAGGAAGATGAAGATGAGGTGGAGGTGGAGGTGGTCTCTCCGATTCAATAATAACAACAATAACAACAACAAAGAGGAAGAAGACAAAAACAACAACAACAAAACCAACAACAACTTGGCCACCAACAAGAGATGGCGGTGATGCGGGCTCAAATGGAGAGCATGCAACTTAGCATGCAAGGTATGATCGCCTCCCAACAACACCAGTTCTTCAAAACTAATTCCCTTTATGATTCTAGTGTGTATAGAGGGGATACCATCTTGGGGGGATGACAACCAACCTATATACCCTTATTGGCAGGGTCCCCTAGACCCCTATATGCCAAGCCAAGTGTTTCCCAATGAGTCCAGTCATTATGACTACCGGGTTTCAGGTGGGAGTGATTATAGAGGTGACCCTAACTACCCTTACTTTGATCCCTCTCACCCTTTGCCTCTAGTCCAAGATGACCAATTCTACCAATTATCTGCATCCCAATTAGACCTTTTTAAAGGTCATTATGGATGGCCTCCCGGTTACACCGTAGGTTGGGAACCCCATGGCCCCCTTTCGGTTTTGATTATGTTAATTGGAATACGGATGATGGTGGTGCCGGCCCTAGTGGCCAATAGTCCCCCTTGGTTTGTTGGTTTCCCCCCCCCCCCACCTTTTGGTCCCTCCCTTTCATTTTATTTGCATGTGAAGCATCGGGGACGATGCTCTTATCTAGTGTAGGAGGGTGTTTGAATCAAAAGGGTATATTTTGGGTAAGTGTGGGGAAGGCACCAAGGACTCATGGGAATACTAAAGGTATTTGTTTGATTTGGTCTTATTGCATGGTGTTGTTGATAAGCATTTGGTAACCTTGGTCTTGTTTGTTGTTGGTGATGTCTAGATTTATGATGAGGATTTGAGAATGAGTTGAGTATGGGTAGTTGGTTAAGCCCAAAGTTTGAGTTGGTAGATTTTTCTTTCTTTTTCTTTCTAACCTTTTTCTTTGTGTAGTGTTTGTTTTTGCTTTTATCTCTCTCTTTTGTAGCTTTGAAGAAAATTGGAAGAAACATATGGAGCCATGGTAAATCGTAAGGTTGCTTTATTTATCTTCAAGAGACATATGGGTGAGATCTTTCCCTTATTTTTTTTCTTTCTTTTGGTATGCTTAGTTTAGGTTAGCATAGGAAGTAGTTGAATAGTTCGAGGTTGTTTTCATTTGGTTCTAAGGAACTTGGGATCGTTGATGTTGATATCGAACGATCATTGTATGACAATAGGGATTTAATTGGATTTATATGCCTCGTTTGCAAACCTTATTGATTTCTTCTTCCTTCTTTTGTTTTATCTTTCTTTTTGTGTGTCAGTATGACTATGGCAAGATGAAATGAATATCTTTTGGAATTTGCTCATACATTTGGACTCTATTTATTTGATGATGCGCCTTAGGATGCTTGTTTCTTCTTAACTTGATGATGGGATGCATGGTTTGAGATACCCTTGGTTGAATTAGACGAATTGTAGCTAAGGTCGCAAGGTTAAGAACTTTTGAGGACATTTGAATCCTTAGTTCATGGGAAAGTGGTAAGATGGAGTTGCTCCCTATAGTGGATTTGAAGCCCTTTAGTTGGCATTTTGTTACTTCTTATCCCTTGTGAGGTTTATATTTTTCTAGCCTTCACACTTTGTTGTGCGGCATTTTTGGTTCCTCGACTATGCATGTCTTAATCCTTGTGTTGATCTCTAGCTCTCGAGATCGCGACCTAGAACCTTTAGAGGAGGAAGAAGGCACCTTTTTCTCATTTTCATTTATATTTCCTTTTGTTTAGTTACAAATTTGATTTTCTATTTTGCATCAGACTACTTTCTAACCAATTTGAACCTATTGTTTCCCTTTCTTGTCTAAACCACATTACAAACCTAATGACCTATGTTTTACCAACCCTCTTAGTTAGTGAAGCATTTGCCATGTGAGGTTAATGTTTTGAGCGTATTGAATATGAACAAGAAATGTTTTGAGAATTGGTTCAAGCAAAGAATTGAAAGTTGAGCTTGAATATGAAAATGCAAGAAAATTTTGAAAAGAAAGATGCAAAACAAGAATTTCAAATGAAGTTTCATGAAAAAAGCCGTCCATAGTTAAAAAAAGGCAAGGACACCAAAAAGGGCTTTGATGTTCTTCTCCCTTGAATAAGGGTGGTAATGTAATGAAATCGAAATGATGGTTGTTTATTTGAGATTTGGTCGATTTCTTAAGTTTTGTTTTTGAGAGTTGGCCACTCTCTTGCTTCACTTAGGATTTGCCACCAAATTTTTTAAATGATTTCCCTACCATTACCTTTAGCCAAGTCATTACAACCCAAGCAAAGACCCTTAGACTTTAGTGGGGCGTGGTCAAAGATCGGTGGAGGGAGATAGATTTCAACCCTACGGAGAAAGCATGCATAGTTGATATGTCGGGATGACCTTATATTTCCTCAAAATGAATCTTTTTCCGGTTCCTTCGTGGAATCATGAGGAGCCAACTAGGGGGATGATTTGAAGCTAGTGGGGAGAACGCGGACCGTTTTGGAAGGCACTAGGGCGGAGAATGAATCACTAGTTCTCTATGCTTAGCTTAGGCTTGACTCTTGCAACCTTGAGCATCTTGGAGCGTGTTTTCATCATTTAGTAGAGAAAGGCTAGTATTCTTTGACGCTTGTCTATCCTTTTGAGTCCGAATAAAGCATATGTCCACCCTAAAACTTGATTTGGTTTTCTAAGCCTTGCCATGTTGTGATAGTCTTTGTAGTGTTTGCTTTTTCTTTTCTTTCTTAGTTTTGCTTGAGGACAAGCAAGAAGCAAGTGTGGGGGATTTTGATGAGTGGAATTTACGCCACTATTTCACCCTCTTTCACTAATGAATTTCCCTCATATGTCACTTATTTATGCCTTCTCTTACCGTTTTTACCTTTGTTTTAGTTACTTTTGTTCTTTCTCGTGTTTTTCCTTTTCTTTTATCTTTTCTTTTGCTTTTTATCCTTTATTTGTTTGTTTTGATAGCTCTTGGAACTCGTAGATGGAATTAAAGATGTTAAAAAGAGTTAAAGTTGCTATTGTGGCTAGGTCAGAGAAGAGGAGATGCCTAAGGGTGAGGGCGAGCAGCGCACAGCAAGGCCGCGGGGCGGGTCAAGTTCTGAGCTGAACATCTCAGTTTCTGGAGATGGCTGGGAGAAGGCGCAGCAGCTAATGGTCGCAGGCGCGACAGTTGATGAAGAGAGCGTGGCGAGCTAGGTCTTTCCAAGATCGTACCCACAGCAGAGAGCACGCGGAAGCTCCCGGAGAGGCCTCTCCCCCACTTGCTGCCCTTGTTTTATCAAGAGACTATAAATAGTCGTTGGATTGAAATTTCATGACTATTCCTATATCATCTAGAACATTTGTAGTGAGAGAAACATCAACATTTCAGAGAGAAAAAATAGCTTAATATTCAAGTTTTAATTATTGTAATCAAGATATTTTCAAGCTTTCTTCAAGTTTTCATCTTTTCAATGCAACTAGTTCATGTTTGCTTAATCCATCAAGCTTCATAGTAGTAATTTCTTTACCCTTATATTTTGTTTGGTTTTACTGCCCTTGATAGTGTTTATTTCCATCAATTTCTTTGCTTTTTCTTGTTTCATTGCTTTTTCTTTGGTTTTGAATCATGTATAGTTTTGTTAGGATTGAATCCATGTTTAGTGTAGTTGTTATGGCTACCTTCTCTTCTCTAGCTTAGATTTCTAGCTAAGGAAGGGGGTAAAAATCATGATTGGTTGAGTTTATATTGATGATTGATTAGGTTTTGCCTTGAGTTGATGATTTTGTGCTTAAAATGCTTGGAGCTATTGTACTGCACCTTTAGTTCCAACATTTGAGTTCTAGATTAGATGCATGAGAATGATCTAGTTTAGGTTTGATCTATTTCATCAACTTCCTTGAGTGATTACATGAGAACGAATTATTTTGAGTAGAGTTTGTACTCCTTGGCATGAATCCATGATGATTATCATACTTGTCTTAGTTGATCATAATTGGAATCCCCTCTCCCTAGTGTTTTTTATCATATTACCCTTAAAATCTTGGTTTTCATCTTTATTTTAATGTTTCTAGTTCAACTCCTTTATTTTTCTTGTTTTAATGTTTTTTTTTTTTTTTTTTTTTGTGAATAGTTTAATCTTAGATATTTACAAAAACAAACCAAAATACACCTTATTACTTGAAATAGATTCTTAATTACACTTTGATTGTGCAATACCCCGATTCCTTGTGGTTCAACCCTACCTTGCCGCTATCTAGTATGTACTTGATATAGTTAGGTTCGGAATATAAATTATAGATTTGATCTAGGATAGTAGACACGACTTATTATCCCTCGATTAGGCATCTCCCAAAAAACCCCGAAACAGCTTTGTTAAATGCATTTGACTTTTATTTGATTCAATTAGCTTTGTTGAATGCATTTGACTTTTATTTAATTCAAAAAGCTTTGTTTGAATGTGTTTGACTTTCATTTGAATCAATTAACTTTGTTGAATGCATTTGACTTTTATTTGATTCAAAGAGCTTTGTTTGAATGTGTTTGACTTTCATTTGATTCAATTAGCTTTGTTGAACGCATTTGAATTTTATTTGATTTAATTAACTTTGTTGAATGCATTTGACTTTCATTTGATTTTAAAAACTTTGTTCCAATGTGTTTGACTTTCATTTGATTCAATTAGCTTTTTTAAATGCATTTGACTATCATTTGATTCAACTAGCTTTGTTTGAATGTGTTTGACTTTGATTTGATTTGGTTAGCTTTGTTGAATGCATTTGACTTTCATTTAATTCAATTAACTTTGTTGAATGCATTTGACTTTTATTTGATTCAGTTAGCTTGAATGAATGCATTTACCTTTCATTTGATTAAAAAGCTTTGTTTGAATACGTTTGACTTTTATTTTATTCAATTAGCTTTATTGAATGAATTTAACTATCACTTGATTCAAAAAGCTTTGTCTGAATGTGGTTTACTTTTATTCGATTCAATTAGCTTTGTTGAATGCATTTGACTTTCATTTGTTTCAATTAACTTTGTTGAATGCATTTGACTTTCATTTTATTCTAAAAGCTTTGTTTGAATGTGTTTGACTTTTGTTTAGGCTAAAAATATCCTAGGCCACGTGGCCCAGAAGTATGCCGGCACGTGGCAGCCCACCAGCGGTCCAAATGGCATCCAATTGGATGCTGACACGTGGCATCAAAACCCTAATCAGGGAGCATGCCTTCCCCACTATAAATAGTAGGAAGATTCTCATTTATTGGGGATACACAAAATCGATACACAAAACCCGAGCAATAATTAATTGCAAAATCTCTCTGAATCAGAGAGGATTAATTAGCTTTCTTGATTGCATTTGCAGGTACAGGCGGTCAGACGCGCATACTCAGGATTGTAACTCTCCCGCAGGACACCTCAAAAAACCCCGAAAGAACTTTCATTTGATTTAATTAGCTTTCTTGATTGCATTTGACTTTCATTTGATTCAATTAGTTTTGTTGATGCATTTGGTCGATGTTGTACCGAATGCTGGGAACAGCCGGCCTACAGCTGAACCCGAGGTCCATACAGACCATGAAAGTAGCAGTGGTGATGATGTCGAAACCTACATGGCACCCGATGGGTCATTTTGATCAAAACACATCTGTTCCAAGGAAACGAAAGAACGGAGCCAGGGAAACACTGATCCCAGTAACCCAGGCAACATGCCCGCTGGGATACCCCCGCAGGCGGAGGGCACAACTCCCGTCACAAGAGACGAACTCTTGAAACTCATGACTAGTTTCAAGGGGGATATTACCGACATGCTTAAAAAGTCAGCCAGTCCTAGCAAGGGCAGACGGGAAAAAAAGGCAAGTAAGGACCGGGTGCCTACTCCTCACCCCAAGCCCAGGGGGACGGATGGGCCCCTGATCGACCTTTTGAAACTTCGTTACCCTGAATTAGGGCAACGAAAGGCCATCTGGCATACACAGCCGGATGGGTTCAAGAGGACCTTCTCTGACGCCCGGATGTTCATCCAGCAGAATAGAAGTCGGCCGCAGTCTGAGTCGGCCTCGACGTCGACCTACCCAGACAGCTTCCGTAATACCTCTGTGAAGTATTCGGAAACAAATCAAAGGATTCAGTCACATGGCACATTTCGTACGTACTGCTCCTCATGTGATCCTACAGGCGCCATATGTGCCCCAGCAGCCATACGTTCCATATGGATTACCCTTCATGCACTCGGCACCTTTTGGGGGTCAGGCTGCATATCATGTCCAGCCATGGACTGGCAGCTACGGCTGCTTAATCTGGGGGAACAACCTTCTGCGTTTTCCCAGGAAATAGCCAAGGCGGCACAGTCTTCCAAGGGTGACAAGGAAGGACTTCAGTCCTATGTCAGGCGGTTCAATCTGATGAAAATTCAGATTCAGAGGCTGTCTGACGAAGTTGCATATATAAAATTTTTTAAAGGTTTGAAAGACGAGTCAACATTCAAATTTGACTTGGTCAGGAAGAGGGTAGCTACCCTCCATGAGGCGTTGATGGAGGCGGAGGCCTACATACAGGCAACCGAACTTTGTGCCATTAAGCAGCCGTCGAAGCCCAAGCGGTCCGACAAGAGGGACAACCGGCCTACCCAGCCGATTAAAAAGGAGGAAAAGAAAAGAAAGGAAGTTTGGGCAGCTGACCGCCCAGGTAAGCCGGCCCAAAAGAAACAAAAGAAGTTTCAGTCGTATGTTCCCAAGTACGAGTTCAAAAAAGACTGCTCCTCCATCCTCAAGGAGATTAAAGACCGGTTGGCAATTGAGAAACCGGTTGTGATGAAAAGCTCTGTCAAAAACATGGACAAAAGCAAATACTGCCAGTTGCATGAAGACATTGGCCATGACACCAACGGTTGCTATAGCCTTAGGCGGCTGTTGGACCGTCTGGCTGATGAGGGTTCCCTGAAGTCCTAGCTAGTGAATTCAAAAGACAACACTAAACACAATAGAAGGCAACTGCCAAAAAAGTCGGCTGCTAGCTCCGATACAGATGAAGAGCATATTATGACCATAGCAGGCGGTTTTGCCAGCGGAGGTCCTACCATCAGGGGTAACAAAGACAATCTCCGGAAACTATCCAACCCAGAGGATGAGGGTCAGGCGTCAAAAGACACCTTCCCTAAGGTCTTCATTTCTGAGAAGGATAGGGGCACGGTCAGGCGGCCTCATGATGACCCCATTGTCATCGAGTGCAAAGTTACCAATCAACGAGTTGGCCGGATCATAATTGATACCGGGAGCTCTTCTGACCTGATCATTTACCAATGCTTGGCAAAGCTAAAGTATAAGCCCAGCAGTATGCACAAATCTTCCCACCCCCTAGTCGGCTTTGGGGGAGGGGTGGTGCATATGGTAGGGAGGATTGACCTACCCATCTGATTGGGAAACTAAGGGGAAGGACGGCACATGGTCGTAAAATTCTTAGTGGTTGAGGAATTAACCACCTACAACCTTATTTTGGGTCGTCCTACCCTCAATGAATCAAAGGCGGTCGTCATTCCCTCTCTCATGCTGGTCAAGTTTCAGAGGGATGATGGGTCAGTAGGTGCCCTAAGTGGTGACCAGAAGACGGCTAGAGAATGCTATCTCTTAGACGACAGGCCAACTGGTGCCATAACCGGTCATAATGAGGAACCTACTGATCTAAAAGAGGAAAATATCGTGCTTGCTCCCAAGCCAGCAAGTAAGAAGAGAAAGGCGGACCAACTACTGGCCCCCGCCAAGAAAGATAAATAGCAGTCACTGACCAGTGAAAGGTCGGATGACTTCCGACATCAACCGGCTGGTGAGAACATTGATGTCGTCTTAGACGACAGCCGGCCCGATAGAACTGTCAAAATTGGGACGGTTGCTTTTGAAAAGTTGGGTGCAGATTTGCACCAACTGCTGAAAGAGTCCA
Organism: Chenopodium quinoa; assembly: GCF_001683475.1. NCBI lineage: Eukaryota > Viridiplantae > Streptophyta > Magnoliopsida > Caryophyllales > Amaranthaceae > Chenopodium > Chenopodium quinoa. The sequence continues at coordinate 6,803,349 of NW_018744367.1, forward strand.
AAGACATTTTTACCTTTGAAGTGGAAGAGATGCCAGGCGTTAGTCCGGATCTTGCTGTCAAGAAACTTGTCGTGGATCTAAGAAAGAAGTCGGTTAGGCAAAAGAAAAGGAACAATGGTGAGGAAAGATCTCAGGCGGCTGCCGCTGAGGTCAAGAAGCTCATGGATGCCGGGTTCATTCAGCAATGTTACTACCCGGATTGGGTAGCCAATGTCGTACTTGTCAAGAAACCGAATGGTACTTGGCGGATGTGTGTTGACTACACAGATCTAAACAAGGCATGTCCGAAGGATAGCTATCCGCTTCCAAAGATCGACAGCTTAGTCGACTCTACAGCCGGTCATGCCCTAATGAGCTTCATGGACGCCTAATCAGGTTTTCATCAGATACCCTTGTGGAAAAAAGATCAAGAGAAGACGACATTCGTCACTAATTAAGGGTTATTCTGTTATACGGTGATGCCGTTTGGGTTGAAAAATGCGCCTGCTACCTTCCAACCAAATTGGAAGGAATGTGGAGGCATATATTGATGATTTAATAGTCAAGTCAAAACTCCAGACGGGTCACCTTGATGACCTATGAGAAACCTTCACCACACTCAGGCGGCATAAAGTCATGCTTAATCCCAAAAAGTGTGTCTTTGGTGTTGAGTCTGGGAAATTCCACGGCTTCTTGATTGATCAGAGGGGGATAGAGGCTAATCCGGAAAAGGTACAGGCGATGATTGACATGTAGTCACCCGGCACTGTCAGAGGAGTCCAAAAACTCACTGGTTGTCTGGCGGCATCAGGGAGATTCCTTAGCCGGTCAGGTGACAAGTGCCTCTATTTCTTCCAGGCAATCAAAAAGAAAACAAGATGTGAATGGGGAGAGGAAGCTGAGGCGTCATTTCAGAGGTTGAAGCAACATTTGCACTCTTTGCCAAGGCTAGTAAGTCTTCTGCCACAGGAGGTTCTTTACATGTATCTAGCCGTCTCTGATCACTCCCTTAGTTTTGTTCTCCTTGCTAAGAGAGACGGTAAGCAGCTCTCGGTATACTCATCAGCCATATTCTCAGAAGTGCCGAACTTTGGTACCCCTTGGTTGAAAAATTTAGCCTTGCTCTTTTCATGGTGGTAAAAAAGTTGAAGCCATACTTCTTGGCACATTAGGTGGTGGTCTATACAGACCAACCCCTTAAGCGGCCAATGACAACTTTGAAGTCATCCGGCTGAATTCTTAAATGGGCTATTGAATTGCAAAGTTTAGAAATTTCTTTTGAGCCTAGAAAGGCGGTGAAGGGTTTGGCGTTCGCCGACTTCATAGTTGAGATGACAAGACCAGCACAGCAGGAAAATGTTGATCAGGTTTGGAAGTTGCATGTAGACGGGAGCTCTACTATGAATGGTTGTGGTGCAGGCGTAATTTGCAAATCTCCAGAAGGGGATACATACGAATATGCACTACGTTTCAATTTTCAGGCTTCAAATAATGAAGTTGAGTATGAGGCCCTGCTAGCCGGTATACGCATGTGTAAGGCAGCAGGGGCAAGAAAGGTTGACGCCTGTTCTGATTCTCAATTGATCTTCATCCAATTCAATGGTGACTACGAGGCCACCCATCCGGCTATGATCAAATACCTTCAGGCGGTCAAGGATGAAGCCGGGGCATTTGATGAATTTCATCTAAGTCAAGTGCCTCGGTCAGAAAACAATCAGGCGCATGCTTTGTCCAAACTAGCCTCATCCGCCACTTGTGATACGCCTAGGTCGGTCTTCTGGGAAGTCATGGAAAAAAGGAGTATTGAACATGATCCCATTGGAGTTCTTAACCGAAGCTCTACCTGGATGGATCCCATCCGGGATTACCTAGTAGACTGCACCCTGCCGGATGTTCCTTTAGAAGCGGCAGCACTGAAAAACAAAGCTTTAAGCTTCGAAATGTACAAAGGAGAACTCTTCAAGATGGGTTATCTTCATCCGTTACTGAAATGTGTTACCCTCGAGCGGGGAAAAGAGGTGCTAGAAGATCTACACGCGGGCTTTTGTGCTTCACATATAGGCGGCAGAACTCTAGCAAAGAGAGCCAGGCGGCAAGGCTACTTTTGGCCTACTCTTGAGGCAGACGCCATGGAATTAGTGAAAAAATGTGACAAGTGCCAGAGATTTGGCCGGCTCATACACTGTCCGGCAACAAATCTGACGGCTATCTACAGCCCAGTTCCATTTGCAAAATGGGGCATGGACATCTTGGGTCCATATACGACTGCACCAGGCGGGCGACGATACATTCTTGTGGCTGTAGATTACTTCACCAAATGGGTGGAGGTAGAGGCGGTCAAAGGCATAAAAGCAAAGGATGTCATTTCCTTTATTTGGAGAAACATCATCACCCAGTTTGGGGTTCCCATGTCTATGGTCTTTGACAATGGTCCTCAGTTTGAAACACCTATCCTCAAAAGTTGGTTGGGAGATTAGGGAATCTCAATTTCACATTATTTTGCATCTGCTGGCCGCCCCCAGGCAAATGGCGAAGTAGAAGCCTTCAACAAACTCATCTTAGACGGCATAAAAAAGAAGATTGAGAAAGCTGGCGCTCTTTGGGCGAATGACTTAATTCACGTCCTTTGGGCCATCAGAACTACTGAAAAAGGGGCAACCGATGAAACCCCATTTCTCATGACATACGGCACTGAAGTTGTCTTTCCAATTGAACTCTATGAGCCAACACTTTGAATCATGCTCTATGATGAAGAGGCTAACTGGGAGGCCATGCGGCTTGCATTAGACTGACTCTCAGAGCGCAGGGACAATGCCGCCTTGCGTCATGAGATATACCGTCTGAGAATGACGAGGGCCTACAACAAAAGAGTACACAAACGGCCCCTCAAAGTGGGGGACTTTGTGCTACGAAAAATGGAGGCGACCAGTAGGGCAAATGAGCAAGGGAAGCTAACCCCTAATTGGGAAGGCCCTTACCGGATCTTTGAAGAAGTAAGAGGCGGCATTTACCGCCTGGAAACACCAGACGGCAGACAGCTAGCCAGAACTTGGAATGTAGACAACTTGAAAAAGTACTACTTCTAAGGATTTGTAATTTTTGTAAATAAAGTATATTTATTAAAGAATGCCTTATTTAAATTAATTTCTGTACAAAATTGTATCAAGTCCCATCTGTGCAACTCACAATCGGGCATCTTATAAAGTCCCATGTGCAATGCACACCCGGGCACCTTTAAGTCCCATCTGTGCAACACACAGCCGAGCACCCTACATTTAAAAAATCATAAAAACTAAGTACCTAACTTAGCTATCTTTAAAGGCACAATGCCAGTGCATATTAAACTTCCTGCTCTGCCCATGAGTAGGCAACCGGCGATGCCCATTTGGGTGAAATCATCGAAGAGAACGTCTCCCTTCAGGGTGGTACATTGTTCTACGCAACAAAAACTCAAACAGCTTTGACCGATTAGGTTAAAGAAAAATTAGAACCGTTTGAATGACTTATTGAAATTCAAGATACACCTGCTTTCTGCTCTAATGTAGGACAGCCGGTGAAGATAATCTTGATCTACAGCCGGCGATTGCCAAAAAGCATTACAACAGGCTGCTAGTTTTGTAAACAAGGTCAAATCCTTGTTAAAATATCAGGATACATCCGCTCCCTGCTCCAAAGTAGGACAGACGGAGAAGAGAATCTTGACCAACAGCCTGCGTTTGCCAAAAAGCAAAACAGCCGGCTACAATTTTTGTAAACAAGGCAAAATCCTTGTTAAAACATCAAGATACAATTAGAAGTTGCCCACACAATACAAACGGTTATTAAACTCTAGAATAAACCATCTGCTTGATAAAACCGGTTGCTTATGGGCGGTTTTCTACTTATACTTGGAAGAAATATTAGCAGGCAACCATCCAGGGGCAGAAGGGTCCAATATATCCGGCAGACATCAAAATTTTTAATTTGCAAAAATTCTAAAAATTGTAAAAGTTGAAAAGAATATTGCGAAAAATTGAGGCACTACCAAATCAAACCAGCATAGTCGGCGTTCTCATTAAAGATTAAATTTTGAAATTGTTAACCGGACCCCCATCCGGTGAAAATATACATGGATACACGGCTCACAGGTTGGATGAGTTGAAAAAAGAATAAAATTACTGTTGCGGCTGTTGTTGTTGTTGTTCTTGCAGCTGCTCAAGCGGCTGGTCCACGCCGGCTGCAGGGGCGCGTTGAGTTTCCAGGGGTTGGGCTTCATCAGCCCCACCTGGAATATTGTCTGCCGCCTGCTCCTCCTTATCCTTGGCCCATTCATCAAAAGATACCGGCTGAGGTAGCCCGAGAATTTGAGCGTCAAACACTTCATTTGCGTATCTGAACCTCAAATCGAAGAAGGAATAGTCGGTCTCCGGATGGATCAGTGACCATGCAATCTTCATACGCGCTTCGCAGTCGCGCTCATTCTCGTCCACCAGCCGTTTCTGTTCAGCCGCCAGCTGGTCCAGGTGTTCCTTTTTGGTTTTCACCAAATCACCCTTAGCCTTGTCCAGCTTCTTCCCCAGCTGGGAGACCACATCCTTCAACCCATCTCTTTCCTTGATAGCATCCTTCAAGGCATCAAGGTCCTTTTGTAGTTGGTCGATTTGGAGCTGCTGGTCGTTGGCAGCCTTGTTTTCTTTTTCGTAAGCATCCGTCATCTCTCGGAGTAGTTCCTCCTGTTTCATCTCCTAGGCTTTAGTTTTGGCCTCAAGCATTATGGAGCGGTATTGATAGACATCAATTAATTCGGCTACCCTTTTCTAGGCATCCCTTACCTCCTCTTGCTTCTTCCGCAAGGGGGTTTTCATTGCGTCCACCCTCAGCAACGCCTGCATAGCCAACCGGAAGAAAGAAGTTTGTCTCAGTCAAATAAGCAGGCAAACAATAGTTTTTGCATAAAAGTACCCCAACCGGTGTCTTTACCTCAGCCAGCAAAGAATTGATCCGGTCAAGATTGACCTGGTTGATACCCGGCACCTCTTCCCGTTCAGACCGGGTGAGAGTCCTCAGCATTCTCCTGGCATAATTTTGCATGTCAGACCAGCGAGAGGCGACATCTGCATCAGGAGATTTATTTGTTAAGTATTGGGTATAGGCGGCCCCTATATTCAGCCGGCCGCCGGATGTCTCTCTTGACTGAGAAGAGTGAGACTTTACTCGAAGTGGCCCAAGCGGCCAGGGGGGATCAAAAGGAGGATCCATACCTTGATTTTCAGGCTGTGGGGTGCCACCACCCCCAGCCGCATTTCGGCCGGATACTGTAGCAGGCACCTGGCTAGAAGGGACCATAGGCTCCTTAGAGCAGTCCCCAGACGGTCCCGAGCTACCACCCGGGATCTACAGACTCTTCCCTGCGGTAGTTGGTCTATCGGCGGGAACCGGGGCAGGGCCGGTTGAGAGCCTTCGCCTTTGTGAGGCGGGTGGAGCAAGCTCCTCTCCTGGTCTCCTGACCATTTGGCGAATAGAGCGCGGTACATTTTGGCTCCCCGACTGCTTAAGAACAAAGAGTCAAAGTTCAACAACTATTTAAACTACAAGATATCCAAAAAGGGTATGATAATTCAGCCGGAGCTTACCCCGCCTGCTTTGGCCGCCAGTTGGGCCCGTTTTGCTTCGAGCATCTCCTTTCTGAGCTCGGCTGCTGATTTAGCCGGAGTCATTTCTGGTGGAGTCATCTCGAGACCTTTTTCTGCAAAAAAAAATGACAGAAAAATATAAGTATACTCAAAACACTATATGAAGCGACACAACATGCCGGTTGAAGGAGTAAACCTACGTCTGTCCCAACGAGTGCTAAGACCGCAGGCAGAAAGAAACGCCTCGTCTCTAAACCGGTCCGGATGAGGGACCAAGAATTTAGGGACTATGACCTGAGTCCCATCTTCCAAAGGAAGAGTGGTTTTGGTGAAAAGACCAGGTTCCATTATTGCATCCCAGGCCTCAGACGGAACTCTGGGTAGGGCGCACTTTTTCCCTAAGAGTTCTGGCTTTTTATTGTAACGGCACTTTTGGTGGTTAGCAGCTGTAGAAGGGGAAGAGACGTAATAAAACTTGCTCTTCCAGCTTGTCCATTTGGAGGGCTTCTCCAATGTCATCATATATTCCGGGAGGGTTGTAAGTGTGTACCATGCGTTCCAACCACCCGGTGCCCGGCTAAGGTAATGTATGTGGGCAAACGCCTCCCAGCTAAGCGTCACCTCCTACATCTCGCAGGCGGAAATGTATCCTATAATATTAACCCAAGAGTTGGGTGTAAGCTTCCATACTCCCAAGTAATAGCCTTTCAGCAGGGCTTTGATGCATCTGTGTAAGGGGTACCGGAGGCCGGCTTTGAATGCCGCCTCATAGCAGCCGAAGTAGTTATCAGAATGTTTTAAGTTGTCATCCCAGACAACTGATGAGTCACCCGGTGGAACGATAACCTCCCAGTCCTCCCCAACTGGGTGTTTTTCCAAAAATCTGGGAAGTGTTGCATTTAAAGTAACAACATCCCGGGCGCTCATAATAGCCTCCATTGGTTTGTTTATGGAAGCCCAGTTGTATGCTTCCTCGTCATTTGCAGGGGCATCCGGTGCCATTATAAAATCACTAGACCTGGTTCCTTGGTCAGACTCTTCACCATTGGAGCTCCCTGACTCTTCTAAAATTTCATCTCCAGGCGTATTCGGAATGCCTAGTTGATCATAGAGTACTTCTTCAACCGGAGTTCCGGCTGAACCTTCAAACTTGTAATGAGGGTCAACAGTCGTCGATCTGATCCGAGCCATTTTGTCCTGCACATGAACATAAACTGTCGGATTCTCAGAAAAGTAAGGGTGGTCCAAACACCCCCAGACGGCAACCCCAGTCCTAGATTCAGCCGTATTCGGTGATCGGTTGACTGTCCTAGGTCGTGCCGTGTGTAAATTGGGAGAGTCCATTATTCTCTATCCTATGCAACCGGTAAACTCAAAAGTCAGAAAAAAGAAGACAAGGGTGATACCTTGATATCTAAAGATTTGAAGAAAATTTGAAAATCTGAAATGTGGCTTGAAGATACCACAAGCGGTGTACTTTCGGTTGCTGAAGATTGCTAAAATAAAAAGAAAAAGCACAAATCAATACATTTCTCAAAAATACTACAGACAGTATCTAAGGAAGCTGACTCAAAGATACTACAAACGGTATCTAAGGAAGCTGACTCAAAGATGCTACAGACGGTCTCTTAGCCAGGTTTTAAAGAAAGAATTATTGGGGTGTAAAGGCAAAAAGTTGTTTGTAAATGCCCCAGACGGTTTGAAGACCGGCTGAGGACCTATAAGTTGTGAAAACTTGCTCAAACATACCTCAAACGGTATTTAGCCGCTTGAGGGTCCTTTGAAAACAAAATGCAAAAACTATGAAAGAATTTTTGAAAATTGCTCAGAAATACCCTTAACGGAACGTTTCCGGATAAGGGTCCCTTAAGAGGTTCTTTGAGACTTCTCAAAGACACTCCAAACGGTATTCATGAGGATCTGTTAAAAGACCCCCCAGACGGTCCATTACCGCTTGTGTGTTTAGTTTTGAAAATCTATGGTCTACAAATGCCCCAGGCGGAATCATCCCAGTTGATGGTTTTTTACATGCAAAGATCAAAGATATGGTTCAAATATGCCCCAAGCGGAATCTTTCCGGTTGAGGGTCTATTATATGCAAGCCAATTAGACTATGGTCTGAAGATGCCCCATGCGGAATCTTACAGGTTGAGGGTCAGATACATACAACAATTCAAAGGCAACTGTCTAAAGATACCACAGGCGGCGTTAAGCCGTCTGTGGGCTTAGTGAATGGAACTTCAAAGGCAAAAGAAATATACAAGAATTTTCACAGGCGGTAAATACCCGCCTGGGGGTCTTAGCAACGCAAACACGAAAAAGTTCCTAAGTGTATTTCAGACGGCCTATTACCGTCTGTGGGTTTGTTTTTGAAGGCCATGGTCAAAAGATAACCCAGTCGGAATCAAACCGTCTGTGTGTACACCAAATGTAATATCAAGTCCAAAGATATCCCAAACGGTGTAAGACCGTCTGTGATTCTATTCAAATCAAGTCAAAAAGTTAACCGGTACCTTAGAAAGACGGTTGAAGGAGAACTCAAACCGAATCCGGATGTGTCTAAAAAAAGGGTTGAAGTTGCACAAATAGTAGCCGGTATCAGGGCTTTTTGAAGATTTTTTTTTGAAAGTTTGCAAAAGTGAGGAGGAGAGAAGGGGCGTTCACTATTTATAGGACAAAACAAGAAGGTGAATCGTCACCTGGTGCCTTGAACCCCTCTAAATTTCAAAATTAAAAAAAAAAGGGGAGGAAGACAACCAACCGTCACCTTCCCCTTTGCATGACGCCTGTCATAGGTGACACGTGGCCAAGCCACGTCACACCCGTGAGGGGCAAATGTTTAGGTAAAAATACCCTAGACCACGTGGCCCAGTAGTATGCCGGCACATAGCAGCCCACCAGCTGTCTAAATGGCATCCAATTGGATGCTGACACGTGGCATCAAAACCCAAATCAGTCAGCATGTCTTCCCCACTATAAATAGTAGGAAGATTCTCATTTATTGGGGATACACAAAATCGAAACACAAAACCCGAGCAATAATTAATTGCAGAATCTCTCTGAATCAGAAAGGATTAATTATTATTTCCGTACTATTCACTCCGGCTGCATACTAATTTGATCGTCGGAGGCAGAACTCCTACCAACCGGAGTTTCCGTGCTTTTGCAGGTACAGGCAGTCAGACGCGCATACTCAGGATTGTAACTCTCCCGTAGAACACCTCAAAAAACCCCGAAACAACTTTGATTGATTTAATTAGCTTTCTTGATTGCATTTGACTTTCATTTGATTCAATTAGTTTTGTTGAATGCATTTGGCTATCATTTGATTCAATTAGCTTTGTTTGAATGTGTTTGACTTTGATTTGATTTATTAGCTTTTGTTAATTTAATTAGCTTTATTGAATGCATTTGTCTTTTACTTGATTCAATTAGCTTTGTTGAATGCATTTGACTTTCATTTGATTCAATTAGCTATGTTCAAATGTGTTTGATTTTTATTTGGTTCATTTAGCTTCTTTTTTTTAGCAAATAAAAATTTTATTACTAAAATAGAATAGTTACAACTTACAAAGGCAAAGTTGTAACAAGCAAAGCTCCCAAAACACCAAAGACATGAGACAGGCTAAACACACCCCCAAAAACAGTTCCAAGCCAAACCAAGCCACCTTTTAGGAATGGTTCAAGGATGGACAGGAACCAACAAACTGGACTCAAGCTTCTTAGCCACCTTTTAGGAAGGGTTCCAAGAAACCAGGATCGGATAATAAACGGGCAAAGAAAACAGACTACAATAGACCATTACATAATCAAAAGACTTCTATCTCTACAATTACACCAAGAAGCAACCAGGAAAACCACATCTCTAAACACTATAGATGTAGGCTTGCAATCTCATGTGAACATCATCGAGTTCCTTTGCAGCCTGATACTATAAACAGTTTCAAAAAAACACATTGCAGCTATTCTGCTCCTTTTAGTTGGTCCTTTGCAGCATCTAGCAATCCACTACATTTCTTCATATAAACCACGAACACGTCTTGAAAGACCAAGCAAATGCAGCACTATGGACCAAATATCTCTAGAATGAGCACAATCAAAGAACAAATGCTAACACTTTCACTAGTAACAGAACAAAAAAAAGAACAAGAGATCACAAGATATATGCCAAGACAACAATATGTCCTTGGTTACCAGCCTATTCATCAAAGCTAGCCGGGTAATAAACAAGGTTATAGGAGAAGCTTGATTATTATAAATGATTCTTTTCCAAGTAACTCTAGAGCTTTGTGGAGATTCAATTAGCTTTATTGAATGAATTTGACTATTATTTGATTCAAAAAGATTTGTTTGAATGTGTTTGACTTTGATATAATTTAATTAACTTTGTTGAATGCATTTGACTTTCATTTGATTCAATTAGCTTTGTTGAATGCATTTGACTTTCATTAGATTAAAAAAGTTTTGTTTAAATGTGTTTGACTATGATTTGTTAAATGCATTTAACTTTCATTTTATTCAAAAAGTTGTGTTTGAATGTGTTAGAATTTCATTTGATTTAATTAGCTTTGTTGAATGCATTCGACTTTCATTTGATTCAATTAGCTTTGTTTGAATGTGTTTGAATTTTATTTAATTCAATTAGCTTTGTTTAATGCATTTAACTTTCATTTGATTTAATTAGCTTTGTTGAATGCATTTGACTTTCATTTGATTCAAAAAGCTTTGTTCGAATGTGTTTTACTTTCATTTGATTCAATTAGCTTTGTTGAATGCATTTAATTTCATGTGATTCAAAAAGCTTTGTTTGAATGTGTTTGACTTTCATTTGATTCAATTAGCTTTGTTGAATGCATTTGATTTTCATTTAATTCTTTTTTTTTATTTTTTTTGGTAAGTAAGAAATTTATTACCAAAAAGGAAAGGAAAAACCTCAAAAAACCAAAACTACACAACCAAAAGGCCAAAACCCAACAGTACAGGCAGAACATTACTAAACCACCCTACAAAATAAGGAACAAACAAAACAGAAGGCTACTAATTACAAGAGATAGCTTTATCTTTCAAGCTATAGAGCCATCTACACTAACTTCTAGTCCATTTACTACTAATAAGTTGTTGGCTTCTTTCAAGTACATCTCTGTAAACCATTTTACACAGGTGTCGAGGATGAGAGACAGCTTGGTTCTAGAAGGCTTTGTTCCTCGCATTCCATATATATATGATACAGCAAGGCAGTCAATGTTGCAAGAGTTACTCTTTTCTTCACATGATCAGCATGCCTTCTCTTCCAACTCTTCCAAGCTGAAGCAAGATTGTAGCTCTTCAATTGAATTTCAATCCAAGGACAAACTCTACTTAAGCAAGCCCTGCTATAACTACAGTTAAAGAACAAGTGATTATGATCCTCAGCAGAATCACCACACATCAGACAAAGGTTCTCATCATAAACCCCGATCTTAATGAGCTTATCTCTGGTTTTCAGTCTCTCATGAATAGCAAGACAAGCTATAAATGAGTGCTTAGGAGTATGTTCTAAATCCACTCAGTCTAGTTGACTCTAGGAATCAGGCCCTGTAGCCACTTGTAACCTTCAGAAATACAGTAGCTATTCTCTGTCCACTGATCACTTAAGAAAGCCTCCTTCATATCATCCTTAACCCTACAAACTCTTTTCCAAGCCCATCCATCTCCTTTACTGGGAGTGTAATTCCACCAGTCTTTACCTTTAATGTATACAACATGCACCCACTTCACCCATAAGGACTCTTTATTCCACGCTGTCTTCCAAACAAATTTTCCAAGGGCAGCACGATTCCAAATATTGTAATTTCTCACTCACAGACCACCAGAAGACCTGGGCAGGCACACCCTATCCCAAGCAATGGGGGGAGCTCTAGATAGATTTGCTGATCCATCCCACAAGAAGGTGACGAGGGTTAAATCGGTCGCTACAATCTAACTCTCAATCAAACAATACTTATACGAACACCCTATAACCAAGTACAATGGCAAATAAAGGTTCGGTCCACGAGGAACGAGAGCAATTGCAAATCAATCTTAAACCTAAGCTAGTTCGAAATCAATGGAAAATGGTGTTCTAAAATACTACTAATAAGATGGAATAAATCAATAAACTAAGACACTAGGGAGAACGGGAATCCGCCTAACCATTGGTAACTAAGCAACAAGGAATCACAGAGACAAACGGGATATGCAAAGACTATAAGTCTGATCAATATCATGTGATAGGAAGACAACGGGCAATACTAAGCTTGGATTTCTCATGCACTTAACATTACTCGATACATAATCAAACCACATTCAATAATGAAATACTCAATTCACAATCTCTTGTTCAAATCAAGAATATCATGCAATCAAATTCAAGATTCTAGGTTAGCTACTCCTATTATAATGAATTAACATGCAATCGCATATAATCAATTTAATCACAATCCGTTTATCAAAATCAATCCTCAATTACATAGATTACCTAGGCCGGGTTTCATCCCGAAACCCTAGCTAGGAGACTACTCACACATATTCATAATCAAAGCAATAATGAATTCCAAAAGCATAATAGATATAAACATGAATTCTGATGAAGGAATAATAAAGCTTGATTAATAAACAAGAATGAATAATACCAATTGTATTGATGCGAATCCATGGAAAAGTTCAGAACTTTGATATCCGTCGTCAATGAATAATACAAAGAATCTTCGCAAATCTTGCTTCAAATCAATCCAAGAAAACTAAAATCTCTAGAAATATCTCTAAGAAAACTAATGAATCTCTAATACTAAGAACGTTCTCCAATAACTCTCTACAAAGGCTCTCAAAACTATCTCTAAAAATGTCTCTTAACTCTTACAATCGGGCTATATATATATGTTTTAAATCGGAAAGTAAATCGCAGGCTACCCTTCGTGAATCGGCACGGCCGTGCTGGAAGTGGCACGGTCGTGCAAGCATGGCAGTAGCTGATCCGCAATATCTTCAATTATGGCACGGCCGTGCTAAATTTGGCACGGCCGTGCTAATGCCTGGCACGGCCGTGCTGAATCTGGCACGGCCGTGCTAATGCCTGGCACGGCCGTGTTGAATCTGGCACTGGCACGGGCATGGAAATTGGCTTGGCACGGCCGTGCTAATGCCTGGCACGGCCGTGCTGAATCTGGCACGGCCGTGCTAATGCCTGGCACGGCCGTGCTGAATCTGGCACGGCCGTGCAGCATAGGCAGGAAGGTTGCAGGCACTTTGGTCTTCTTAAAACAGTCACAACTTCTTATCCAGAGCTCCGTTTGAGGCGTGCAATATATCGTTGGAAAGCTCTTCAAGTCTACTTTCCAATGCAATTAGAATCACTCCATTATCATTTGTATACCGAAAGTTGTGGGCAAAATAGTGAACAGGTGTCATATTTGTGAATTGTTCTGCCTTGCCTGCTACTTAACTTGCCTTTCAAGGCCTTGAGAACCGCAGCAAAGCCTTAGCTTGGTGGACTAGGATCGATAATAGCCTGATTACGCACCAATGGTTCGGGACTCGACATAACTTGGTCAACTATACCTGTTAACACACCAAAAACAGACCGAAACCCGTGAAGCACGTAATATGAAGGAAACGAGTGTAACAAGGCAATAAACGACCAAAACGGGCCTAAATACATCCAAAATCACCCATTTATATGCCTTAAAGCGCGCCCTATATGCGCTTGTCAGAAGGCTCTACAAATCTGATTTATCCTTGTGATGACAGATTGAGGTAAGAGAAGGCACTGAGCCTAATAAGTGTAGAAACTAATGAGAACAGAGTTAATGAGAGTTAGCGTAGCTGCAAAAGAAAGGTTCCTGGAGGTCCAACAGGTCACGCTATTCAACATCTTATCAATCAAAGCATCAAAGTCATGAACTTTTAAATACTTGGAGTTAAGGGGCACACCAAGATATTTAAAAGGGAAATCTCCTTCTATGAACCCTGACTCAGTAAGAATATAAGCTTTCACATCAGCATCCACATTCCCAAAGTAAATAGCAAACTTACTTTCATTAGCCTATAAACCAGAAATCTTGTGGAAAATGTTTAAATCTTTGATTAATAGTCTCACAGAACCAACATCCCTTGAGTAAACAGCCTTAGATCATCTGCAAAAACTAGGTGGTTCAGCTTAAGGGCTTTACATCTCTGGTGAACAAAAAATTGCCTCTTTTGTCCCACTTTCCTGAGAGGCCTTGCCAAGTACTCCATGCAAATAACAAAAAGAAGAGGGGACATAGGATCATCTTGTCTTATGCCCCTAGCTCCTTTAAAAAAGCCATACATGCCCCCATTAATCATGAGGGAGTAAGAAGGGGAAGAGACACAAGCCATCACCCATTGAGTGAACCTGTCATGGAAACCAAGCTAATCAACATTTTCTCTATGAAGCTCCATTTAACTGGATCATAGGCCTTCCTTAAGTCAACTTTAATAGTGCACCTAGGGGCTTTCCTTTTGTTATTATAGTCCTTTAAAAGATCCTGATAGACCATATTATTGTCAAGAATGGACCATCCTGAGATAAAAGCTCCTTGACCTTCTCCTATTATTCCAGGAATCACTTCCTTCAACCTGCTACAAATCAATTTTAAGATGATTTTGTACAAAACATTGCAGCAAGCAATTGGCCGGAATTGCTGAACATTAACAATATTCTCACACTTAGGGATCAAAGTCAAAGAGGTGGCATTGATCTGCTTGAGGAGCTTCCCATGATTAAAGAAACCCAGGACAACTTTACAAATATCAAGCTTAATCACTTCCCAAGTAGCCTTATAAAACCTGCTATTGAAACCATCTGGGCCAGGAGACTTCTCCTCATCAATACTCCATACAGCAGCCTTCACATCCTCTACAGTAAAGGGCCTACACATACTCCCTTTTTGTTCTTCTGTGAGACAGGGTCCTATTGTAATAACAGAAGGATGAATGTCCTTATCAGCACTTCTATTCGAACCTAGTAAGTTAGTATAGTAGGTCAAGAACGCATTACCCACAAAAGAAGGCTCAGTAATCAATTCCCCTGCTTGGTTCATAATACCACCAATTATGTTTTGAATCCTTCTCTTTCTTATACAAGCATGAAAAGAAGCAGTGTTTAATCTCCATCTTTCATCCAATGAATCTTAGCTTTTTGCTTCAAAAAATCATATTTAGCTTTGTGAGCTGTATTATAGCCTTCCTAGCCTCAGATTTCTGAAACAGAAGTAACTCATTGGTAGGATCAGTATTTAGCTGACATTGAATTTTGTACAACCTTTTCTCAACTGTTGCATCAGTACTCTCAACACATGAGAAGTACTATAGATTAATCACTTTAAGGGCTTTTTTCACCATTTTAAGCTTCTGGATAATAGAGAACATAGTTGTACCCCTAACATCACTATTCTAAGCATCTTTGACAATTTCCAGGAACCCTAGAGCTTTAGTCCACATATTGAAGAATCTGAAAGGTTTTTTAACTGTTTCAGTACTCTCCAAGAACATCATACAACAAGGATTAAGGTCCATAAGACCCTCTGGTAAGAAGTCAGCAGAGAAAGAAGTAAAAACCTCCAACCATTCCTTATTAATGATCACCCTATCAATCTTTAAATACACCTTCTCAGCCCCTAACCTTTTATTATTCCAAGTAAAGAACATCCCTCCTGTTTTGAAATCTATTAGATCATTAGCTCTAATACATTCCCTAAAATCTTCAACCTCCTCCAAAGTACAGGTAGAACCTATTTTGTCCTCCAAATTGAGAATGTTATTAAAATCACCACAAATAACCCAAGGTCCAGAAATATCTTCATTAATCAGACCAATCTGCCTTCATAGACTTTCCCTCTCCTTCCTGGTATTAAATCCATACACAACAGAAACAAAAAAGGACCTTCCTGAACCCCTATGCACAACCTTACAATGAGTAATCTGAGTCTCAATCATTATGACATCCACAGAGAAAACAGCAGGCATCCAAATAAACCAGATCCTCCCAGCAGGGTGCTTAGAATAGTTCGCAACCACAGACTAGGAATTCTCAAAACCAGCAAACACAGACCCAAACTTCTTCTTTTTTACCTTCGTTTCCAAGAGTCCAAACATACCAATACTGTGTTGTTTTAAGAGCCATAAAACATCACAGACTTTGCTTGGCATGTTTAAACCCCTTACATTCCAAAAGCCCAATCTATCCATGTAATGAATAAGAGCATTCTCCCTACTCCCATCCTCCATACATTACTTTCCCACTCATGTCTTTTTTGAGCCCAAATTCAGGTTCATTATCAACATGCTCTTCCTCATTCATCTCCTCATTCTCCTGCAAACTACTAAACCTGTTTTCCATACTTACTATAATAACCTCTTTCCTCCCCTGATCCTCCTCAGGTTTCTGGACAGGGCTTCATTCCTTCTGTTGTCTATTCAAACCCACATTATTCTTCTTCATATCCTGCTGAGCTTTCACCCTGTGATTTGGGCATTGCTCATGTAGATGTCCCATGCCAGAACACATAGAGTAGTGCATAGCTTCAATTCATAGACCACCTTCTGAGAACACAGCACACCATTCTCATCAATAAACTTAATCTCCTCCTTTAATTCCTCTCTAATATTCACCTGCACCAACAGCCTAGCATAAGAAATTAGCTCCTTAGTAGCAATGGCCCTGTCAGTTCGAATAGGCTTGCCTAACTCACTAGCTAATTTCACCAATGAGGATTGACCCCCAAATTTATGGTTCAGACCAGGAAGCCTAATCCACACAGGAACCTCATTGACTTTTTCTTCACGAATGTTTAACCCAGGTTCCCACTTTTTCATAATAACAGGCTTCATATCAAAGAAGATAGGACCAGCCTTCATAGCTTTTTCCCTTCCCTCTATAGTTCTGAATCTGACCAGATAAACTCCATTCTCCATAGCAGAAATTTTATCAATTCCAAACTTCCCCACTTCCTTCAAGCAAAGGCATTCATTACTCTAAGAGGTATTTTTAAACTCAGGACATAACAGATGATTACCGAATTCCAGAAATTAATTTCAGACTCAGCATCCTCCGAAGTTGTCTTAACCCTATTTCCATATTTTCCAACATAATCATGATGATCATTAGGTTTATGAGACAAATCTAATCCTTCATCCCTAACTGTCCTGAACAATTCAGACCATTTCCTTCCATCATTTCGACCCAAAAGATCCGAATTAGGCGAAGCAAAAACAGGGAGTTCAACGATAGGACTCAATAATCCAGAATCATTAGAGCAATCATTCATTGGGTTACTATTATTGAGATTCTTGATCATAAGTAAAAGCGTAGGATTCAAAAAATAAGATAATTGCGATTAATCCCTTACCTCATTAGACCTACTTCCAGCATCCAACAATGGCGAATTTCTAGAAGTTACCTCCACCCATCGAGCTGTACTAGCTATCTTTTCTTCCATTGCTTCTTGATTCATTTCCACCAAAGAAATCGCATTCTTGATTGAACTCATTTCCACTTCATCACCAAGCCAACTATCCACCGAAGTCGCATTTTCGATCGAACCCATTTCTTGACCTTTGGAACTATCACTCTTTTTCAATCTCAATTTTGCTTTTTTCTTCCCTTTAGAGGCAGAAGATTTCTTCCCCTTTGCCACGGCAGAAAACGAATTTTCGAAGAAGAAAAAATGGCGGCAAGAAACTTTCTCTCTCTAACTTTCTCTCTCTAACTATTGTTCTGTTTATGGCCAAAATACAGGTTATTTTTTTTAATTCAATTAGCTTTGTTGAATGCATTTGTTTTTTTTTTTAGTAAATAGGAAATTTTATTACCAAAAGGAAAAGGTTACAACTTAAAAAACTAGATAAGTTGAAACCACTATAAACACCACAAGATAAAAAAGGACCAACCAAACAACCTACAAACATCACATGACTCAAAACAGCCACACAACCTCAAAGGGAAGAAGAGACAAGAGCCACCTTCTAGGAAGTGTTCTCGATCTCCCCAACCCCCAAAATCCTTACCTGATCCTTCTAACTACTGGTGTCACCTTCTAGGAAGGGTTCACTAGAAGGAGTAGAGACTAGATAGGCAACAACAAGACACAGCTAGACACTAGGACAAATACTGAACATGACTAGACAGGGAACAAAAACAACATTACAAGATAAGTAAATTCCTATCCTTTTTCTTAGGATCTGGAGTGGGATGCCTCAATCAAAAGCCGGCCCGCCTCCTTTTTCTTGGGATGTGGAGTAGGTTGCCTGTCCTTGACCGACTTTGTCTTGCTAGAGTGAGAAGGTTTCTTAGCAGGTTGTCCTTTGCTTGGACCAGCCACATGACTCTTGATGAGATCTTTCATCTCACCTTTGAAGTTCGTGATAAACTTCACGAACACTTCACGGGTGATGTAAGCAGTCTGCCCTTTAGCTTGAGGCTTCCCGGCTGACTTGCCCAGACCCGCCTGATTTTCGCCACACTCCTTTTTCTCTTTATGGCGGATGCGTTTAGAGATGAGGGATCCATCTTCGGTCGTATTGACTTTGACCTTTGGATCCAACTTAGTATCATGGTCCGAATGGACCTCCGCTGACGGACGTTTGTCCTCAACTGACGGTACAGGTTCTCTAGAAACCATCTTAGAGGTGCTCTCCCCACAGATGGCGCCAAATATTTCGGGATTTTTGGCGAGATGTCCAGCGGGAGAGTTACTTCTCCAAGACTGGTTCCTCTTTACCTTTACCTGCAAGTAAACAAAAGCTCCGGGTGTTAAGAGTTCTGCCTCCAATGATCAAATTAGTAGATGTCGGAACTAAGTAAAATGCAAAAAGTAAATTTAATCTTCTCGGATCCCGAGATCAGGTGATTTCTCTGTAGTAAGAGAATATTAAATGATGTTGTAGACACCTAAAATGTCTCCCAAAAACCAAACTCAATGATGAACAACCTTTCTCAGCCATTATTGGTCGGGTTGAGTATTTAATATTTGGAGTGCTTAAATCCATATTCAATCTAATACATTTCATAAACCAACCCAATTCTTAGCCCATTTCCCCAAACCATAATTTATTATCCTCTTTGCGTGTCCACATCACAAAACTGAGCTAAACTGATTTTGTAGCCCTATAATATTGATCTAAATATTATATGGTATAGGCCTTGAAATAATATTTCCAACAGTATATCATAACCCCAATTCCAATTTAAAACGAAGAAGATATGCGCAAACCACTAAAACTCAGCCCAAAACTGACACCTTGCACTAAAACAACCATATCTTAAAATCTACAAAATAATTTAAACTTATTCTAATTGGACTTGAAATAGACTTGAAGAGCTTTCCAACAATATATTATATGCCTTTTTCCAATTTACGGATCAAATGTAATCAAAGTTTTAAAAACGCGTAAAAATTGGAAATTACCGCACCTTAGTAAAAATACCGTAACACCGCAGAGGTTGCCGTGCCACGACAATTCTTTTGACCCGCGGTTCTTTATTTCTTCACGATGCCTCGTTTATAGGGTTCCGTGCCTCACCCTTCACATTTCCTCTATAAATACAAGGCTGATTTCATCAGTTTCGGGGCACCAAATAATTCTCTCTTTCTTTCTTATGTTATAGCCTACATACTTGCCTTCCCTATTCACACAATTCATCCCTTAAGCACTCCTCGGTTCCGTATAACACCCGAATTTCATACTTAAACCAAGGTAGAACCGTTGAGGGTTTGGACCAAATCAACTCTACTTTTATTTAATTTAATTTCAATTTGATTTAATATTCCTTGAAGTTACTAACGTTTTATTCATGATGTAGCAATTTAAAGGAGCACGCGTAACGTAAGTAATTAATTAATTTAATTACTTACTCTTATTTTAATATTTCTAGTATCATGTTTAGGTTTATTGTTTTATTTTGGATGATTTGACTAACGATATTATGATTGAATTGCTTCCAATATTTTTGTTTATTCTATTATCTTATTGATCACCATATTGCATGTTCAAAGGGAATATGTAATTGAATATCACGACTAATAAGATAACTTGGGCGATCGATTAAGGTTCCTTTTTAATCTTGTTGTTTAATCAAGTGATCACTAATAATTAGAATTATGTGTTGCATTAATATTCAACCAATTTAGCCTAATATTAGTTTGGAGCAAATTAAATCTTTGTTTGTGTGCCTTTGAAATTGCAGGAATATTATTCACAATAAGAATCGAGTAGAGGCCAATACGGGCGAATGTGACTCCATGACTCACTTCATAGCATCATCCTCGATTCTCCTTTCGTGGTTGCCTATCGTTGTCCCTTAATCGTGGTTTCCTTATAATGATTTATGAACGGTTTACCAGTTCCTTTTGTTGGCGGCTCTCTACTACTTTGCTTTGTCCCTAATCTCGCATATGTCAATTCCCACTTCCTATGAGTGCCAAGCATATTCACAACATGCTTTTTTAGGCGCGTTTTGAATGACGCTTATAATTTGGCGACTCCACTGGGGAGGATTCTTGGTTATTCATCGATTAGAGTGATCAGTACTTAATTCAGATGAGTGGATGAGACTTGAAAGTTTCTTGAATTATATTCCATTGATTTAATTGACATTGTCACATATTCATATGCATACGCATTTTAGCTTACCTATTTTGCACAATAGTACATGTTCTATGTAAGTGGCTAGCCCGGGGAATTTAAGCTCTATCGACCCAAAAATGTTCATGACAATAAGGGTTCATCCGAGTTATTAAATCCACCCAAACTATGGAGTCGAATTCGATTTCATCACGAACTTGTGGAGACGCCCGTTGGCATACAACCTCAAGGGAGGATGCCTTGCTAACGCGTCCAAACTCTTAACCATGGTACCCTTTTGACACCCAAATAAGCTTGGTCATAGTCGAACATAGAACAAGACTCTAGGTTGCGAACTTCATTGTATCATGTGTGACAATGTGCTTATATGTGCATATTTTTATTGATTTTTTCTATTTATTATTATTTTTTTCTTGGCTTTTCTACATGGTGGCCTTCAAAATTCGCAAATTCTATTTAGTAAACAAAAAAAAGCCATAATTTCTAGTGGCACTAAAGATTGGTATAATTCTATTTAGTGACCTTTTTTCATTAAATGGTTAACCATTTTTAATTTTGGGCTCTTTTTTTAACCTTAATTAATTCATTAAATTACTAACCTACCCCTTAATTATTTACCCAAATTACTCACCACCACCCAATAGCCACCACCACCACACCATACAGCCACCTCAACTATCTTTTCTCCCTCTTCTGTCCCCTGCTACTCCCCCTTCGTCGTCCCCCAACCACGGGCCCTCCCCTTCCTTTGCCACCCTTCCCCAACCATTCCTCATCTCTCTAAACCAACCTGAACCTACCTCAAATCTAGCGATGGTTGTGTAGGTGGGCCATTTGAGAACAGCAGCGAGGCAAGCGGGGGAAACAAAGCTAAGATGTTGAGCGTAACAGCCTTTTTTGAGGAAACGATTGATTTTACTAACGGGAAATTGAAAGCCGGCTTTGACAAGTTAACGGACGGCATTATTACGCTCACCATTGCAACAACTACCAGTACCTTTGGTGGTAGATTTGGAGGACTTCATTGATGAAGGATTGAAGTGAGGTTAAGGATCGCGCAATTTAGTTTTTGGGTGGGGAGGCCAGAAATCGAAAAGGGAGAAGAAGGTGGTGGGTAGCCCAGCAATCAAAAAGGGACGTGAAGAGGTGTGATCAACTAGTAGCTTGTCGCTTGCGTTGTACGGTCACCGCGCGATCTGGTGGGTTGCACTAGGTCGCTGATGGTGATGTTGTGACTAATTGTTGTTGCTGCTGCTGGGTTGCTGCTCCTCTCATGGTGCGCAAGATGGCCAGAAAGGAAAGTTTAGCAGGGAAGAAGGTGGCCGCCTGGCCAGAAAGGGAAGGGCATGAAGGGAGAGGAGGTGGCCTGAAGTTATGGAGAGGGGAAAGGTAGAAGAGGAAAGGGGAAAATTAAAAAAAAAAAATTAATTTTTTTAAGAAAGGCTAGGTTAGTAAATTTACTATATTACTATGTTAAACGGTTAGCCGTAATTTGTTGATTTAGCCCAATAAGGTCACTACATAGAGTTTTGCAAATCTTTAAGGCCACTATAAACTATAGTCTTTTTTTGTTTCCACCAAATAGAATGTATGAATCTTGGAGACCACCATGTACAATTTCCCTTTTTTCCTTATCTAACCCTCTTTTTTTATTAGAGTCGAGTCATAGTTATTTTTTTTTTTTAGTTTGAGTCAATCCGGATTTTTATTCTAGTATCCTGCACAAGTATGAACTTGTTTTGGTCATAGCCAGAGTTCTAGAAATAGTTGCGTGTCGTGGAAACTATGGATCTGTAGCCCCTAGTTTTATCTTTCATTTTCCGTTGATTTCGTCTCAATCAGAGTCACGGATCAAAAGTTATAACCAAAATACTACAGCCTGTCTAGTTTAGGAATTCTTTTTAGCGTCCAATCTTCCTTTTTTAATGTTTTTTTTAATCTTTTCATGTCAAGCTAGTCTTAGCCAATCTTCTAATTCTTATAGTCCTCTAATCCATGTCAACTTTTATAACATAGGATTGTAGATTTTATTTTATTTTATTTTATTTTATTTCTAATCTTTTCTCATAAGTCTTACCTCTTCCTAGTTTCTTGTGATTATTATGCTAACCTTAACATGTGTTCTTTGTCTTTGACTATGGTTGATCTTATTTATAACTAACGATTGTCAATGGGCAGTTCACCTAGTAAATAGCTTAAACATTAAAATTGAACAAAATTATTCAAATTAGCTTGTCTTTTAGTTTCCCGTGCTATTAGGTCCTTGGGTCCTTTGTTTTCTTACAACGTCCTCATGTCTAGCCATACGATCATATCATGAGTCTTAATAAACTCACCTTATCACACTTGTTGAGTCGTTGCACACCCTTTGTCATCGAGTCATGTACCATATTGTTTATGATCGTATACTAGGACCATGCATGCGTTGTTTTCCGTCATAATAGGAATGAGTGGAGTATTTTCGCCTATTTTCAAAATTCTTTCACACACTCTTCCTTTCCAATCCGAGTACTGAGTCAATGCATTAAGTGAGCTCATTTTTTTTCCACAGGACTTGAGTCCAAAAATCACTAGGCAACAATTGGAAGGATAAGGGGAACGACACTCCTTCCTTTTTTTTTTCTTCCAATCAAAGCATCAGCAATAACAAACTTCTTGTCCCTCCTAGCGGCAAGAGGAACTCATAAGCAACCATGAAGACGAAGCACGAGACGAGTTTCCCATACAAGATTTCATGGTTTTTTTTTTTCCTTTTGCTTCAACCCTTTCCTCCTAATAAGTCTAGCATAAGTTCTCTTTATCCATGTGTCTACGTGTCATGTTTCTTACCTTTTCCATCAATGAGCATTCCTTTCCTTTGCATTCGATCATGTGATTAGCAACAAAAAGAAAAAATCAATTGTCGAACTAAACACAAGGTACATCAATGATTTGAGGCACCTTTGCAACCCATTATTCTCATCAACATTTCAAACACTTATCCACATCTTCACTAACCACCTTGAGCCTCGTCTAACGTTTGGCCTTCATTTTTTCAACCCACATTCACCTAACCTTGGAAAGGAAGGTGTGAAATTCGTGTAATATTCAAAAGCAAGAAAATAACGAAAAATTAAAAATAAAATAATGTCTAAGGGCAAGTGTTCCAATGTCTTTGATATGAACACGTCTCAAATTGGGTCTCTCATCGAGTGCTTGGTACCGTGCTTGAGAAACATGAATGCTAAGTGACTGATGGACCGCATGATCCGAGATTTTTCACACTGATTCAAAAGAATGAAAAAGAAAAAAAATATATAAAATCAAAGCAAAAAAAAATGTGAAAAATAAACTTGCAAAATTAAAAAAAAAAATTCAAATACACAATTACACATCTTGGGGAGCTTCTCTCGAGTCTTGAGCCTTTCACCCTATCTTCTTCAAACCACTAGCTTAACCACGGTACAACACTTGAATGACCTCTTTGAGATATACATACATTTGTGCAAAGTTCGGCTAGAGCTACGTTCGGCCTGATTCCTAACGGATATGTAGGCAATCTCACATTGAGGTGCAGCCACATTCATATTCATACATGATCGAGTCAAAACATTTCCAATGCATATCCCTATCCATATAGAGCTAGACTTGGGGGCTTAAACCCACATCACTTTAGCTTACCTAGCCTAAAGAGTCATCATCTTTCACTCTTCTCATATCTATTTCCATCACTACCATAGCCTTCGCAGCCAACCTTTAGTATCACTTTCACACACATCATTCACACATACAATGCCATATCCTCCTTCTCTTAGTAACATTATGAAATCTTGTTTCATCAACGCGCATGCTTCATCATCCTTCACATCAACATCCGACAAACGTCATCATGGTGATAAATCATTTTACACTTGCTTAGCTCCCTGACCTAAGCAACATTCATCAAGATTCATTATCACACTTACTTAGCTCCCTAACCTAAGCAATACTCAGCAAACACCACTGTATACGTGCTTAACATCCAGACCTAAGTACCGTCCAAGATTGTACATGATGCTTAGCTCGTTGACCTAAGCAACATACACCGACAATAAACTATGATTGTACTGTGCTAAGCTTCTTAACCTGAGTGCATTCATTGATCATGTCACATGATGAAATTGTCCTTAGCCTCCTAGCCTAAGAACATTCATCATACATACATTATTTTCAAGATAAGTGAGTCAATTTGACAAGAAGAAAATCCATGTGATTCACGTTGTTTTGCTCAACAAGGAAGTTCAAAACTTCTTCCCATTTTTAATCATTTTCTCTTATGGGGAAGTTCAAAAACGTTTCTAAAAAATTTTCTTTTGGGGAAGTTCAAAAACTTTTTCAATTTTTTTTTTTATCGAGGGAAGTTCCAAAACTTTTACTTCATTTTTCAGGTCTTTCTTTTTCGGGAGAAAGTCGGTACCCTCCACTCATGACAAAAAAATGACGGAAATTTATTTTGCTTTTTCATTTTTAGTTGCTTGTGTCTGCGCACACACTCAAACTATACATATACACACACAATCACAAGTCATACACATGTCAAGTCAAGCTTGGTTAAATCAGTTGGTCAAGTCAATCACAGTCTATGCGAGTCCCTTGGCAAATTCTATTTTGCAGGTCTCAGGTACAATCGAACAAATCATCATCTACAACCCACGTTCGGGGACAATCGAACCATCAACATCTATAACCCACGTTCAGGGGCAATCGAACCATTATCATTTACAACCCACGTTCGGGGACAATTGAACCATTATGGTTTACAACTCACATTCGGAGACAATCAAATCATTATCATTTATCAAACACTCAGTGATCATGCCGAGGCGCGGATGATTCACTTTGCAAGTTTCTCGAGGCGCAGAGATTTGTAATTTTCCATCAACGGGCATGTTTTCCTGAGGCGCAGAAAATGGTCATCTTTTGCATACTTCTCGAGGCGTAGAGGTCTGCAATTGTGTCCCAAGGCGCGGACACTTAGTGTTATTCCCGGAATATGGAATTTCACTTGTGAGTTGCTCGAGGCGTAGGAATTCACGATAGGATTCCCGAGGCGCGGATACTATCTCAAATCAGTCTTCCTGAGGCGTGGAAGATCATCATTCAGTAGGCTGCTCAAGGCGTAAGAGTCTACGTCATGTTTCCCGAGGCGCGGAAGCTTGTCACCTTTTATTTAGTGGATTGCTCGAGGCACAGTGGTTCATGATAGAATTTCCGAGTCGCAAAAGACCCCTTATCCGGTAGATTTCTCAAGAAGCAGAAACCTACCAAACGTATTTGCTGCTAGCCCACTTGTTTCAGATACGTATTCTATCCCTTTACTCTTTTGTCTGTGGAACTAACGCTTTTCTGATAGTATCGGCGTATACAGAGTGATTTAGGATCGCCAAACGTCTTAAATCATTCTCCGTCCAATCGACTACTTTGACTATCGTTTTCGAAACTTGCGTACCTACAAACTCAGTCAAAGTGGGGGCTTCCATAGACACCTAAAAATGTCTCCCCGATGATGAACAACCTTTCACCGCCATTATTGGTCGAGTTGGGTATTTAATCTTTGGAGTGCTTAAATCCATATTCAATCTAATACATTTCATAAACCAACCCAATTCTTAGACCATTTCCCGAAACCATAACTTATTATCCTCTTTTCGTGTCCACATTACAAAACCGAGCTAAAATTATTTCGTGGCCTTATAATTTTGATCCAAATATTATTTGGTTGGATAGCCCTTGAAATAAGCTTTCCAACGGCATATCATAACCCCAATTTCGATATAAATGAAGAACATATGAGCAAAACACTAAAACTCAGCCAAAAATCGACACCCTTGCATTAAAACGACCATATTGTAAAATATACAAAAGATTTTAACCTTATTCTAAGTGGGTTAGAAAGTAGACTTGAAGATCTTTCCAACAATACATTATATGCCTTATTCCAATTTACAATCAAATGTTATCAAAGTTTTTAAAACACGTAAAAACTGGAAATTACAGCGCCACGGTAAAAATATCGTAGCACGGCAGAGATTGCCATGCTATGGCAAATATTGTCGTGTCACAGCAATTCTTTTGACTAGCGGCGCTTTATTCCTTTGCAGCGCCTTGTTTCTAGGGTTCTGTACCTCACCCTTCGCATTTCCTCTATAAATACGAGGCTGATTTCATCAGTTTTGGGGCACCAAATAATTCTCTCTTTCTCTCTTATGCTTTAGCCTATATACTTGCCTTCCTACTCACACAATTCATCCCTTAAGCACTGCCCGGGTTCCGTACAACACCCGAAGTTCCATACTTAAACCAAGGCATGAAAGATATAACCGATTAAGGGTTTGGACCAAATCAACTCTACTTTTATTTAATTTAATTTCATTTTGATTTATTATTCCTTGAAGTTATTAACATTTTATTCATGATGTAGCAATTTGAAGGAAAGCGCGTAACGTGAGTAATTAATTAATTTATTTACTTACTCTTATTTTAATATTGCTAGTATCATGTTTAGGATTATTATTATATTTTTGATGATTTGACTAACGATATTGTTTCGGGGTTTTTTGCGAGATGTCCTATGGGAGAGTTACGTCACCAAGACTGGCGCCTCGCTTGTCTATACAAGCAACAAACGGAAGCTCCGGTTGTTAGGAGCTCCGCCTCCAACGATCAAGTTAGAACGTGTTCGGGCAGGAAAATGCGGAAAGTAAGTAAATCTTCTCGAATCCCGAGATCATATGATTTCTCTGTTGTAAAAGAATAGTAAATGATGTAATAAATGAATGTGTCCCTAAAATAGGGTAAATGTCCCTATTTATAAGGCATTGGGATTTTTGCCCTTACGTAGGTCTGAATGACCTACGTTTGACGGGCTGCGTCGTTTTACGGCACCTCGGGAAATGGGCCTGAGAAGGATGCGAATTCCCTTTAGGCTCTGCAGACCACGTGTCATGTCCTGGTTGCCCTTTTAGAGCATTCCGAGGAGACACGTGTTGTGCTAACAGGGGTGATGTAGCGTGCCACGTGGTGCCTGTGACAAGTGTCACACATGCATTGGTGAACAGTAATTTAATTGTCTACCTTCTGGAGTAAATTTCAGAATTTCCCCTCAGATTCTACCCCTCTATAAATAACTTTTTACCCCCTCATTTTCGCATATTCACAAAAAATATGAGAGAATCTTTAACTTTTGAGATAATTTGATTGCTGCCGCTTGTGTTTGATCCGCCTGCATCGCAGACGTCCCTAGCAATTTCAACAATACCTGCTTCCTAAAGGTTATAGCCTGCCTTCCCTCTCTTTCCTGCTTTTTATTATTGTCTGTGTTTGTTTTCCTTTGTTTTCAAAAATGGTTTCACAAACACACATGGCACAGCCTAAGATACCTGTCAGCCGGTCACCTGGGACGGCTGAATCTAGGATTAGGAGTGTCGCTTGCCCGCTCTTGGACTGCCCCTTACAAACATCCTTGAATTTGATCGTCTCTGTGTCTTGCAGGACACCATGGCCAGAACGAAGAGAACGACCAGAGAGAAAAATGAGGACGACTCCTTTAAGGTGCCAGTTAATGAAGTCTCTGACCACCAGCCCAAGTATGCCTGGGGACTCTATTTTGAGGGAGTCAAGGGACGAGTTAGAAAGTGATGCTTCTGGCTCGGTTCAGGGATCGTCCCATTCGGGCGATGAGTCAGGTGGCTTTAAGGCGGAAATTGGACAGTCTGCTATGAATGAGGAAATTCAGAGCACCGAAGCTAAATCCGAGTCGGCGGAAGAGGCCACCTTAGCCGAGAGAGGGCGAGGGGAGACTTATTCCTCCCTCCAAGAGGAATTCACCCCTTACTTCACCCATATTTCAGCAGGCACCAAGAAAAACATGTTCAAAAAATTGAACGACTTCCGTGCCACCTACGTCATGGGGGCCAGTTATGAAATCCACGTTCCTGACTTGGATGATATAGTCGTCTGGCCGTTTGGGTCCAGTTATAGAGATCAATGCTTCGATTATTATGAAGCAGCAATATAAACAGCCCTAAGATTTCCCCTGCATATGGCCGTAGAAAAGATTTTGGACGAATACCGCTTGGGGGCTTGGCAACTTGCCCCCAATGGGTGAACATACTGGGGTATGTCGCCGCAAGCTAAATGCTCAAGGTAGAGTCGGGCTTTGAAGCTTTTGCCTCGATGCGTTATGTGAGCAAGGCCCCTAAATCAAGCGGTCCCGACTGGTATACCTTGACTTGCCACAAAGGGTATATGATGACCGTTGATAAGGAATCTAAGTGGAAGGACTGGTGAAACAAATTTTACATTATTTCTTCATCCGACACCCGGAGGAACCGAAAGTATAATTTTTTGGAACCAAAACCCCTATCACTTTGGACAAAAGGCTATCCTGCCGCCTGTACCTAAAGAAGGTTGGAATCAAATCCTCATGCCTGGCCTTTTTAAAGTTACAACCAAAATCATAGAGGGAAAGAACGAGAAGGAGATAATTCCCCACAGATATATCCCTAGGTTTGAGTGGTTGACAGATGACACTTATCTTACCGCCTGTGGCCTTAGTACAGAAAAACCTAAAGGTAGAGGGCCGACTGCGTTTGTTAGCAAATTGCTATTTTTTTTTTTAACCTGCATTCGCCCTATTTTTGTAGACAAAGCAATAGAGCACGTCTCTTCGAACAAGAAACCTGCTAATTCTGCTACCGCCTACCACCAAATGATCAAGCAGAAGGCTCAAACCTTTCAAGAGAGATCAGTTGGACCACGTAAGAAATATTTACCAACATTTTGTTTGCATACATGCGGACAATGCTGTCTTATACTGACAGCTTTATCTTTTAATCTTGTAGGAGGGACTGAACAAGCCGCATGTGCCCCCTCATTTTGGCCAAAAATCACAGAAGAGTCCGTCTGTAGTTGACCGAACGCCTACCAAATCAAGGAAGACGGTGGCACAGAAGAACCCCTCGACCGCAAAATATGGGGAAGACTCTCACCCCTCCGCTAGCGACAATTCTCCTGCTTCCCTAGAAGCACTGAAAAAGTTGGACACCCCTAAAGCGTTGAAGAGTGGTCAGCCACTCACCATTGCTATCGGCTCAGCAGCGACAACCGGGCTTGCCCTAGGTGGACATAAAGAAAGGCATCACAGAGATTTGGAGGCTGACCTTCCTCAAGGTATTACTGCTGTTTTGGGTGTAGTTCCGGTGAGAGTCGTCGAACCACTAACGACACTACTAGGTCTTGGGCTGCCTTGCTCGGATCTCAAGCTAGCGGTCGGAACCTCTGGCGAGCATCGGCTAGCAGACCTGCAAGAGAGAGAACGTAAACTGCCCTCAGGGGTGACTTCAAGGAACCCCCCTCCGATGGCTAAGTAAGTGTTTGTCTCTTGAGGGAATAATAAGCTTAATATGCTTTAAAGAGATAAATAGAGGGAGAGAGAGATTATTTAACCCGCTTTTCTTATGGTGAGTCTAGGGGTATTTATAGTGTATTATAACCCTAGCCTAGGCGGTCAGCTTGCGGTTGACTTATCGTGCTTCTGCCTAGAGCCTTTGCCCTGAGTTTGAGCCTGGGTCAGCCTGTGGCCGACTTATCTTGCTTGAGCCTCTGACCTGAGCCTCTGCCCTAAGTCTGAGCCAGGGTCAGCCTGTGGCTGACTTATCGTGCTTCCGACTTACGCCTCTGCCATGTGTCTAAGCCCGGAGATCTGGGCTAGGATGAGAGCGCACATCATGGGCAGCGCTGGGAGCATAGGGCAGCTTAGCAAGAGCCAACCTATACAACTAGCCCCCCAAGAGGTGGTTTGAGATACTCATCCAGCTCTTTCCAAGTAGAGACGCATCTTCTAGTCAGGGCTCGGAGTGGAAGGCAGCCAGCAGGAGCTACCCTATACAACTAGCCCCCAATGCGACAATACGAGGGGCTCGTGCCGGCGATTTTATGCATCTGGCCTCAATGGTTCCTTGCTCAACAAATTGTGAGACCGAGAACATCCCCACACAACTAGCCCCCCTAAGTCTCAGAGGTGCGGGTCAGCGAGTCTGAGACTCAAAGGGTTATGGCAGGATAGTGCTAATGTTGCTAATAAACAAAGTGACGAACAAAATAGAGCGAGGAGCTTTGATTACTCCCGCTGAAAGTTATGCAAAGCGACGACCAGGAGCTTTGATTACTCCTGCTAAAAGTTATGTAAAGCGACGAGCTGAGCTGAGCAAAGAGCTTTGATTTCGCCCGCTGAAAGTTACAAGCTGAGCTTGAGCAAGGAAGTTTCATTGCTTCCTGCTGAATGCTGAAAATTACAAGCAGGGCTCGAGTGAGAAATTTTCACTATTCCTTGCCGCATGCTGAAAATTACGAGCAGGGCTCGAGTGAGAAATTTTCACTATTCCTTGTTGCAAGCTGAAAATTACGAGCAGAGCTCGAGTTCTTGCTCACTACCGTTGCCTGAGGTAAGGATGCTTCCAATTATATTGTCTGGGAGTATGCCCATCTTGGCTAGCTCTGAAGAAGCGCTCGCTGCCAATGGCAGGGGTGCTCCCATAATGAGGCTAGGTGCAGCCCCCACATTGACAGGCTCCGGATGATGACATTTAATTGTCTTTGGTACCACCTCACCCTCTACCTTAGGTGTGATATAGTGAGATGATGGCTCAAGCGTCCTTGGGCCATTACCTCCCTGCCAAGGTAGAGGGGGTGGTAGCGCAGAATGTTTGCCCCCATTTACCCTTCCATCGTCTCATATACGTTGGCTCGGGGCTGCCTTTCCACGGTCTCTGGGACGTGGCTTGAGGCTTGTAGATTATGCCCTTCCATCGTCTCAAGGACATTGGCTCGGGGCTGCCTTTCCACCGTCTCAAGGACACGGCTCGAGGCTTGCTGATTTTGCCCTTCCATTGTCTCAAGGAGATTGGCTCGGGGCTGCCTTTCCACCGTCTGTGGGACATGGCTTGAGGCTTATAGATTCTGCCCTTCCATTGTCTCAAGGACATTGGCTCGGGCTGCCTTTCCACCGTCTCAAGGATGTGGCTCGAGGCTTGCTGATTTTGCCCTTCCATTGTCTCAAGGACATTGGCTCGGGGCTGCCTTTCCACCGTCTCTAGGACGTGGCTTGAGGCTTGTCGATTCCGCCCTTCCACCGTCTCCAGGACATTGGCTTGGGCTAGCTGATTTCTGCATGTCAGCGTGTTGAGGCCATTTTCGCTTATTTAGCTTTTCCTGTTCAAATTGTCAGAAATATGCAATTTTGCAAATATATGTAGAAACAATAAATGAAGTGATAGCTTAGAAATGCCTTATGTAGAGGTGAATATTTCAAAAGCTATCCATGCTCCCCACCGAGTTTAGGGATTGATCTTTGCACTAAAGCTGACAAAACTAACACAACATAACATGACATGACACGACAATATGACACAAAATAAACACGAAAAAATTAATATAAAATTAAATCTGGATATGAACATAACATGACCTTGCTGCCAGCTTTAGAAACAATTGTCATTCCCTTCACACGAGCAGGGGTAGGATGGAATTGCTGCTACAACCTGCTGCCAATTTTGATCTCTGACAGGAATAATTTTTCAGGGGAGGAGCTATTCCCCAATAATAGTCCCCCAAGTATTAGAGGTGCCAAGGCAGGTCTAAGACTTTAAAGGAGAATGATTTTTTTTTTTTTTTTTTTTTCCTAAAAAATCTGATTGTCTTGCTGATATTTTGTGGATTCTCTGATGACTTTGTTGCGAATGTTTATTATTGTGCTGCCAAGTCTGCTATCATTGCTCCAATATTCTGATACTTTTTACTATGGAATATAATTGACCTGGGGAAAATGTTCTTGCTGAGATCTCTGCTTATTCTGCTGAAAATTCTAATTTTCTAGCTTAAAATTTTTCAGCCCTGCTTAAAAATTCTAATTTCTTCTGCTGAAGCATGTGATGACTCTGCTTGAAATTTCCCTGCTAATAAATTCGATTACTTGCTGAAAATTCCGGTTTTTCAGGTGAGAGAATCCGGCTGGCTTGCCGAAATTTCAGATTTTCTGAATATACCAATTTGTCTTACGAGAAATCTGACTAACTTGTTGAATTTATTCTACTTTTCTGATGACCTTGCAGTAGATTTTATGTTGTCGTGCTGCCACATCTATTTGCCTTGCTACCACATTCTGATATTTCTTCTTTTCTATGTGAACGGGTGGTTTCGTGCTGCTATAGCAAACATCATGTCTCAACCAGGTAATTGCACTGAGTTACCCTTGCTGCCAGGCCTCAAAATTTGCAACATGTATGCTTAAACAGTCACAGCTGCTGCAGCAATTGTTGTTAGACCTTCCATTGAAGTTCAACATGTTGCCCGTTGTTCCTGGATGCCATTCTCTAATATGTGCAGATGGAACTTGCAGCCTTTTTCTTGGAATATAATGGGCTGAAGTGCCATCTTGTGGTGCCATACTACCCTTCAAGAATCGATAATGTTGCCTCGCATTTTATTCTTCATCATTTAGAGGGAACTTCATTTGAGTTGATACATTTAAGGCATTTCAAGCGCTGCACATTACTTGAGTCTTCAAACTGACCAAGTGCCAGTCATTTCGGAGACTTAAGTTTTTATTTCCGTTAAATCAGCTTGCTAGTTATTTGCTAAGGATGCTTCAGCTTTGCCTTGTTGTGCTTCTTGTATATCTGTGAATTCTGACATTTAATCTTGGTGTTGCTGAGGGTGATTGATTTCTAAATATTGCAGCAGCCTTTTTGCTTCCATGGATGCTGATTATAAATTGTGTGACGGTTTTGCTGGGATTTTTATCAACCTCCTTTGTCAGAATTTAACGCAACTAAGCCTGAACTCACTAATGCTCGTATGAGGGGGCAGCCATTCTGCCCATCCTCCCCCAAAAAGTGCTATAGGATATTTATTTTTTGAGAGGATTGAACCAGAAGAAGATGGCCAATCTTGTTGTAAACACAGTCAGGTCTTCGATCCTTGAGCCCTTGAAAGTAGATCTCACCACGGATTCCACATTTCATATTCTGAATTTGCCGTCGAAGATAGTGCCATTGTTGTTAGTGGCCAACTTCTTTTTTTGAGTGACCTTGCTACAAATCAGAGCTCTTACAATGCTATGTAAGCCTTATTAGCAAGCTGTGAGTGTGTACCTTTATTTTCTGATCATTAACTACACGGGATAGGTTAGTTTACTCCTACTCCCCCGCTTTTTCCTGCCTTCTTTGCCATGGCTGCTGAATGCCTCTCGTTAGTATTTAGGGTCTTGCTACGCCGTTGAGCATGTCATAACCATCTGCTATAATTAATCTGAATTAAATTCAAAACATACTAAGAAGATATTTTAGTTTAATTTTCCTGGAAGAAGAAATGTTGTAGGCAATTCATCACATGTGTTCATTGTCTTGGATAATCTGTCTTATTCATCGCTTACCACATCTTTGCTGCTTCCGTAGTATGCTTTTGCTAGAATTTGCCATGACTCAATGCGGGCTCGCTAACACTCAAATAAATAATTGTAATTTGGGTATCAACAAACATGAGTAATGGCGAAGGTCAAATATGTTGTCCACTGAGAGATTAGCAGTTATTCTGCCATTCTTCTCCAAAAATGCTTTAGAATATATATTTTGAGGGTGAATATAAGCAGAAGAAGACGACCATTCCTCAATCAGAGCTGAGTATACAGTGTACTCTTACTCTCTCCATCCCCCCCCCCCCCCCCTTTTTAATATATATATATACAAGAAATCCCATTCATTTTTGAAGTTGCCGAAAGATTTATCTTGTATCATGGTATTCTTCTCTGACATATTCAAGCAACCTGGGCTTTTATAGTTCCAAATAAAATTAAAGGTTTCTGGAAAAGCTTATTATCCTTGGTGTATCAGTTTCTGAATTTGCAATAGCTCTTTCCTATCCTGATATCGAACTGATCATAAAATGTAGAACTATGCAATTTTATTTGCATGAGTCTTTATAACCTCATTTCATCAGTCCAGTGTATTGTCGTATAAGTACTCAGACTTGTTATCTCACTTTAAAACTAGCATTATTTTCTGAGAGCAATACTGAGTATAAATCTCTACCAATATTGGAAGCTTCAACAGTTAACATCCATGGGGCTGTGTTCATTGCAGTATATGGGTCTTGTCCGCTATTTCAAGCTAAGCACACCACCATTTCTCCCCTTTGATACGCATGAAACGCTGCAATTGCCATCGGGTCACTCAAGAAATCAGCTTGTAAAAGTAAATCCGTGCCCAAAGATGTTAATATTATGCCAGCACCATCTTTGACAGAATCATCAATAGCCTTTAACATTGTGGAACAAGAGAAATTATCTATTGTGCAGACCTTGTAAACTGCCAGCCTATAGATGGTAAGCCACATCTTGCTGTGCCTTCTGCTAGTTCAAAATAACAAGCGTTCATAACTTGTACTCCTTCTGCAGTTGCTGATGTATGAGTCCCATAGCTGGCATGGTCCATTCTCTCTCAAGATTCCTCAAATGCTTACAGATCATAAAATGTAAGATTGCATAGTTCCATTTGTTTGAATTTTATCGGCTTCTTTTATTAAAATCTGGAACAACTAAGTGTGAACTTTGATGATAACCATATAATATGCAGTAATCCCAACCACTCTCCCCCAAAAATGCTTTGGAATATACATATTGAGTGAGAGTGTGACCAGAAGAAGACGCCAAGGTTGCTAATGCGTTTTGGCTAAGTTGAACTTTCTGTCCTCGGAACCTCTGCGTGCCTCACCATTAACCATATGGTGGCTTGCGTATCCCGAGTCGAAGACTTCCAACCGCCTCCACTCTTTGTACTTTGGACTCATATGAAGATAAGGATACCTCTCTTAATACTCGACCGTTTACAGCTGCTAGACAGCTTTATCAGAGGCTCTCATTTGTTGGTAATACCCCAAGTATTGCTTACGCAACTGCTTGTATCGATGGTATCAACGGTTGTGAACTTGTGAAGCTCTTTCATATGTACAAGTCTTCTGTATGGGCATACATGTACTCCAGTAAATCATGTGCTTCGATTTTTAATTTCCTGCTAATATATTCTGAGGGTAGGCTCCTTTGAGTAATTTTGCTTGTGAACTTACTGCACACTTTGTGCCTGTGACCAACCTACTTCTGCGAGATCAGAGAACATAATTAAATTGTAGCTTGTAATTAAATTGTAGTAGCACAAGTCACCACATGAGCCTTCTTCCATGCTTGTAATTAAAATACAATCATGGGTACCCACAAGGATTTATAATTCTTTCTTTTGCAGCAGGTTTGAATAAGGCTTTCGTAAGGAATAGTTTATATTGCTTTTTTGTCCAATACTCATCATTAATAGTCTTGCTTTTTATACTTCCCAATGAATTGTTGCAAACTCTGAACACAGCAGGTCCTGCGCTTTCTTGTTGGCTCTGCTTGATTTTTTCTGTCTTACATCTCTCCACCTCTCTTTTATGCACAATTAATCACTGTCATTACTGAAGATGAGCAGTAGACGAAATAAATATGTCCACAACCTTCGAGCATAGGAACCAAATGAGAGATGAAATAAGCGGGATGTCAGTATCAAAAACTCCCATTATCTATTGTAATGGCTTACTCTACATCAACTCCAGCTATGGTAACATGCCTTAATTCCAGTCAGGGTCTGACTTATCGCTTAGGTTGCTCAAGAGACTCATATGTACTGCTTATTTCTAATACCCAGCTCCGAAATTGTCTTTTGGGCGTTTTATCGAACAGCTACCGTGCATATTCAACTTGCCGAATTTTTGTGAACGCTTTTACTAAGCAATTGTCCACATAAATAGTTGCTTGATTTTATGCAGTTGAATCCAATGGTTGAATGCCGTGTTTCTCAAAGTTGGAATGACGAAAACGGAGCGGTGATCGTAGTGTTTGCGAAAGTTCGGAGCAGGTGGGAAGCTCGTGAGCTCTTTCGCTCCTCCTATTCGAATATGATCTCATCCAATCTGAGTAAATATAGATTGATATATGTGGTTTTGTTTTTGGTCACCATTTCGGTTGTAATTTTTGGCTTTGTAAATGGGTTGATCCACTCTTTTTGGTTGTGGGTGATATTTTTGAGCTAGATTTAGATGAAAACAGGACTAAAAATTTTTATCAGCTTCCGACTACCACCTTGGTTGGCGGCGGGTAAAAGGTTTTTCTTAGTTCTCTCACTTGATGGCCCTTAATAACTCAGCCGGCTAGTGCTTCAAGGTCCGTTTTGGTTCGATCCCTCCTTCTAGTGCCAATAGTTTCGGGTGTAGTTCCGGTTAGAGTCGTCGAACCACTAACGACACTGCTAGGTCTTGGGCTGCCTTGCTGGGGTCTCGAGTTGGCGGTCGGAACCTCTGGCCAGCATTGGCTGGCAAACCTGTAAGAGAGAGAACGTAAACTGCCCTCGGTGGTGACTTCGAGGAACCCCCCTCCGATAGCTAAGTAAGTGTTTGTCTTTTGAGGGAATAATAAGCTTAATATGCTTTAGAGAGAGAGAGAGATTATTTAACCCCCTTTTCTTATGGTGAGTCTAGGGTATTTATAGTACATCATAACCCTAGCCTAGGCGGTCAGCTTGTGGCTGAGTTATTGTGCTTCTGCCCAGAGCCTCTGCCTTAACTCTAAGCCCGAGTCAGCCTGTGGCCGACTTATCTTGCTTCTGCCCAGAGCCTCTAACCTGAGCCTCTGTCGTGAGTCTAAGCCTGGGTCAGCCTGTGGCTGACTTATCGTGCTTCTTACTTAAGCCTCTACCTTGAGCCTGACCCCGGAGATCTGGGCTGGGGTGAGAGTGCATCCCTTGGGCAGCGCTGGGAGCATAGGGCAGCTCAGTAGGACCCAACCTATACAACTGCCTTTAACCCCTTGCCCTACCTTTGTAGGGTAAAGTCTTATCAACAGTCCCCAGCAGCTCCGAAGACACCCGGTCTATAGACCGAGCTTATGCCAACTTCTTACCAGATGTTAATGTGCAGATGTTGCCTAGAGGCCGAATATACAACAGTTCGCTAAGAACATGCTCAAGGCCGTCTCCCCTGCTGAACGGGAGTCTGTAAGAGGGGTTGGCACCCTCAATTTTGACTCTATATTGGCTCTCCTTGCTGAGGTAAAGTAGCCAAGTTAGAATTTCTCTTTTATCTTTCTTATGCCGCCTGTTATTAACAAGGCGTTTTTGAGGGATGCAGGCAATGCTGCGAGTAAATGAGCTTAAGAAGCCGTTCTCGGACAAATAGAATGAGGTAAAGAATGCCAAAGAATGGGCCGCCTCTGCTCTTGACTGAGCCATGTTTGACATTTGTAAAAATGAGGCACTAACAAGTGATATGCTGCATTCACAAGCGGAGGCCAACCTACAGGTCAAGGCCCGACTGGACACGGCCAACGAGCGGGTTGCTGACCTCGAGGCTCAACTGAAGACAGCTAAGTCCAAGCTCGAGGCGCTTGAAGAGGCTCACAAGGAGACCGACAACCTTCGTCGTCAGAATGAGACCTTGAAACGGAAGTTGTCCAACCAAGAGGTGCAGTTGAGGAAAAAATTTGAGGCCAGGGCCGAGGAAGAAAAGAAATAGTTGATCTCTGACAATGAGGCCAACTGTGTCACATGGATGAAGATGGCCTAGAAAGTTTTGTTTCCTAAGGACGACTACTCTATCTTGGAGTATCGTTTTGACGAGGCCACTAATGCGCTTAACAAGCAGCAGTTGTAGTAGGAAATGGAGGATACGGTCGAGGATGAGGAGATGGCCGCAAATCAGGAGCTCGAACATAATGAGGAGCATCCGGCTAATGCTGGTGAAAAGCCGGAAGGTAATGAAGAGCAGCCTTTCCCTTGAACATATTAAGATTTGTTGTTCTTTTCTTTGGCCGGATGGCTTGGTACTTACTTTTCCGGCCTATGCGCCGAGTAACTTTGTACCCTTACCGACTGGGGAG
Organism: Chenopodium quinoa; assembly: GCF_001683475.1. Taxonomy (NCBI): domain Eukaryota; kingdom Viridiplantae; phylum Streptophyta; class Magnoliopsida; order Caryophyllales; family Amaranthaceae; genus Chenopodium; species Chenopodium quinoa. The sequence continues at coordinate 6,841,536 of NW_018744367.1, forward strand.
TCGGATCTAAACAACAATTCCTCTACTCTTTTCATCGATTGTATATCGATTAACAATTTCTTTTGACCGGCCGTGGGGTCGATTATTATTATTTATGAATTTGCCAACTATGAGGTCGGTTTTGTTTCCTTTGCATTCTTGCAGGTTTTTTTTTTCAAGTTCTTGAATTTTTGTTGCTATGCATAAATTTGACTAAGTATATAGCCTGCTTTATTCTATGCATGCGGTTTTTTCGTTATACTGGATGTTCTTGCCCCTAGACTGCTGTACACTTGGTTTCAAAAAGTGGGTTGATTGACTTAGAAATTTTTGATACTTGAAAGAGTATGACTAATTTCCAAGTCAATCAATCACTATGGTGATTGCCCCAAACTAAGCGATCAGTCATCCATCGAGCGGAAGGGTAAAGTTTAAATATCAGACGGCCATTGGCCGTATTCAATCGTCGGGACAGACAATCTTCTCGTAAATTTAGACAATCAGTAGCTACAATTGCTAAGTTTGGACTTAGCCTCTATTACTAATTAGGGACACCTCTACTTCTTTGAGTAGGCGGCGTGATCCCATTCGTTCATATTTTCCAGGAGTTGTTCTCTCATTGAGATGAGCAGATGGCCTGGTAGGCCATCTGGGAAGTAGTTCAGTATACTTGTTTAAGCAAGTTTGACCCATTCACGTGGACGTTTCCTTTCTCATAGGGGAGGTTGCGTTTATGAGCCGCCTGTGTTGCCCCAAGGCAATTGCAGACGTTCATGTAGTTAAGTTTAACCCCATTAAATTTTAATCTAAGGTGTCCTATGGCTGGTTTCCGTCTGTATTCCCATAGGGCACACGGTTGGTTAAATAGTGATGGTTATCCGTTAGTTTTACGAGGACAAATGGCTACGAGCTTTATTGAAGCAGTCGGTTGGGCCGTTTGTGTTATGAGTTTATAGAGCAATGTACCACCCGAATGGGAGATGCTCTCTGTAAGCGAATTCACCAGGATGGGCGTCACCGAATATCTCACCCCATTAGAGTGGACAGTTGGTTTAGATTTTACCGTCTGCACATTGCACAGGAGGTGCTCCCATAGGGAGGGTATCTAATAATATGATTGCAAAATGAAAATAAATTGAAATAAAAAGCATTTTTTATCAATAAGCCTTTCATTTACCAAAATTTTACAAGTCTCAAAAGTAGTACTTTTTCAAGTTGTCTATATTTCAAGTTCTATCTAGCTTCCTGTCGTCTGGTGTTTCCAGGTAGTAGGTGTTGTCTCTTACTTCTTCATAGATCCGGTAAGGACCTTCCCAATTGGGTGTTAACTTGCCTTGCTCATTAGCCCTACCGGTTGCCTCGATCTTGCGTAGCACAAAGTCTCCCACTTTCAAGGGTCGTTTGTGCACTCTCTTGTTGTAGGCTCTTGTCATTCTCAAACGGTAAATCTGATGGAATAAGGCGGCATTGCCCCGGCGTTATGGGAGAGAGTACAATGCTAGTCGCATGGCTTCACAGTTTGCCTCTTCATCATACAACATGACCCGAAGAGTCGGCTCATAAAACTAAATAGGTAAAACGTCCTCAGCTATATATACCATGAGGAATGGGGTCTCGCCGGTTGCCCCTTTTGCTGTGGTTGTGAAGGCCCAAAGCATATGAATTAACTCCTCAGCCCATAGGCCGCCAGTTCTTTCAATTTTCTTTTTAATGCCGTTAGAGATTAGCTTGTTAACGGCTTCAACTAGGGGTAAAAGTTCGGTTTTCGGTTTGGTTTTTGCCCAAACCAAAATCGAACCACCATATTTCGGTTTCTTGATTTTGCAAACCACACCGCACCACTTTAGCTTTGAAACCAAACCAAACCAAACCACCTAAATTTCGGTTTTCTTAAAAAAAATCAAACCACACCGAATTTTCCTATCAAGCATCATAACACATCAAATTTCGCAAAAAAAAAAAAACCGAACCAAACCACCACCCACCATCCATCCTGACCACTCGAAACCCACCCTAACCTAATAAAAATCAGTCACCCACACATTGACGAAACCCAATTAACCCACCTTATCACCACCCCTAACCCAGATTCGCACCCACCACAACCCACAACAACCCACAACCCACCTTATTTCACCGCTCTTCATCCCTTCCACCCAAACCCTAACCTTAGATCGACCCAAAACTACCTACCACCACCACAATTCAATCACACACCACCATAAAAATAAAGTAGAAAAAAAACCTCAAACATACCTCACATTCCACCGAAAAACCTCGAATTCGGGTTTTAAAGGTCAAATTCGACCATGAAAACTCTAGATCTAGTGTTTTCATGGTCGAATTTGATATAAAAAAACCTTTAGAATGTGAACACTGGTGGTCGTCCTAGGTCGTTTGCGGTTTGCCTAAGTAATATTGGTTGAACTGTCGAAGAGGAAAAGAGAGTGAAAGTGGAGAAGAGATCGAAGAGGATAGAGAAAGGACGGAGTAGAGATTAGAGAAGATCAGAAGAGGAAAGGAGAGAGAGTGAGAACTAAGAGGGAGAAAGGGCGGAAAGAGAAGAGGAAAGAGTGAGAGGATGAGAAAAGGAGAGAGATTGAGAGAGTGAAACTAATTTAAGGTTTTTTTTTTTGCTTTATATAGTATGGGCCGAAATTTGGTTCGGTTTCGGTTTTTCGGTTTTTCATTTCCCGAAACCGAAACCGAACCATATAATTTCGGTTTCTTGATTTTACAAACCGAAACCAAACCACTTAATAAAAAAACCCAACCATATTACTAATTCGGTTCGGTTTGGTTTTAAACCAAATTTGTTTCACCCCTAGCTTCAACTTGGCCGTTTGCTTGGGGTTGGCCGACTGATACAAAGAAGTGAGAGATCCCTTGGTCTCCAAGCTAATTCTTGAGGGTTTAAATTGAGGGCCATTGTCAAAAACCATAGACATAGGTACCCTATATCGAGTGATGATGTTCTTCCAGATGAAAGAGATTACATCCTTTATCTTGATGACCTTGACAGCCTCAGCTTCCACCCACTTGGTGAAGTAGTTACCAGCCACTAGGATATACCGTCGTCCGCCTGACGCAGGTGTATAGGGACCCAAGATATCCATGCCCCATTTGGCGAATGGTACTGTGCTATGAATTGTCGTCAGATCAGTTGCTGGACGGTGGCTGAGCCTTCCAAATCTTCGGCACATGTCACACTTCTTCACCATTTCCATTGTGTTTGCTTCTAGAGTCGGCTAGAAATATCATTGCCATTTGGCTCTTTCGGCTAGAGCTTTGCCACCTATATGTGAGGCTTAATAGCCCGAATATGATGTAGATCCTCCACAATCCCATGCCCCCTTTCTAGGGTGATGCATTTCAAAATAGGCAACATAAAGCCCTTTTTGAAAAGTTCTCCATTGTGAATCTCGAAGTTAGCCGCACATTTTTTCATTGCAACCATTTCTGGATACCGGCTAGCAAATATTTGACCATAGCCGGATGGGTGGCCTCATAGTCACTATGGTATTGGCTAACAACCATCTATGAATCAGAGCAAGTGTCAATTTTCTTTTCCCCTGTTGCCTTACACATGCGTATACCGGCTAGCAGGGCTTCGTACTTAGCCTCGTTGTTTGAGGCTTGAAACTTGAACCATAGTGCATATTCATATTTGTCCCCTTTAAGAGACTAACATATAATCCCTGCACCACAACCGTTTATGGTATAGCTCCCGTCTACATACACTTTCCAAACTTGATTAAGATTTTTCAGTTCAATCGGCTGTGTCATTTCAACAATGAAGTCGGTTAACGCCTGACCCTTCACTGCCTTCTTCGTTCAAAAGTGATTTCAAGGCTCTGCATTTTGATAGCCCATTTGACCATTCGGCCGGATGACTCTAAAGTTGTCATTGGCCACTTGAGGGGTTGTTCTGTATAGGTTACCACCAGATGTGCCAAGAAGTATGGTTTCAACTTCTTGACTGCCATGAATAAGGCGGGACCAAATTTCTTAACCATTGAGTACCGGAGTTCTGCATTTCGATGGACATGGCTAACGAAATAGATCGAGAGCTGATTGTCGTCTCTTGTAGCAAGAAGAACAGCACTAAGAGCATGATCTGAGACGGCTAGGTACATATTAAGCATCTCCTTGAGTAGAGGGCTTAAAAGCCTTGGCAAGGATGGCACATGTTCTTTCAAGTTTTGAAACGCCGCCTCAGCATCATCTCCCCATTCAAACATGGTTTTCTTATGGATGGCTTGGAAGAAATAAAGGCACTTGTCACCTGACCGACTGAGGAACCTCCATAATGCCGACAGGCAGCCAGTTAATTTTTATACTTCCCTGACAATGCAGGGTGACTTCATGTTAATAACCGCCTGTATCTTTTCTAGGTTAGCTTTATCCCCCTTTGATCAATTAAAAATCCGAGAAACTTCCCAAGCTCAACACCAAAGACACACTTCATAGGGTTGAGCATGACCTTGTGCCGCTTGAGTATGGTGAATGTTTCTCGGAGGTCAACAAGATGATCCGTCGGTAGCTTGGATTTGACTATCATATCATCAATTTATGCCTCTACATTCCTACCAATCTGGTTAATGAAGACCGTATTAATCATACGTTGGAATATAGCAGGCGCATTTTTCAAGACAAACGGCATCATAATATAACAGAATAACCCCTGATCAGTGACAAATGTCGTCTTTTCTTGATCTTTCTTCCATAAGGGTATCTGATGAAAGCCTGAGTAGGCATCCATAAAGATCATCATGGCATGTCCGGCTGTAGAGTCGACTAGGTTGTCGATCTTTGGAAGTGGGTAACTGTCCTTTGAACATGCCTTATTCAGATCTGTGTAGTCCACACACATGCGTCAGGTTCCATTCGGCTTCTTCACAAGAACAACATTTGCTACCCAATCTGGGAAGTAACATTGCCAAATGAACCCAGCGTCTAACAGCTTCTTAATCTTGGCGGCTACCGCCTGACTTCTCTCCTCGCCGTGATTCCACTTATTTTTCCTGATAGGCTTCTTTTTTGGGTCAACGGCGAGTTTTTGGACAGCAAGATCCGGGTTGATGTCAGGCATCTCTTCCACTTCAAAGGAAAAAATGTCCTTGAATTCTTTCAGCAGGTTGTGCAAGTCTGCCCCCAAATTTATAAAGGCAACCGTCCCAACCTTAACAGTTCGCTCCGGACGTATGTCGTCTAGAGCAATGTCAATGTGCTCACCAGCCGGCTAGGGACGAAGTCCATCTGACCGTTCCCCGGTCAATGATTGCTATTACTTCTCTTTCTTAACAGTCACCAGCTGGTCGGCCTTTCGCTTCTTGCCGCCTATTGGTGGGACAGACTCTGATTCCTTGACATACTTGCCAGGCCGTGGGTTTGACGTCAAAGAGATAGCACTTTTGAGCTGTCTTCTAATCTCCGTTCAAGGAGCCAACAGAAACATCATCTTTCTCGAATTTCAACAGCATGAGGGAGGTAATAATGATGGCCTAAGATTCGTTCAGAGTCAGACGGCCCTAAATGAGATTGTAGGCGGTCAGCTCTTCCACAACCAAGAACCAAAAAAACCATGTGACAACCCTCTCCCTTCTCTCCCAGCCGGATGCGTAGATCAATGCGGCCGACTGGGTGAACAACTCTACCCCCAAAACCAACTAAGGGATGAGTGACCTTGTGCAAACTGCCTAGTTTGTACTTCATCTTGGACAGACATCGCCAGCTGATGATATTAGACGAACTGCCAGTATTAATAAGGATCTGGCTAACCCTTTGGTTAGCCACCTTGCATTTAATGACTATGGGGTCATCATACGACCAGCAGACTTCGCCCCGATCTTTCTCAGAGATGACAACCTTAGGAAAGGTGTCAGTAGACGTCTGGCCTTCATCGACTGAGCTAACATTCATTTATCTGACATGGTCCTTGGTGCCTCTGATAGTTGGACCACCGGAGGAAAAGCCTACTGCAATGGTGCAGATCATGTCCGGATCTGTGTCTGAACCATTATCAGCCTTTGCTGACTTTTTTTACGGCTGCCTAGGGTCCAACTTCAAGGTCACCTTGGACTTGAGAATATAGGATTTCAACACTCCTTTATCAGCCAATCTATCCAACAACCGCTTGAGGCTATAGCAGTCGTTGGTGTCATGGCCGATATCCTCATGGAAGTGACAGTGCTTGTCCTTGTTCCGGTTTTTGGCTGGACCTTTCATCGCCGAGGGCTTCTCAAGCACTACCCGGTCTTTGATTTCCATGAGCATGGTTTAGCAGTCTTTGTTATACTCGTACCTAGGGACGTATGAATTAAACTCTTTCTTTTCTTTTTGGACGGCTGATCAGAGTCCTCAACGGCCCAAACTTCTTTTCTTTTTTTGCTCTCTTTAGCTTTCTGAGCCGGCTGATTTTGCCGACTCCCTTTTTATTTGTCCGACTTCTTATTGTTAGAGCAAAGCTCAGTCGCCTGGATATAAGCCTCTTCCTCCATCAGTGCTTCTCGAATAGTAGAGATTCTTTTCCAGACGACGTCAAACTTAAAATTCAACCCATCCTTCAGACCCTTGAATAAGACTGTATAAACAACATTTTCAGACAGCCCTTGAATCTGGATTATCACCGAATTGAACCGCCTGACGTAAGAATGGAGCCCCTCCCTCTCTCCTTATGGTACAACGCTTAAGTCGAGGCTTGTCTTCTTGGCAAGTATGTTCATGGAGAAGTTAGAGGCAAACAGGAAAGCGAGGATCCTGAAATTATTTATGCATCCAGACGGTTAGTTGCCGAACCACTATTAGGCAATGCCCTTCAGTGTAGCTGGGAAGCATCTACACCAGGTGGCATCAACCAACCCCTACAAGTACATGAGGTTGGTGTAGGCCATCAGGTGGTCTTCTGGGTTGGTGGTGCCATCATAGGCACCAACCAAGACATTCTTAACCTTGGTCGGTTGTGCCGCCTCGGTTATTTCCTTGGAGAACGCAGAGGGTTATTCTCCAAGTTTGAGCAGACATAGTTGTCAGTCCATGGGTTGGACTTGATATGCCACCTGATCTCCGAAGAGGGAAGGTTGTTGATAAGGTTGGGAAAACGGCCCATATGTTTGATCGGGCACAAACGACACCGAGCCTATCATTTGAGCACCTGTATGGACGGACTGGCCGCCTGACAGGTGCTCCTGTGTAGATTGAGAATACCTCATTGAGGTATTCCTGAAGCTGTCTGGCATTGTCAACGTTGAAGCCGTGTCAAACAGTTGGTTGTTCCTCCTGTGCTCGATGAAATGTCGAGCATCAGTGTAAGTATTTTTGCTTTCATCTGGCTGCATATGCCGGCTGGGCTTTCTTTGGTTTTTCTCTAGAAGATGGAGTTTAGGGCCGATACCCCTCCTTATGCTTGGAATACAGAGTGGGCTGCCTGTCCTTGACGGGCTTTGTCTTCCCAGAGTGAGAAGGTTTCTTTACCGATTGTTCTTTGCTAGAACTAGTCGTCTGGGTCTTGATGAGGTCTCTTATCTCAGCTTTGAAGTTCATCATAAACTTGACAAACTCCTCACGAGTGATGTGAGCAGTCTGTCCTGTAGTCTGAGGCTGACCGACTGTCTTGCTCGGACCCGCCTGGTTATCGCCCCGCTCCCTGTTATCTTTTTTGCGGATGCGCTTAGAGATGAGGGATCCATCTTTGGCCGTGTGAATTTCGACCTCAGGATCCGAATCTGTATCATGGTTCAAATGGACCTCTGCTGACGGATGTTTTTCCTATAAGGCGATAGAAACCATCTTACAGATACTCTCCCCAAACACGGCGCCAAATGTTTCGAGGTTTTTTGAGAAATTTCTTACGAGAGATTTACGTCACCAAGACTGGCTTCTCGTTCGTCTATAGCAACAAACGAAAGCTAAGGTTGTTCGGAGTTCCGACTCCGACGATCAAGTTAATACGTGTTCGGAGAGTAAAATGCAGAAAGTAAGTGTAATACCCCGTATTTTTGAAACGTATTTTCTAATTAATTAATTAATTTTTATTTTCTAAAAAAGGTATTTTAGTAATTTATTTTACTATTTAAATTTTGGAGCCAAAATGATATTTGAATTTTGGCGCCAAAAGTATTTTAAAACTTAATTATTTTTGGATTTTAAATTATCCATTTATTTAATATTAAAAACCGAATTATTTATATATATTTCGAATATTTTAGCAAAATTATATTTATTTTAAAAGGGCCGAATTTCCCTAATTAAATAGCTAGGATTTTCGAATTTTCTAAATGTAGAAAATCTGATTTTCTTAGTTAAATTAATTAGTGAATAATTGGTATTTTCCTAATTAATTATCTTACACAAAATATATTATTTCCTATAAATACCCCATCATACCTCTCATATTCTTCACACCAAAAACTTAATTTTCTTCTTCCCTCTTACTCTTCTTTTCCCTCAACCTTTTCCTACTTTTCTTCTCCTCTTTTCTAAAAGAAAATCAGCCCTTATATCTTTAGAGCCAATTTTCAGGCACTTTTGGTAAGTTTTGGGGTTTTTCTATTTCATAGAAAATTGTTCCTCTCGAAAAATCCTAGAGCTTAGGCTCAAGACATCCAATTCGGAGTTATATTGAAGGAGTTATGGCCTCTGCAACTTTTGCCTATTCTTTCCAACGCAAATCCAAGTCTCTTTAATCCTATTCCTTTATTTTGTTCATGGTTAGTTTTCTAAAATATAAATACCTATTTCAAAGCTATAATTTTATATTAAAGTATTATATTTTAAAAAGAGTTTTATAGTCCATGCACATTAGATTTTGGGTTTATGTCTAAAGATGTTCTGATAACTAGGGGTGTTCGAATCCGGGTACCCGGATATTCGGGTACCTGAAAATCCGAGTACCCGGATCTTCGGGTAGTTGATAAGTCGGCCCGTGTCCCGTCCCGGATAATTCGGATTCGAATTTTATTTATCGAAGAAAGGAGTGAATCGAGAAACACAAAACTTACCTCCACTCCTCCTAAGCCACCATAAAAAATCATCCCACCACCACCGCAATTCACCACCCACCACCACCAAAACCTCCCACCAACCCAGATCCACCAACGACACCCAAAACCCACAACGAATCGACAACCCAACACCGCCAATAGCCTTTGATCGTTGGGGTTTCCTTTTCTTCAACCAATTCGGCCACAACCCATAATCGAAACCAACCCAACCAAACCCAACCCACACCAAAAAGAAACCACCACCACCAAAATTTAACCAAAAATAATGAAATTTACCGAAACAAGCACGATAATTACGAGAAATCATATCATATAAATGGATTTATTAAAAATTCAAAAAAGAAAAGAAAGAAAATTAACAACAAGAAAGCATACATTTTAAACCAAAAATGGCCTTCAATTTCACCTCGAATTTGGTTTAAAACGGTCAAATTCGACCATGAAAACTCTAGATCTAGAGTTTTCATGGTCGAATTTAACCATTAAAACCTTCGTTTTGGACAAATTTCGCGAATTTTGTGACGAAAACCTTCGTTTTGACCATGAAAACCAAAAGAAAGAGAATAAAAGAGGAGAAAGAGCGAGGCGTGAGAAAGAACAGAGGAAAGAGAAAGAAGGGAGGAGAGGAGAAAAGTAGAAAGAAAGAATAGAGAAAGAAAGAAGGAGAGTAGAGCATGAGAAGGAGAGAGAAAGAGAATAGCATAGGGAAGAGAAGAGAGAAAGAGGAGGATGAGGCTGAAAAAGAAAAAGAAGAAGATAGGGTGGCTGGGTGGGTAACTGGGTATCCGTAATTTTTTTGAGGGTTTTTTTGAATTTATTTTTTTTAACGGGTATCCGCGTACCCGAGAATAGCAAGATCTGTCCCATGTCTCGGCCCACGAAACTGCTATTTTAGCGGGACGGGTACCCGACTCGAATAAAACAGAAAAATTTGTCAATATCCCATCGGGTTTTTTGCGGGTCATCGGGTCATCGGGACGCGACAACCGGGTCGATTTTTTTTAACACCCCTAGTGATAACCTTATGGTTATGTTAATTGCAAGTTGTATTCGTGATTAAACTTTGAAACTGTGAAGTGTTGATTGAGATTCGGAATCAAGGTACGTTTAGGTGGCTAGATACCTTCGAAAGTGATTGGTTTGAATAGCATGTTTTATATGATTTTATTGGTGCTTGAATTAAATTGATTTAAACTGTGATTTATGAAATAAAGCATGGTTGGAGGAATTGATTTTAATATTTGTTATAATAAATGTATTTTTGAATGTATTTTTTAAGGTTTGATTTTAATATCATGTTTTGAATGGTTTGAAATTATTTATTATGTTTAAAGGAACTTGGTTTTAAAAAGTATGTTGGATTGTTTTAAAGAGTTTTTAAAAGGGTTTGATTTTAATATCGTATTGATTTAAATACAAAAGGAGTTTTTGAGTTATTCTATTATAAAGGTTGATTTTATTCAAAGAGGAGTTTCATGAGAATTATTGAATTATTTTTAAAATCTTTACAAGCATGATTATTATATTAATCCCACTATGCGGATTCATTGAATACTATGGACTTTGTATGACCTAGTCTTTCTCCAAGAATAGCCTTAAAATAGTAGGAGACTAGCTTGGGGGGTGTGCACACTTAGAGAGGAGGTTGAGTTTTTGAAAATAATTGATTTTCTTAATCATTATTATTGAGTTATTGGAATTATTTTGAAGATATTTGAGAATTAGTTTTCGGAAGAGGAATTGGTTTTGTAAATCGTTTCATCGAATTATTGAATTATTGAGAATTGATTTGAAATCGTGAGTTTTGGAGGTCATTGAATTAATTATTGGCATTGGTTTTAAAAGCATGTTTGCAAATAAATTGAATTTACTTATCTTGCACTTATCGTACTTAGCATATTTTGCTAATCTGTATTTTCTATTGTTTTTTTGGTTCGCCCTATTTACCTTAATGGTAAGTAGTGTTGACTATTTTCAGGTGGAGTCAAGAATTGAGCATGTGGGAGTCCCGGGAATGTTCTGCACCTAGATTAGGATTGTTGGTCTTGGTTCAATTATGAGTACTCATGACGATGGTTTCTATTTATAGTTATTGTTAATAAAGAAAGAGTTTGAAATTCCGCTGCAAAGTATTGGTTTTGATTAGTAGTTTGAGTAGCCTTGCGTAATCACGCGGTAGTAATACGCCTAAGTCTATCTCTACGGTATAATTATATGTATTATACTAGTATTTCCGTAGAGGGAGATTTGGGGGTGTTACAAATTGGTATCAGTTTACCGGGTCTTAAAAAAAATTAAAATTGGGAAAAATAAAACGGTGGGTAGACATTAAGAGGGCATATAGGATAGAGTTTCGCATTTGTGTGTGAAGGTTAAAAGCATTATTTTTAAATAAAAACTATTTTCTTATTTAGAAAGATGATTGAGAAAAGGATTCTTGTGTACGACTCTCTGTCTAGGTAAGGCTCGCCTTGACGCTGTAGGTAACTTACCTGGGAGACGCGTGCTTGACCGTCCAATATCATGATTCAAGTACATTATTATTATTTTCAAAATAAAAAGAATTGAAACTATTGGAAAGCTTGAGTTTGTGTGATTGCTTGTGCATTAAAGTTGGTGTTATAACACCTTTGTCTATGGTCAAGGACCGAAATTTTTGAGCTATTGCCCATAGTTGGGTGATCTAGAGTTATACGTGGTTTATTATTGAGTTATGTATTGCTTTATGCAATTGGAATTTATGAGTTGAGTTGCTTATGTGAAATGACATTGAATTGATTGATTTATAAGTGTAATCAAGAAGATAAAAATGATTGATGATATGAGGAATAAATTCTTTGGTTAATATTATTTTAAAGGTGATGGGAGATTTGAAATTTTGGTGTCATGATGCTCATAGTTGAGTCATCTTAAGTTATTCTTGTTGATTGATACGTATTGCATCATGAAAATGGAATTCATTAAGTTTTGATTTGAGTTGCTCATGTCAAATAGTATTCATGTGTTTATTGAAGTGATTTATTTATATAGATGTTGGATTAAATCAGAAAGAATTTTTTTTTAATATTTATTACTTGAAAGGTGAAGGGATTAGTATGTATTAATGATTTTGTGACTAGAATAACTACCTTTGTTCAGTCTCTTTATGAGAAACTTGACCTTGAAGTGTTCACTCAACCACCATGGCTAATTCTATTATCTCTAGCCCATTTACCTAGCCTAAAGTTAAAAAGTATGAATCTTTTTGTTTTTTTTAGAATGAGAAGCACCATCATGAGGGAAAGTGGCTAGCAACCTTGACTCGATTCAAAAGTGATTTGTACTACATTAAAGTTGACTATGAACCTAGGAGGAGAATTGTGGAACCACCAAAGTTGGGGAGAACCAAACCTTGAAATAACCTTACCAACTTCATTACTTGAACTCCTAACTACTCTTTTGTTTATCCGAGACTTCACAAGGAGTTTGTTTCTTCCATTGATGAATCCATACCACCTTTTGAAAGACATAAGAACTATCCTTCTCCTTCTCCTACTCCAAGTTATGAGACTCCTACCTCATATAGGCATCCAAGCCCAACAACCAATTTTCACATTGCAAAAGGCCCAAAGTTCATGATACTTCATATTCATATAAAAGATTACCAAGCCTAAAGTATCAGCCACCTTCTCCAAAAGTCCAACGTTATTTCTTTTAAGCCAATTTGTGGATTTGTTAGCCCATACTATAGCCCAATTCAAAACTCAAGCCATACTCCAAATTACAGTGATTACAATTTAGTTACCCAACTAAAAATCCTACTACACTTGGCCCAGTTATTAAGCTAATTAAGTGGATGGTAAGGCAACCTATGATGATCCAGATTATGATCCTTCCAATGAATATTTTGATTCTGAGAATTCTGATTAAGTGGTTGAAGTAGTTTATATGCTTTCAATAATGTCTTAAGTGAAGTTATTATTATTTCAAAAAAAAATTCTATGTTTTGGAATGAATTAAGTGTTTCCATGGTGTGTTCCTTTTAATTTTCAAGTATGGTATGAATAACCAGGAATTATGTCTTCAAGAATGGGAAATAAGTGATCTGGTTCCAAAGTATGCAAGGTCCTTAGGAAGTTAACCAACATAGCTGAAAACATCACGCAAGTGGTGAACCAAGGAAACCGTCATTCTGACTTGGATTCTTACAATGAAACCTGTAAAAGGATAGCCGCAATTAAACCACCTGTGTACTTGGGAAAGGAAGACCCATCCCGTCTTGAAAACTAGATTTGGGAGTTTGACAAGATGTTTAACGCCATCAATTGCCCAAGTGAGTTGAGGGTGAATAATGGTGCTTATTATCTAAGGGAGGAAGCTGACTTGTGGTAGACCCAAAGGAAGGATGAGTTGTTGAAGAGACCTAATTTTGGGTTAGATGAGTTCAAAGAAGCCTTGAGAGAGAAGTTTTACCTAGCCTACCTAAGAAAGAAAAAGTGTATGGAGTTTACCAATCTCAGTATGGGAAGTATGTCTATCAGTGAGTATTATAATAAATTCATTGAGCTAATGAGGTTTGCACCTGAAGTTGTCCCAACTGAAACTATCAAAGCCCAGAGGTCCAAGCAAGGCCTAACCTTAACCTTTCAAGGGAAGCTAGGAGGAGTGACTTTTGAAACTTTGGATGAAGTTTATGGTCATGCTGCCCATTTGTATGGGATTAAGGGAAGGGAAATTGAGAGTTCTGAGGGAGAGGAAAAAAAGAAATCTGAGTCTGTTCACAGAGGTGAAAAGAAACTCAAGCCAAATGGGAATTCTTAGGGGAATGGAGGTTTTAATGGAAGAAAGGAGAATAAAGGGAACTTTGGGAAGGGAAATGATGGACAAGAAACCAATGTTCGAGGAAATGGGGATCAAGAAAACAGTGAGAAACCCAAGAGATTGTATTTTTGTAGAAGGTGTGAGAAGAACCACCCTAGGAAAGATTGTGAAGGTAGCCCAGTGACTTGTCATTATTGTCAAAAGCTAGGACACCGTGAATATGAGTGCTTCAAGAAGGAATCTGATGTCAAGGCAGGGAAAGTTCATGAGAGTAAGAACTCATTCAAGCCATCTCAATTTAGTGGACCACAAGTTGGAACCAGTAGCAATGGAGAGAATGTTCCTAATGGGCGTGTTTTCGTAATGAATAATTGTGAACATGAAAGCTCTGAATGATTTGATATGTTCTCTATGTTGTTAGAATTTTAATTGGTTCAAGCTTTTTGAATCTTTCTATGCGCTTCTCATTAATAAAAGTTGAATTATAATAGCGTTTGAATTTTCAAAATTCATGTGGAGTTTTCATTAGAAACATAATTGTTCGAATTCTGAGTGCATGTTGAAGTTTTACGGAATTTTAATTCCAAGGTGGAAAGATACATATTTGATTATATCAAGTGGAAGTTGGAAATAATTATTTTCATATGCAAATCATGGAATTGTGTGTATATATGTTATTTACCTGGTTTATACGACGGAATTTATGAATATAATTCCAAGATTATTGGTAGAATAAGAATTATTTAATGAGTGTTCCTAATGCTGTAATTGGTATATATATAATTTCCTTATATGGAAATAGATGGGTTTATGTGAAATACTTCTTTTACATATTAAAATCATCTTTTGGAATGTTTGTGTTTGTTGTGAATTTCAATAAGTTGTTGTATGGGTTTATCCATTTAAGTGTGAATTTTATATAAGTTTGATATAATCTATTGACTAATTTCTTTGACCTTATATGGTATAATTAACTATGTGATATGTGGCAAGTATTTGAATCATACGAAGTTGTCTAGATGGTTGAGTTTGTTATTTTGAGTTTACAGGATTTGATGATTACTATGTGAAATGAGGAGTTATTTTGGATTGCTAATGGTCATAAACGTGAATATTTGGAGGATTTGTGTTATCAAATCTTTACTAATTTTTGGAATATGATTTATGTTGAGCATGGAAATATTATTTGTGGTAATGATGAGTTAAAGGTTCTACATAAATGTTGAAGTAAGGTAGTATTTTTAAGAGATATGAATTTTGATATTAGCATTAATTTATGATCATTTGTATCTAAAGGTGGAAAGTATTCATATTGCGAGAATGAGTTTGTGATGATTATTTAAAGCAAAATTGTTGATAATTGAATCTTTGAAGAAACTTAATACAAAAGTTAGAGGATTTTGAGTCAATTGAAGTGAAAGGAAGTATAAGAAATAGTATTTGACATAAAGGAATTTGTTTTAAATTGAAGTTATTTTGAAGAAATAATACCTTGTGAAGGGATTTATTGAAGTTAGTTAAGGAATGATTTTTTGGATGGTTACTTAAAGGATTTTACTCTAAGGGATTGACGACAAAGTTAATTGATATAGAGAAGTTATTAATAATGAAAAAATCAACGATTGCATTTTGAGTTATTTAGAAAATTTCCTTATAGATAAGTTATGGATTATAACAACCAGATTGAGGAATTTGAAGTTATGAGAAAAGATGATCGAGTTTTTGAATGTTTTAAAGGCGAAGTACTATGAAGTGACCAAGAGTTAATGATTACGATTTAAGGTTGTATTACCAGGATTTATGAATTTGTTGGGAAAATTGTAAATACTTTTGGAAGATACCTTGAGACAAAGTTACTAATCTATGAGCGATAAGAAGGTCAAGATGAGATATGTTCCTTTTATGCTTGGTACCTATGACAGTGTTTGCTATGAAGTTGAATATGTGATTATTGTAATTATAGAGTTTCTTTAAGAAAAAAGTAAGACTTTTATTTAAACAAGTATTTTACAAGTATGCAAAATGAATTTTCAATTATATTTACAAAATAAAGTTTTGTATTCCTTATTTTTAAATAATGGTTTAGATTGAAAACTTTCATTGATCTTTTAAAATATTTTATTAAATATTTTGATTTTAGTTCATACCTTATAGTGTTTTCAACGATTTCTCATAATGAAAGTATCTTTTTCAAATGACTCATAAAAATATTTTACGAGTTTTCTCACTACTTTTGTAAACAAATCATTTTAAAACCTAAGCTCTTTTGGCTGTTTGAAACGTGCCGATTTTCCTTACGTTCATTGTTGATTGTTGATAAAGTGTTAATATAGTTGATTTAATGAGTTAATGTGCTGGTCGAGTTACGGGGACGTAACTCCTTTTAAGGGGAGTAGAGGGCGATAGAGTTTCGCGCGTTTGCCTTTCGAGTCATTTTTGAGTTTTGAGTCTTTCTTGAGTTAGTTATGATCTTGAGCCTAGTTAGGATGTGCATGAGTCTAAGAATTTCAAATCGATTTCTTTTTATTTTGACTAAGTTTCGGGACGAAACTTCTTTTAAAGGGGGTAGACTGTAATACCCCGTATTTTTGAAACGTATTTTCTTATTAAATATTATTTTCTAAAAAGATTATTTTAGTATTTTATTTTACTATTTGAATTTTGGACCCAAAATGATATGAATTTTGGCGCCAAAAGTATTTTAAAACTTAATTATTTTTGGATTTTGAGTTATCCATTTATTTTATTTTAAAAACCGAATTATTTATATATATTTCGGATATTTAAGTAAAATTATATTTAATTTAAAAGAGCCGGATTTCCCTAATTAAATAGCTAGGATTTTCGAATTTTCTAAGTGTAGAAAATCTGATTTTCTTAGTTAAATTAATTAGTGAATAATTGGTATTTTTCTAATTAATTATTTTATAAAAAAATATATTATTTACACAATCATTTTTATTCCTGAAAAACTAGCAAAATAATTGCCTAAATATTTAAAGGGAGGTCTGAAAATATGAGCTTAAGAAAGCTTAAATTTTCGGCCACCATATTGTATTTTGAGCAAAATTATTTTGGTAATTTTTGTATTTTAATTATCTTTCTTAATTCTATTATTTTCCTTAATTCTTATTTTCCATCTCCTAAATATTTAATCATCTTATTTCCCTACCTTAAATCACTCTTTATTATTCCCCATGCAAAGCCATTTAACATTTAATATTTCATGACTACATACTTACCTTATTTCTTCATTACTATATCGACATAACCAAGACTTTCCATAATTCTTTAGCTCTCTTCTCCAAGTAATTTTCTTAAACCAATTTACCATAATTCTTCCTACATTCTCCTACCATAATTCTAGCATGAGCTAGCCTATAAATACCCCCTCATACCTCTCATATTCTTCACACCAAAAACTCAATTCTCTTCTTTCTCTTACTCTTCTTTTCCTCAACCTTTTCCTACTTTTCTTCTCCTCTTTTCTAGAGAAAATCAACCCGTATATCTTTGGAGCCAATTTTCTGGAACTTCTGGTCAGTTTTGGGGTTTTCCTATTTCACAAAACATTGTTCCTCTTAAAAATTCCTTGAAGTTAGGCTCAAGACTCACCCAATTCGGAGTTATATTGAAGCCATTATGACCTCTACAAGTTTTGCCTATTCTTTCCAACGCAAATCCAATTCTCTTTAATCTTTTTCCTTTATTTACTTCATGGTTAGTTTTATGAAATATAAATACCTATTTCAAAGCTATAATTATATATTAAAGTATTATTTTTAAAAAGAGTTTTATAATCCATGCACATTAGATTTGGGTTATGTCTAAAGATGTTGTGATAACCTTATGGTTATGTTAATTGCATGGTGTATTTGTGATTGAACTTTGAAAGTGTGAAGTGTTGATTGAGATTCAGAATCAAGGTACATTTAGGTGGTTAGATACCTTCGAAAGTGATTGGTTTGAATAGCATGATTTATATAATTTTATTGGTAATTGAATTAAATTGATTTGAACTATGATTTATAAAATAAAGCATGGTTGGAGGAATTGATTTTAATATTTGTTTTAATAACTGTATTGTTGAAGGTTTGATTTTAATATCATGTTTTGAATGGTTTGAAATTATTTATTATGTTTAAAGGAACTTGGTTTTAAAAAGTATGTTGGATTGTTTTAAAGAGTTTTTAAAAGGGTTTGATTTTAAAAGCTTATTGAGTTAATTACAAAAGGAATTTTAAGTTATTCTATTATAAAGGTTGATTTTATTCAAAGAGGAGTTTCATGAGAATTATTGAATTATTTATAAAAGCTTTACAAGCATGATTATTATATTAATCCCACTATGTGGATTCATTGAAGACTATGGACTTTGTATGACCTAGTCTTCCTCTAAGATTAGTCTTGAAATAGTAGGAGACTAGCTTTGGGGGTGTGCACACTTAGAGAGGAGGTTGAGTTTTCAAAAATAATTGATTTTATTAATCATTATTATTGAGTTATTGGAATTATTTAGAGGATATTTGAGAATTGGTTTTCAGGAATTGGTTTTATAAATTGTTTCATCAAATTATTGAATTATTGAATTATTGAGAATTGATTTGAAATCATGAGTTTTGGAGTGCATTGGATTAATTATTGGCATTGGTTTTAAAAGCATGTTTGCAAATAAATTGAATTTACTTATCTTGCACTTATCGTACTTAGCATATTTTTCTAATCCGTATTTCCTATTTGTTTTGGTTCGCCCTGTTTACCTTAATGGTAAGCAGTGTTGACTATTTTCAGGTGGAGTCAAGAATTGAGAATATGGGAGTCCCGGGAATGTTCTTCACCTAGATTAGGATTGTTGGTCTTGGTTTAATTATGAATACTCATTACGATGGATTCTATTTATATTTATTGTTAATAAAGAAAGAGTTTGAAATTCCGCTGCAAAGTATTGGAATTGGTTAGTAGTTTAAGTAGCCTTGCGTAATCACGCGGCGGTAATACGCCTAAGTCTATCTCTACGGTATAATTATACGTATTATACTAGTATTTCTTTAGAGGAGATTTGGGGGTGTTACAGTAAGTAAATCTTCTCGGGTCCTGAGATCAGGTGATTTCTTTGTTGTAAGAGAATAATAAATGATGTAATTAATTAATGTGTCCCCAAAATGGGATAAATGTCTCTATTCATAGGGCATTGGGATTTGTGCCCTTACGTAGGTCTGAATGACCTACGTTTGATGGCCTGCGCAGTTTTACGGCGCCTCGAGAAATTGGCCTGAGAAGGTCGCCAATTCCCTTTAGGCTCTGCAGGCCACGTGACTGGTTGCCCTTTTAGAGCATTCCGAGGGGACACGTGTTGTGCTCTTATTGGACCACGTGGCTGGGTAAAATTACCTTAATCAGATATTATGGTTAAATTGCTTCCAATATTATTGTTTATTCTATCATCTTGTTGATCACCATATTGCATGTTTAAAGGGAATATGTAATTGAATATCACGACTAATAAGATAATTTGGACGACCGGTTTAGGTTCCTTTTAATCTTGTTATTTAATCAAGTGATCGCTAATAATTAGAATTATGTTGCATTAATATTCAACCAAGTGCCTTTGAGATTGCAGGAATATTTTTCACAATAAGAATCGAGTATAGGCTAATACGGGCGAATGTGACTCCATGACTCACTTCGTACCATCATCCTGATCCTCCTTTCGTGGTTTCGAACCATATGGAGTTAGTAATCTCATGGATTATGAATGGGGTGTAACCTTCACGGGTCAATCGTTATTGCCTATCGTTGTCCCTTAATCGTGGTTGTCTTATAATGATCCGTGAACGGTTTACAAGTTCCTTAAAAACTTGTTGGCGGCTCCCTACTTTGCTTTGTCCCTAATCGTGTCCTTAATCATATATGTCAATTCCCACTTCCTATGAGTGCCAAGCATATTCACAGCATGCTTATGTAGGCGCGTTTCGAACGACGCTTACAGATGTAATAAATGAACGTGTCCCCAAATTGGGGTAAATGTCCCTATTTATAAGGTCATTGGGAAATGTGCCCTTACGTAGGTCATTCAGTCCTATGTTGGTGGGCTACGCCGTTTTACGACGCTTTGGGAATTGAGCCTCTAAAGGCCGCCAATTTCCTTCATTATCTGCATGCCACGTGTCATGTCCTGGTTGTCCTTGTTTGGACACTTCCTAGGGTGACACGTGTCACACTCTTACTGGACCACGTGGCTTGGGTAAATATACCGAAATCATTATTCATGATTTAGCAATTTAAAGAAGCACGGAACGTGAGTAATTTATTCAATTACTTACTCTTATTTTATATTTCTAGTATCATGTTAAGGTTTATTATTACATTTTTGATGATTTGACTAACGAATTATCGTTAAATTGCTTCCAATATTAATGTTATTCTATTATATTGTTGATCACCATATTGCGTGCTTAATGGAATATATAATTGAAAATCACAACTAATAAGATAATTTGGACGACCGATTTAGGTTCCTTTTTAATCTTGGTTCTTAATCAAGTGTTCACTACTATTTAGAATTATGTGTTGCATTAATATTCAACCAATTTATCCTAATCTAGGTTGGAGCAAATCGAATATTGTTTGTATGCCTTTGAGATCGCAGGAAATACTTTTCACTATAAGAATCGAGTATAGGCCAATACGGGCGAATGTGACTCCATGACTCACTTCGTACCATCATCCCTAATCATCCTTTTGTGGTTCAGAACCATATGGAGTTAGTAATATCATGGATTATGAATAGGGTGTAACCTTCACGGGCCAATCGTTGTTGCCTATCGTTGTCCCTTTATCGTGGTTTCCTTATAATGATCCGTGAACGATTTACAAGTTCCTTAAAAACTTGTTGGGGGCTCCTTAGTTTCCTTGTCTCTAATCGTATTATATTAAATTTTGCTTCTTATGAGTGCCAAGCATATTTACCACATGCTTAAGTAGGTGCGCTTCAATCAACGTCTACAGCTGTCATTCCAAAGGTTGGACTTGTTGTGCCGTCTGACCTCCAAAGAAGCCAGGTTGGTAGAAAGCTTGACCAAACGGGTCCTATGATAGTTGGGGCACATACGGCGCCGAACGTATAACATGTGGACCTGTGTGGATGGACAGACCGCCTGACAGATATTCTTGCTCAGACTGGGAGTATCTCAAAGAGGTATTCCTAAATGTGATGTCCGGCATGGTCGGTGTAGATGCCGTGTCACACAGTTGCTGAATCTTTTTATGCTCGATCAATTGTCAAGCTTTAGTGTAAGTTTTCTTGCTTCCATCGGCTCTTGATATTGGATGGGCGTTCTCTTAGATGTATTTGGAAGACGAATCTTGGTCCAGTTAATGGATGGGTTGCCCCCCTCCTTCCACTTGGAGTGAGGAGTTGGTGCCCAGTCCTTGACTCCCTTCGGCCTATTAGAGTGAGGTGGCTTCTTTCCCGACTAACCCTTCCTAGGCCTAGCCGTCTGGCTTTTAATCATACTCTTTATTTCTCCATTGAAGTTTGTCATAAACTCCATGAATTACGAACAGGTGGTGTGAACAGTCGACCCTTTAGTCTGAGACTTGCTGGCAAACTTGCTACAACCCGCTCGGTTGGGATTCCTCTTTTTTCTATCTTTGAAGCGGATACGTTTTACAATGAGTAAGCTATTAGGGGCCGTATGGACTTTGGCTTCTGTCCATAGCTTAGTATCTTGGTCCGTATGGAACTCTGCATCAATCGGCACTTCATCATTAACTGAATGTGATATAGGCTCATCAAATGCCATCTTAGAGGTACTCTCCCCACAGATGGTGCCAAGTTTTTCGGGGTTTTTGGAGATGTCTTGAGGGAAAGTTACAATACTAAGACTTTCTTGCCGCGTGTCTTGTACCTGCACAAACAGAAGCTCTAGTTGTTCAGGGTTCTGCCTCCGAGGATCAAGTTTGGAGTAAATGCGGAAAGTAAAGGTGATGTCTCTCGGATCCCGAGATCTGAGTAGTAAATGTTGTTGTTGTAATAAATAGTGAATAGTGTTTGAAAGTGATTGTGAATGTCCTCATTCCCAAGGTAATAAATGTCTATATTTATAGGGGTATGGGAATGCATGCTGTTTCGGGGTTTTTTGATGTGTCCTGCGGGAGAGTTACAACACCAGAATTGGTTGGAGTTCCGCCTCCGACGGTCAAGTTAGAATACGTCCGAGTGAGTAAAAGAGCGGAAAGTAAATGGTCTCTCGGATTTCGAGAGATTCTGCAGTTAATATTGCTCGGTATTTGTATATGTATTTATGGAGGTGCATGAATGTGTAATAAATGAGGACTTCCTCTTTTTATAGTGAGAGGAGATCAAATCTCCTTTCATGGGTCAGGGTGCCACATGTCATCAGGGGATTGGTCCTATTAAAACCCCTCTGACGTTGACACGTGGTCAGCACCTGATTGGACCACGCGGATGGGGTATTTTTACCTTAAACATTTTCCCCTCACAGGTGTGACGTGGCTTGCCACGTGGCACCTGTGACAGGTGTCATGCTCTGAGAGGGCGGCGTTTGGCCTCTTTCTCTGTTTTTTTTTTGAATTCGAATTTGAAATGAGGAGGCGGCGGTTCGCCTTCTGAATATCTTTATAAATAGAAACCCCCCTCCTCTCATTTTCACACTTTGCAAATTTTGAGAAAATTTTCGAGAGAAAGAGAAAGCTCTGATTCCATCTGATTTCCGTCTAAGATAGTTGGTCAGCACCGCTTGAGGGGTTTGTGAGCAATCACCATTACTTCCAGAGGCAAATACGGATTTACCGTTTGTACATCAGCTAGTTCAGGCTTTCAAATACTTGCTTTTCCCAGAGGGTATATACGGTCAAGCGTCTGTGCCCCTTGCAAGCTATCCACTGAATTCTGCCTGCTTTATCAGCCGGTCAACACTTTTTACCTTTTCAGCTTACTTTTGAGGTATCGTCTCTACCCCCTTCAGCTCTTTCATGTATTTTTTTTTGTGTCTCTCTCTTTTTTCTTTCTTTGGTTTTAAAAGTAAATGGACTCGCCAACCACACACCCGGCACACCACAATTTAGAGGTCAACCGGTCCCCTAGTACGGCTGAGTCTAAGACTGGGGGAGTCACCTCTAGGTACTAGGATTCCCCTTGTTCATCTCCCAATCCGACCGTCTTTGTGTCTGTGCAAGGCACAATGGCTCGTACTAAAAAGACGGTTGTAGATCCGGAGTATAAAGGAGAAAGCTCCGAAGAGTTGCTGCCTGAGACGAACCAGGCTGAGATGACAAGGGAATCCCCTGGAGGTGCCCTGAGCACCCCTAGTGATGGAATCCTGGGGTCCGATATTGGAGGCGGTGAGGAAGTCGCCTCCATCTCTAGAGCTAAGGAGAGAGAATCTTCTAGTGACGAGGGTGATCCCACTTGGAAAGACCCACTTGGAACAATAAGGGTGATCCCCTCCTGATCCAGGTCCCAGCTAAAGACCAGGCTAGCATGGAGAGGAACTTAGAAAACTTTGTACTCATGCGGCCTCTAGGAAAAGGGTACACTATCCGGGTCCCGCCTAAGATGGGGACAATTTCCTGGGAAGACAACCAGCGCAATGCGAATGGGTACTTTGGCTGCTATGAGGCGGCCTTTCTAGCCGGCCTCCGCTTCCACCTACACAACACCATGAAGGCCATCTTAAGACGATACGGCCTGGGCGTGTGGCAGTTAACCCCCAACTCTTGGGTTAACATTTTAGGCTACATTGCCGCCTGCGAGTGTAGGGCCTAAACCCCGGCTGGGAGGCCTTCGCTCACATGCACTATTTAAGCCAGAGCCCAGGCGGGTGGAGAGCTTGGTATACTCTGATCACTTATCCTAACTATTTGATGACGTTAGATAAACCGTCTAAGTGGTCAGACTGGAAGAACCGCTTTTATCTCGTTTCTGCCCCCACAAAAGAAGAGAACCGTGAGCTTAGGACCTACAACCGGAAGCCTGAGCTGCTTGGGAAAAAATGCAAGAGGCCCCAAGTCACGGATGAGGACTATGAGAGAATCATAGAGGCGGGTTTCTTTGAACTTACTACCACTGCCCTCTCAACCGGTGAGCTAATAAGCGTGCCAAAGAATTGGGTACCCAAACATGAGTTTCTGCGAGATGAGGCATTCTTATCCGCCTGTGGGTTAAGCACCCAATTTAAGAAATGTAGGTTGCAGGAGCACCTGGCACTATTATGCCGCTTTAGCTATTTAACACTTAACAAATTTTTTCTTGTATTCGCCTAATCAGACGGTTTCTTTTCTGCAGTAAACGCCTTAATGATGTTGCCTCCACACAAGACTCCTGCTAAATCAGCCGCTGAAATCCGCAAGGAGAATGCGGAGAAGAAGAAAGCTACCCAGGCGGCAAAAAACAAGGTATACACGCCTGTCCCTTAGTCCTTTGCATTTTTTGCAAGTATATACTAGCTGACCATTATGCCTGCTTTTTCACTTAGGATGGGAGCAAGGCTCCTCGCTCTCTAACCAAGATGATCTAGTCCCGGCCGAGTGACGAGAGCGTCGTCTCCAACAAATCCCAGAAGGGCTCTGCTCAGGCGATCCCAGGTCGTATAAGGGTTGGGGGTAAGAGTGTAAAAAATTATGGCCTAGGGTTTGAACTCACCTTCGGGAGGTCGGATTTTCCAGAGGCATCGAAGGATATTGCGCCGCCTAAGACTTCAGGCGCTTCTGTGCCGGTTAAGGGCAGTTGAGGCTCTCAAACTGACTTTCAAGGTACAATTGATCCCTTCAACCCCTCTTTGCTTGGCAAACCCATGCGGGTCAAGGCCACTCCCAAATCCAGCCAGAAGACTCTTCTGGCAGCCGGCAGTCTATAGGAGGGGCGTATGTACCTTTTTCACCGTCTCTTTCTGGTGCAGATCTCTCCCCTCGCTGGCCGGATGTACAACAGTACACCCGGGCCATGCTGAAGGCCATTCCTAGAGAGGAGAAGGAGGCGATCCTTGGGATCAACACCTTCAACTCTGACCAGGTCATGGACAGTCTGGCTGAGGTACGTTCTTAAAGATTCGCTTGTTTTATAAACATAGTATGCCATCCAGTCCTCTAACACCGGCTGTGTTTTTGCAGTCCATGCTGCGCATGGAAGGGCTGAAGAAGGCCTATTCTAGGAAGCAAGAGGAGGTAAGACGAGCTAAACGAGAGGCGTATGAGGCTTATAACGTTGCCCAATATTCCATGATAGAGCATGATTTAGAAACTAAAGGTCTAATCATGCAAGAGGCGGACTCCATCAAACAGCTTCAAAGGTCCCTTGACGATGCCAAGACCAAAATCTTCAACCTTCAGTCGGCCCTTGAAAATGCAGACGGAGAGGCGAAGAAAACGGAGAAGTCCCTCAAAGTGTTGGAGGACACCAAGAAGGAAAACTCCCTGCTGCAAGTAGAGAAGCTCCGTCTAAAGAAAGAGATAGCCTCTGCGAGCCAGAACTTTGAAGCCACCCTTCAAGTTGAGCAGAGCCGGCTCATTAAGGAGAATGAGCAAGACTGCGAGAATCGCATGAAAATGGCTTGGTCCCTTGTACATCCAGAGGCGGAATATGCCGTCTGGGAACTAGCCTATAAATATGCAAATCTTACCATTCTGGCCAAGAAGGGAACCAGCCGGCGTCTGAGCCGTATGAAGACTGGGTCAAGAAGGAGATCGAGGCCTTGTAGTTGAAGATGGGCTCAAACAGGGATGAAGAGGCCCGAGCTGCAAATGAGGAGGTCTAGGCAAAAAATGAAGAGACCCTTGCCCCTCCAGCTTCCGAAGCAGCCGCCAATGACCCGGATCAATCTTGAACCTTATTAATTTTACTCTCCGGCTTGCGCGCCGTGTGTTTGAATGTATCTTTTCTTGGACATGGGTCCGGCTAAAAATTTCTTTTCGCTATAAGCCAATTTATACATTTGCCGACTGAGTCGGCTTTATTTCTATCTGATGTCTTTCAATTTTTGCAATTTTGCTTCAATTTTTTGTAAATTCAGTTTTTGCATTTTTCTAGTGTGCATGTAGTATGCCGGATGTATGAGCTTCACCTGCCCCTGGATGGTTGTGTGCTTGGTAGTTTCCCTACCCTAAGCATGTAGCCGTCCAAACGAGCATCCAGAGAATAAACAGGCGGTCCTTTGACCATTTTGAAATAGGACGAATTGGCCCAAGTAGGAATAGCAGACGGTTTGTTACCCTTTGGGTAATCATTCTTAGACGTTTGATAGGAAATAGGCGGCCTTTGACCGTGAGTATGCCTCATAACCAAGTTGTGGTTTAGCTAAGGTGTTGACCCTGACTAGTATTTGAATGGTGGCCGGCTATAGTACCTTTGAGTGAGGACCGATTTTACCTGATCTAGACTCTAAATACCGACTGTGCCACTTTGGGGCGACATGCGGTTGTGTCGAGGTCTCAATTTTAATAGTCAACTTGGGTTGATAACCGGCTGAGTGCCTTTGAGCGGCCGCTTGTGCTACTTTGGAGCGTCATGCAGCCGTATCTCAACCTTTACTATCTTCTCAAGTGAGGAGTGGTTGGCGAGAGACCGGCTGTGATGCTATTGAGCAAGAGCCGTGTATCTCTGATCGATATTTCGGGCACCGTCTGTATCACTTAGGAGCAACATGAGGTATCTCGATTTCAATTGCATATTCAAACGACTGTGTTTTAACCTAGAAAGTCGGTTTTTAGCCGTTTGTACGTTATTAGTAGAATAATGTACCACCCAATGGGAGATGTTCTCTTCAACGATTTCACCCAAAGGGGCGTCGCCGGATACTTGCTCATGTTGGAGCAGGCGGTTGGTTGGAGATAAAATCTGGCCTTTGGCCTCAAAGTTTACCCGGTTGTGTATTGCACAAACGAGACTACAATATACAATAATTAAGAGAATCCGGCCTTTGGCCTCAAAATTTGCCTGGTTGTGTAGTACACAGTCGAGACTTTGTACAAAACAGAAATTAATAAAGCATTCTTTCATTAATACTCTATTTAGAAAAAATTACAAATCTTAGAAGTAGTACTTATTTAAGTTATCTACATTCCAAATTCTGGCAAGCTGCTTGCCGTCTGGAGTTTCCAGGCGGTAGGTACCGCCTCTAACTTCATCAAAAATTCGGTAGGGACCTTCCCAATTAGGAGTTAGCTTCCCTTGCACATTGGCCCTGCCACTTGCCTCCATTTTTCGTAGCACAAAATCCCCCACTTTCAAGGGTCGTTTGTGCACTCTTTTGCTATAGGCTCTAGTCATTCTCAGGCGGTATATCTCATGACGCAAGGGGGCATTGTCTGCGCTCCGGGAGTGAATCCAATGCTAGACGTATGTCCTCCCAATTTGCCTCTTCATCATAGAGCATGATGCGGAGTGTTGGCTCATGAAGTTCAATAGGAAGGACGACTTCAGTGTCGTATGTCATGAGGAACGGGGTTTCACCGGTTGCCCCTTTTTCAGTTGTTCTGATGGCCCATAGGACATGAGGCAACTCTTCTGCCCATAGACCGCCAGCCCTTTCAATTTTCTTCTTGATACCGTTTGAGATCAGTTTGTTGAAAGCTTCAACTTGACTGTTTGCTTGGGGACGACCGACTGATGCGAAACAATGTGAGATCCCTTGATCTCCCAACCAGTTCTTGAGGGTAGGCGTCTCAAATTGAGGACCATTGTCAAAAAACATAGACATAGGAACCCCAAACCGGGTGATGATGTTTCTCCAAATGAAGGATATGCCGTCCTTTGTCTTAATGCCTTTGACCGCCTCTGCCTCTACCCATTTGGTGAAGTAATCTACAGCCACTAGAATGTATCTTCGTCTGCCTGTAGCAGGTGTATAGGGATCTAGGATGTCCATGCCCCACTTTGCAAATGGAACCAGGTTGTAGATCGTCGTCAGGTCAGTGGTCGGACGGTGTATGAGTTTGCCAAATTTCTGGCACTTATCACATCTTTTCACCATTTCCATGGCGACTGCCTCAAGGGTAGGCCAGAAGTATCCCTGCCGCCTGGCCCTCTTTGCTAGAATTCTGCCGCCTATATGTGAAGCACAAAAGCCCGCGTGTAGATCCTCCAACACCTTTTTCCCCTTTTCTGGGGTAACACACTTCAACCACAGCTGGAGGTAACCCTTCCTGAGGAGTTCTCCTTGATGGATCTCAAAACTTGAGGCCCGCTTTTTTAATGCAGCCGCTTCTGAAGGGGCATCTAACAGTGTGATGTCTGCTAAGTAAGCCCAAATGGCATCCATCAAGGTTGAGCTTCGGTCAAGAACTCCAATGGGATCATTCTCAATACTTCTCCTTTCCATGACTTCCCAAAAGACGGACCGAGGCGCACTACAAGAGGCGGATGATGCCAATTTTGATAGAGCATCCACCTGATTGTTTTCTGACCTGGGCACTTGACTTAGGTTAAATTCATCAAGTGTCCTGGCCTCATCTTTGACCGCATGCATATATTTGATCATAGCCGGATGGATGGCTTCGTAGTCACCATGGTATTGGCTAACGATCAACTGTGAGTCAGTACAAGCGTCAACTCTCCTTGCCCCTGCCGCCTTACACATGCGGATTCCGGCTAGCAGGGCCTTATACTCCGCCTCATTATTCGAGGCTTGAAACTTGAATCGTAGTGCGTATTCATATTTGTCCCCTTCTGGAGACTTGCAAATTACGCCTGCACCACAGCAGTTCATAGTAGAGCTCTCGTCTACATACACCTTCCAAACCTGATCAATATTTTTCGGCTGATCCAGCCTTGTCATTTAAACAATGAAGTCAGCAAACGCCTGACCCTTCACTACGCCTTACACATGCGGATTCCGGCTAGCAGGGCCTTATACTCCGCCTCATTATTCGAGGCTTGAAACTTGAATCGTAGTGCGTATTCATATTTGTCCCCTTCTGGAGACTTGCAAATTACGCCTGCACCACAGCAGTTCATAGTAGAGCTCTCGTCTACATACACCTTCCAAACCTGATCAATATTTTTCGGCTTATCCAGCCTTGTCATTTAAACAATGAAGTCAGCAAACGCCTGACCCTTCACTGCTTTTCTTGGTTCGAAGGTTATTTCTAGGCTTTGCATCTTAATAACCCATTTGAGCATCCTACCGGATGACTCCAAGGTTGTCATTGGCCACTTGAGGGGTTGGTCTGTGTAGACCACCACCAGATGTGCCAAGAAGTACGGTTTCAACTTCTTTATGGTCATGAAAAGGGCAAGGCCAAATTTTTCAACCAAGGGGTACCGTAGTTCAGCATTCTAAGCACATGGCTAATGAAGTACAATGGGAGCTGATTGCCGTCTCTTTCAGCTAGGAGAACGGCACTGAGGGCATAAACCGAGACGGCCAAGTACATGTAGAGAACCTCCCCAGCTAAAGGACTGACCAGCCAGGGTAATGAGTGAAGGTGCTCTTTCAGCTTTTAGAATGTCGCCTCAGCATTCTCCCCCCATTCAAATCTTGTTTTCTTTTTGATTGCTTGGAAGAAGTAAAGGCATTTGTCGCCTGACCGGCTGAGGAATCTCCCCAATACCGCCCGACAACCGGTTAATTTTTGGACTTCCTTGAAAGTGCGGGGTGACTTCATGTTAATAACTGCCTGTACCTTTTTCGAGTTAGCCTTTATTCCCCTTTGATCAATCAAAAATCCGAGAAACTTCCCAGACTCAACACCAAAGACGCACTTCTTGGGATTAAGCATGACCTTATGCCGCCTGAGGGTGGTGAGGGTTTCTCGGAGGTCAGCAAGGTGTTCCGTCTGCAGCTTGGATTTGACTATCAAGTCATCAATGTACGCCTCTACATTCCTCCCAACTTTATTAATGAATACGGTATTAATCATATGTTGGAAGGTAGCAGGCTGTCACGTGCCGACTGCTTTGCCCAAGTCACGCACCGTGCGCCACCCGCTTACAGTCCGTCGTAAGCCGAGTCAGGCTTTCTCCTTGGCACTAACTCCTTGTGCCCACGTAGCACAACTCCTTGTGTTGTTAGTATAAGTTTGCTAGCACGATCCCTTTATGCTAACAAGTCCCCTTTAGTTGAACTAAGCACTCACCCTTAGTGTCTTAGTCCGAATTTACGACTAAGTGTCGTAGACAATTGAGCACCCAAGCTATCACCCTTGCTGGTATGCTCGATCACTCACTTGGCACCCTCGTGCCTTAGCTTTCCTCACACTCTCTAAGTGTTGGAAGGAAAGGATTGAGTTGCAAGAGAACACAAGTGCTTAAGAAAGGCTTTTTGTATTGCTCTCAACTTGAATGTACAAATGATGCCTTGGAGCCTATTTATAGTGCTCCACCCTACTTACTCTCTTTCTCTAGAACGTTCCTAACCTCCTCAAATGGAGGGTTCTAGACTAAAACAATCTAGAGTGTTCCCACCTCCTTAGGAACTACATACATGGAGGTTTCTACAAGCTTCCTACCTAGAATGCTAAGGACTAACCTAGAACATTCTAGAACTTTACATTCAAAATGTACATACATAGAAGGCCCTAGAGACTTCTAAGATGCACTGGATGAACCTTGAATATTCTAGAGACATCCTCTCTAGAATACTCCTCCAAAAGAACTCCGTAGATAGCTCCGGAACCTTCTAGAAGCTTCCCACGTTTCCCGGGCTACCTACTGCACAAACTTGTATTTTGGGACCTTGCCTCAGAAAACTGACACCACCATCGTCTTCCTTGGCCCAAAATACGGTGGACCCCCAAATTTGGGCCCATTTGGACTTCATTTGGGTCTCCCAACGACCCATTATTGTGTTACTGTCAAGTGGGTGTTCACTAGGATTCTAAGCAAGGTGCAATATAAAGCTCTTTAGGGGGAATTGCTTACCTGAGCACCAAGGCAAGCCCCCTAGCCCCGATTGTTGCCTTGCTGCCTAGTGACCCTCTTGACGCCCATCCTTGGTGTGGGAGATGACCCGTGACATTCTCCCCCACCTAAATTCTTGCCGACCTCGGCAAGATCGCTCCTTGGAGTACGTGCCCGCGACCCGGTCTAGTGCACCACTTGTCCCTTGGGTGCTTCTGTGCGCTGCTGCCCCGTCCCTCCTATTGACTCCACACTTGAGCCTTGTTGTCCCATCCCTTGGAACACCATGATGCCTTGTCCTTAGCATGTTTGTTGCCTTGATCCTCCCATGGACCGCACCTTGACGCCTTTGCCTTGGCGCCCACCAAGCTTTCAAGGTCGAGACCCTCACGTCCCGCTCCTTGAGTTGAGCGAGCTTGATCCCTATCTCGCTCCCCTTTGATGTGATGGTTATCATGCCATCACTTACCCGAAAAGGTAGGACCTTGTGCAAGAACTCCATGCCTAGCACCACGTCCTCATCATCAATGTCGACCACTAAGAAGTCGACTTTTCCCTTCCACTTCCCCAAGCGGACTGGAACTCCCCACGCCCTTCCATACACCGGTGTGGCCTCTGAATTGATGGCCTTCATCTCGCCATCCACTTTAGTGAACTTCACCCCTAAGGCCTTGGCTTCCTCCTTAGCCAAGAAATTGTGCGACGCTCCCGTGTCCACAAGTAGCCTCGTCGGTACCTCGTTCACTTCCCCGTTTACGATCATCAAGGTTCCTCCTTGCTTGATGTTCGTAGTGCCGCTTGTCGAAGATGCCCTTCCCTTGAGGTCATCGTCTTCGACCCTTGAAGTGTTGAGGAGCCTCATATTGGCGAGTTGGGCGTCCTCGTTCATGACCATTGCCCCCATCCTCGTTGTGGGTGCGGACTCCTCCTCCGTTGCGATCATGGCACTTAATTTTTGCCGCATCGGGCAATTTCTCGCTAGGTGAGAACCCTCACACAGGAAACATTTGAACGGCTTTGAGGGCTTACCTCCGTCTCGGTTGTCCCCCTTTGACTCCCACTTGGACTTGGCCTTGTCCTTGCCATGATCCGCATACCTAGCCTTTGGATGCGATGCCTCTTCTTCCTCCTGGTCACCTTCCTCAACCCTTTTGCCCCTGTCCCTTCTCGATTCCCTCAGGATCTCGATTAAGGACTCTGCCACGGCTATTGCCTCAGCAAGTGTCTTAACATTCCGTCTTTCCACCTCTTGCTGGGCCCATCGTTGTAAACCTCCGGTGAAGTAAATGAGTTGGTTCTCCTCCGATAAATCATCGATCTCAAGCATGAGGGATGTGAATTGCCGTATGTACTCCTTGATTGTGCTAGTGTGCTTTTAAGTCACGTAGCTTCATCATGGAGACCTTCTTGGAATTCTCCGGGTAGAACTGACGCTTGAAATCTTTCTTGAACTCGTCCCATGTGCTGATGGAACAAGTCCCCTTCTTGATGTCCAACTCTCGACGCCTCCACCAAAGGACAGCATCCTCGCCCAAGTACATTGTGGCGGTATTGATCTTTGATGCATCGTCATCCATCTTCATTGCGTCGAAGTACCTCTCGACGCCCCATAGGAAGTTGTCTATTTCTCGAGCGTCCCGCTTCCCATGGTATTTTTGTGGCTTTGGGACCTCCATCTTTGGCCCCTGTTGGATAGTGACACTCCCGGTCACTGCTGCCTTCTTACATAAAATGACATCCTCCTTCACCGACTCCACCTCAGCTCGGATGTCCCTTAGTTGCCCAAGCAACTCTTCTTTGAGTTTCGCGACCTCTTCGCGAATTGTTGCCAACGCGCTATTGACGAGCCCAAGAGTCTCGTCCCTCAAATCTTGGGTAGCAGTGTGTGCGGCCTCCACTTTTCCTTCGAGCCCCTCCACGGAGTCCGAGAGTTGTGTGATATCATCGTACATGTCCGCCACAGTACACTCTACCCTCATGAGGCGGGGTTCCAACTCAGAGGTCAAGGTTCTGGGCACCGATGGGTCCCTCGTTCCCTTCTTCTTGGACCTCCTTGTTGTCTCCTCTTCCCCTTGAAAAACTTGGCTCGCCGGAACTTCTTTGTCGCCAGCCATACTTATTTCCACAATAAGAATGAAGCGACTTACCTTGTTGCCTAGCTACCGTCCTTTCGTAGCTCCAACAGCAACGCCTCGAATTTACGATGCCGATCCCACACGACAATCGTAGCCTTGCTCTGATACCACCTGTCACGTGCCGACTGCTTTGCCCTAGTCACGCACCGTGCGCCACCCGCTTACAGTCCGTCGTAGACAATTGAGCACCCAAGCTATCACCCTTGCTGGTATGCCCGATCACTCACTTGGCACCCTCGTGCCTTAGTTTTCCTCACACTCTCTAAGTGTTGGAAGAAAAGGATTGAGTTGCAAGAGAACACAAGTGCTTAAGAAAGGCTTTTTGTATTGCTCTCAACTTGAATGTACAAATGATGCCTTGGAGCCTATTTATAGTGCTCCACCCTACTTACTCTCTTTCTCTAGAACGTTCCTAACCTCCTCAAATGGAGGGTTCTAGACTAAAACAATCTAGAGTGTTCCCACCTCCTTAGGAACTACATACATGGAGGTTTCTACAAGCTTCCTACCTAGAATGCTAAGGACTAACCTAGAACATTCTAGAACTTTACATTCAAAATGTACATACATAGATTGCCCTAGAGACTTCTAAGATGCACTGGATGAACCTTGAATATTCTAGAGACATCCTCTCTAGAATACTCCTCCAAAAGAACTCCGTAGATAGCTCCGGAACCTTCTAGAAGCTTCCCACGTTTCCCGGGCTACCTGCTGCACAAACTTGTATTTTGGGACCTTGTCTCAGAAAACTGACACCACCATCGTCTTCCTTGGCCCAAAATACGGTGGACCCCCAAATTTGGGCCCATTTGGACTTCATTTGGGTCTTCCAACGACCCATTATTGTGTTACTGTCAAGTGGGTGTTCACTAGGATTCTAAGCAAGGTGCAATATAAAGCTCTTTAGGGGGAATTGCTTACCTGAGCACCAAGGCAAGCCCCCTAGCCCCGATTGTTGCCTTGCTGCCTAGTGACCCTCTTGACGTCCATCCTTGGTGTGGGAGATGACCCGTAACAAGGCGCATTCTTCAACCCAAACGGCATCACCGTATAACAGAATAGCCCTTGATCAATGACGAATGACATCTTTTCTTGATCTTTTTTCCACAAGGGTATCTGATGGAAGCCTGAGTAGGTGTCCACGAAGCTCATCAAGGCATGACCGGCTGTAGAGTCGACCAGACTGTCGATCTTTGGAAGTGGATAACTATCCTTTGGACATGCCTTGTTCAGATCTGTGTAATTAATACACATCTGCCAGGTACCATTCGGCTTCTTTACCAAAACAACATTGGCTACCCAATCTGGGTAGTAGCATTGCCGAATGAACCCGGCATCCATCAGCCTCTTGACCTCGGCGGCGGCCACCTGAGACCTTTCCTCGCCGTGATTTCTTTTCTTCTGCCTAACCGGCTTCTTTTTAGGGTCCACGACGAGTTTGTGGACAGCAAGATCCGGGCTTATGCCTGGCATCTCTTCCACTTCAAAGGCAAATATGTCTTTGAATTCTTTCAATAGCTGGTGCAAGTCTGCACCCAGCGTTGCAAAGGCAATCATCCCCACCTTCACGGTTCGCTCTGGCTGGCTGTCGTTTAGAACGATATCAATGTTATCACCAGCCGGCTGAGGACAAAGATCATTTGACCGTTCCCCGATCAGTGATTGCTATTGGTTTTCTTTTTTGACGGCCACTAAGTGGTTCGCCTTTCTATTTTTGCCAGCTGCTTTGGGAGCAGGCACGACTTCTTGACAATCGTAAAGGTCAATAGACTTCCCACTTTGGCCGGCTGCAACCACAATAGGTTTGACGTCTGAGAGATAGCACTCTCTCGCCGCCTTCCCACTCAGGGAACCTACTGACCCATCATCCCTCTCGAATTTAAGCAACATGAGAGACGGGATGATGACTGCCTTGGATTCATTGAGGGTAGGACGGCCCAAAATCAGGTTATAGGCGGTCAATTCTTCGACCACCAAAAATTTGACGACCATGTGTCGCCCTTCTCCCTTCTCACTGACAAGCGCACTTTAGGGCGCGCTTTAGAGCATATTTTAGGATGATTTTGGATGTATTTGGGGCCGCTTTGGCCGATTATTACCTTGTTATGCTTACGTTCCCCATATTACGTGCTTCACGGGTTTTCGGTTTGTTTTTGATGTGTTTTCAGGTAATATCAACCGAGTTTAATCGGATCCCGAGCCCTTGATGCATAACCGAGCTAGCCTTGACCGGAGTCCGAGGAGTTAAGGAAGTTCAAGTGCCGTGCATTGATTACATAGCACAGGCAGCACGGCCGTGTTACCATAGGCACACCCGTGCTGGCCTATAAGCAAGCAACCCCAGGCAAGGCAGCACGGCCGTGCAAGCCAATAGCACGGCCGTGTCAGTATCCACGCACCCGCACGGCCGTGCAGGCCATTAGCACGGCCGTGCCAGATGTTGCCCGTGCCCGTGTCAGCTTCAGTATGAGCCCCGTGCTAGAGCATATTCAGCACGGCCGTGTCATTTTTAGCACGGCCGTGCCAGGAAGCTGCACGGCCGTGCCATATATAGCACGGTCGTGCCAACTTGAAGAAGAAACCCGGTTTACTTACTGACAAGCTAGCACGGCCGTGCCAAATACAGCACGGCCGTGCTGATCCAGGGTTAACTGCGCGCTTGACTTCTCCGAATTAGAAGACGTATATAAGGCCCGACTTTAAGAGGATTAAGAGACAGTTTTTAGAGATAGTTTTGAGAGCTTTTGTAGAGAGTTATTGGAGAACGTTCTTAGTATTAGAGATTCATTAGTTTTCTTAGAGAATTTCCTAGAGATTTTAGTTTTCTTGGATTGATTTGAAGCAAGATTTGCGAAGGTTCTTTGTATTATTCATTGACGACGGATATCAAAGTTCTGAACTTTTCCATTGATTCGCATCAATACAATTGGTATTATTCATTCTTGTTTATTAATCAAGCTTTATTATTCCTTAATCAGAATTCATGTTTATATCTATTATGCTTTTGGAATTCATTATTGCTTTGATTATGAATATGTGTGAGTAGTCTCCTAGCTAGGGTTTCGGGATGAAACCCGGCCTAGGTAATCTATGTAATTGAGGATTGATTTTGATAAACGGATTGTGATTAAATTGATTATATGCGATTGCATGTTAATTCATTATAATAGGAGTAGCTAACCTAGAATCTTGAATTTGATTGCATGATATTCTTGATTTGAACAAGAGATTGTGAATTGAGTATTTCATTATTGAATGTGGTTTGATTATGTATCGAGTAATGTTAAGTGCATGAGAAATCCAAGCTTAGTATTGCCCGTTGTCTTCCTATCACATGATATTGATCAGACCTATAGTCTTTGCATATCCCGTTTGTCTCTGTGATTCCTTGTTGCTTAGTTACCAATGGTTTGGCGGATTCCCGTTCTCCCTAGTGTCTTAGTTTATTGATTTATTCCATCTTATTAGTAGTATTTTAGAACACCATTTTCCATTGATTTCGAACTAGCTTAGGTTTAAGATTGATTTGCAATTGCTCTCGTTCCTCGTGGACCGAACCTTTATTTGCCATTGTACTTGGTTATAGGGTGTTCGTATAAGTATTGTTTGATTGAGAGTTAGATTGTAGCGACCGATTTAACCCTTGTCACTCACCTAGCCGGATGGGTAGGTCAATCCTTCCCACCGGATGCACCACTCCTCCCCCAAAACCGACCAAGGGGTGAGAGGCCTTGTGCATGTTGCTAGGCTTGTACTTGAACTTTGCCAAGCACCTACAGCTGATAAGGTCAGACAAACTCCCGGTATCAATGAGGATCCGGCCTACTCGCTAATTGGCGACTTTGCATTCGATGACTATGGGGTCATCATGAGGCCGCCTAACCTTGCCCCGGTCTTTCTCAAAGATGATGACCTTAGGGAAGGTGTCTTTTGACGTCTGACCCTCATCCAATAAGTTGACCTCCAGCTTCCGGATGTTATTTTTTATGCCCCGGATGGTTGGACCACCTCCGGCGAAGCTGTCTGCTATAGTCATGATTTGCTCCTCATCAGTGTCAGAGCTTATAGCAAGATTGTCTGGCTTCTTGGATGACTGTCCATTGTTTGCCCGGGGGTTGCCTTTGGGCTTCACAAGGTAGGACTTTAGAGCCCCCTCATCAGCCAAGCGGTCAGTAGCCGCCTGAGGCTATAGCAACCATTGGTGTCATGGCTTATGTCCTCGTGAAAATGGCAGAACTTAGACTTGTCCCGGCTTTTGATGGGACTCTTCATTGCAGCTGGTTTCTCTAGGGACAACCAGTCCTTGACCTCCATGAGGATGGAGGAGCAATCCTTGTTGAACTTGTACTTGGGAACATACGACTTCAACTCTTTCTTTTTCTTCTAGGATGACTGACCGGAGTGGCCAGCCACCCAGACTTCTTTTCTTTTCTTGCTCTCTTCTTTTTTAACCAGCTGAGCTGGCTGGCTGTCTCTTTTGTCGGTCTTTTTAGGGTCCGACGGTTGTTTGATGGCACAGAGCTCCGTCACCTATATGTAGGCTTCGGCTTCCATCAACGCCTCTTGGAGGGTGGCTACCCTCTTCCTGACTAGGTCGAACTTGAAGGTCGACCCGTCCTTAAGACCCTTGAACAAGTCTGTGTAAGAAACCTCGTTAGATAGCCCTTGGATCTGAATTCTAATTAGATTGAACCGCCTGACATAGGATCTTAACCCTTCTCTATCCCCCTGCTGTATAGCCCCTAGGTCGAGGCTTGTCTTCTTGGCTGGGATGTTCATAGAGAAGTTAGACAAGAACAGATATACCAGTGTCTTGAAGTTGTTGACACAACCGGGTGGCAGGTTGCCAAACCACCGTTGGGCTATGCCCTTCAGTGTTGCCGGGAAGCATCTGCACCAAGCGGCATCATCCAACCCCTGCAAATACATGAGGTTGGTGTACACCATCAGGTGGTCTTCCAGGTTGGTGGTACCGTCGTAGGCACCAACCAACACGTTCTTAACCTTGGCCGGCTGAGCCGCCTCGGTTATCTCCCTAGAGAAAGCCGAAGGTTGTTCCCCAAGATTCAGTAGTCGGAGCTGCCAGTCCATGGACTGGACATTCTGTGCCGCCTGACCCCCAAAGAGGGTCGGCTGCATGTAAGGAGATCCATACGGCAGGTATGACTGTTGGGGCACATACGGAGCCGGCTGGATAATCTAAGGGCCAGTTCGTGCGGACATGCCACCTGACTGACTCTCTCGGTTTGTCTCCGAATACCTCATTGAGGTATTATGGAGACTGTCTGAGCATGTCGACGTCGAAGCCGACTCAGACATTTGTTGACTTCTCTTTTGCTAGATGAACATCCGAGCATCGGAGAACGTCTTTTTTGACCCATCCGGCTGAACTTGCTGGATGGCCTTCCTCTTCCTTATTTCGGGGAAGCGGAATTTTGAAAAATCCACCATGGGCCAATCCGGTCCCTTTGGTTTAGGATGAGGAGTTGGAATTCGGTCTTTGAACGGCTTCTTCCCAGACGGAGAAGGCCTCTTCCCAGAGGGAGAAGGTTTTTTGGCCGACTGACCCTTGTGGGAGCCTGCCTTCTTGCTTATCGGGACCTTGATTTCCCCTTTGAAACTACTCATGAATTTTATAAGTTCGTCTCTAGTAATAGGGGCAGCACCCTCAGCCGTCTGGGCTTGCTCAGCCGGCTGGCCGGTTGGGTGGCTGAGACCTGCTTTGTCAATGCCCCGTTCCCTTATTTCTTTGTGACGGGGGCTCCTGGATCTGAACGACCCGTCTGGGGCCATATAGGCTTCGACCTCTTGGTCATTGGTCCGTCTAGACCTCAGGTTCGGCCAGAGGCCGTTTCTCGTTATTAAGTGGTACAAACTCATGGGATGCCATTCCGGAAATACTCTCCCCACAGACGGCGCCAAATTTTTCGGGGTTTTTTGATGTGTCCTGCGGGAGAGTTACAACACCAGAACTGGTAGCCGATCGCCTGTACTTGCAAAAGCACGGAGACTCCGGTTGGTTGGAGTTCCGCCTCCGACGGTCAAGTTAGAATACGTCTGAGTGAGTCAAAGTGCGGAAAGTAAATGGTCTCTCGGATTCCAGGAAATTCTGCAGTTAATATTGCTCGGTATTTGTATATGTATTTATGGAGGTGCATGAATGTGTAATAATGAGGACTTTCCTCTTTTTATAGTAAGAGGAGATCAGTTCTCCTTTCATGGGTCAGGGCGCCACATGTCATCAGGGGATTGGTCCTATTAAGACCCCTCTGACGTTGACACGTGTCAGCACCTAATTGGACCACGCGGATGGCGTATTTTTACCCTAAACACATGCCCTTCCTTAAGTCACTTTAATCTTTAATAAGTCGCCCAAAGTTTGGGGTTATTAAAAGTGATACGTATCATATTTGTTTGGAAAGAGAAGATGGGAAAGTGTATAGGATGAGGACATGTACCTTTACCAGATTGAGTTTTTAAATACTTCTTAATCCCTCCGTTTCGCATTAGTTGCAACACTTTTCATTTTCGGCCGTTTCATATTAGTTGCAACACTACTATATTTGTAAAGGATCCACCATTACTTTATAATTTTTCTGTCTCACTAACCCCATTTTTCACAAATATTTTATTATTTCTCTTTTCTATCAACCCCACCCACATTACTTTTTTTACTATTTATATCTCTTACTAACAATACTTTATATTATAAACCTGTAAGTCTAGTCTATAATTTTCTTAAAATATAAGCCAAGCCTATTACTGCAACTAATACAAAACGGAAGAAGTACTAAGTTAGATTAGATTAGATATGCAAAGCCAGAGAGACATACCAAACGCCCAGTTAATTCGAAAAGCGCACCACGCCCAATTGCTCTAACCGCAGTTACGATGAAGTTCCCGTTTGTCCCGTAGTGGGCCTAGTAGCCCTCACCACATGGGCGCACACCACCAACACAACTGCATATGACATTACAGCAGGAAATCATGTCTCCCATTCACTCCAATTAAAGCACCTCTATTCTAATTATCTTTCCGCGTTCTTCACTTAAATCAATCAACTAAATTAAATTATTATTCCTTAATTACAATATAATACCAAAAACTCCCTAACTTCCCACTTGTTTAAACAATTTACCTTTTCACTTTCAGACACTCTCTACTTCCATTCCATATTAGCTGCCGTAACAATCCATCAGTATCTATATCAACCAACTACCACTCACTATCTCATCAGAAATTCTTCCATTGATTTGTTCTTTAGCGTTGACTTAAGTAAAGCAAACTTCAGCTACTTGTTGATTATAACTTTAAAGATTAAATCGTTGTTTTTCAGTAATTTTGAGCTTTGATTTTTTTTTTTTTAAAGTTTGAATTAGGTTTTTGATTTGATTTAAAGTTGAAGATGGAGAGTTTGCTAGATGAAGAGTTTGTGGAAGTGAAAGCAAAGAATTCGTCTGAAGAAGCGCTTCGAAGATGGCGAAGTGTTTGCTGGTTGGTCAAGAATCCAAAGCGTCGGTTTCGTTTTACGGCGAATCTCAATAAGCGATCTGAAGCTCAGGCTATTCGACGTTCTAATCAGGTTTTTTCTTTTTTTAATTTGTTTTGAGTATTATTCTTAGTGTATTTGTGTATATTTGTGTATATTTTGGTAGATTTTATATTGTTCGTTTTACTTTGATGCATATTTTTAATTTTCTTTGATCTAAGGGGTGGTTTTTTTAAAACATTGTTAGGATAGATCAATGGATCATACAATGACGTTTGAGTATAGGATCTTTATAGATTCCAAAAAAATGAATATAATACTATATGGATAAATCACGAAGGTAAAAACATAGGGATATTACATGATTTGTAGTACATTTATGTACTCGTATTAATTCTTTTTTGGTATAACATGAATTTATAAATATCAAAACTCAAAAAATGCATTAAAACTTATGCAAATGGGATCTATAGGAATGAAGGTAGTAGAACCCAATAGGCCAATAGTGTAGCATAGTATTACTCTTGTTCTGCACAACATCCTTTTTGGATGATATAAAAGTAACAAATTTTCCGTATGTCCTTACAAAAATTATATTTATATACACTTGGGTGTAAGGTGCACCCAAAATAATTTTCTACTTATATAATATTTTTCTACTCATTTTTAAATTCTTAGATGAGAAAAAAAAAATGCTAGTATTTCAAATGAACAAAAAAAACCACCTTTGGGTCCACCTTGCTGTATGTTCACCCGGCTGTATTTATAAAAGGTGTTGCTCTGTCCTTTAAAGATTGCGTTACCCATTTTCTTATTACGAGTTGTGTTGAATAGGTCGGCAATTATATGTTTATTCGCATGTTAAGTAGTATACTCCATTAGAGAGAAATGGAGCACGAGCTATCTTAAGGACAGTGGCGTATTTAGAGATTTTACGCTTGTCAATGCGCATTCTAGAACCGAGATATCTTAGATTACATTTTTGTAAAAATTAAAAAAAATTGATATCATAAAAGCATTTTTCTACATGAATTGAATTTAACAAGATATCATTTGATTATATATATTTTTTGAACGTAAGAATCACAAAAAAAAAAATAAAAAAATAAATAAAAGGAGTGTGTAAGTTTTGTAAAATTACATACGTTGCAATTAAAAAAGAACGTAGGAAATATAAGTTATAATTTTAATACATACGTTTAGAGAAGCAAAAGGGAAAAAAATTAAAAGGCTTAAGAGGTTTATGGAGAATCGAACCTCTTTCCCTGTGAGGACAAAGAGCACATTTGTAATCAACATTACCACTGAGCTCCGCTATTTTCTTTATCTCATTCATGCACACCAATGGCATATATCTTTTCAAAAAAACAGTGGTTCAATGAACCCACCGTGGATCTGCCATTGAAATCCTAAATGACACAATATTCTTGTGCTTTGATAAGTAGATTGACAAGTCAATTTGCCTTTGTCCCCGGGGGAGTGTGGAATTTTGGTAGGAAAGTGACGTATATAGTAAAAACAAAAAAGTCATGCTATCTTTGTTTTCATTTAAATTTATCACTTTATCTAACACATATGCCAAGACACAACTTTGATCATTAATTATTTAATTGTGCATTAGAAAAATTTATTCAAAGATGAAATTACTTACATAGACATTTGTGATTTATCTAGCAACATATTACACAGTAGCATTTATTTATTATTTAAAAAAAAAAAGGGGCACTGTAAGGATATAACCTAAACTTTGAAAGGGAAATTATTAAAGAAAAAGAGAGATAAAGAGATTATTTTTTTATTTCTTCAATGATTATATACCTTAGGATAGTTAATAATACCTTGCTTTTATAAATGTGTCACAATTTTGGACAGTGTATTCAATTTTGAAAAATTGAGGTTGATAATTTTTTAAAATAAATTTTCCATTAAATGCCATGTAATTGTTAATGTTATTCTTATATCATCGTGTAATAATTAGAAATTCAACTTATCTTAATGTTCTTTAAAGTTAGGGATAAAGATTGTATTGGAATTAATATATAAAATCAAGATCACCAAATGTGAGATGTTTTTGACGGCCATCATGGTGATCCTAGCTAAAACTTTTTTAGGCAAACTGTTAAACCAAGAAACAACCATAAAGTTTTGTTCAACTGCAGGTTTAAATTTTTTATCTAATTTATTGTGCTACTACTTGAGCTAATTTGTTCCCTTTTACTCATCT
This sequence comes from Chenopodium quinoa, assembly GCF_001683475.1. Classification (NCBI taxonomy): domain Eukaryota; kingdom Viridiplantae; phylum Streptophyta; class Magnoliopsida; order Caryophyllales; family Amaranthaceae; genus Chenopodium; species Chenopodium quinoa. The sequence continues at coordinate 6,884,023 of NW_018744367.1, forward strand.
TGAGCCTTGCAGGAGAAATTGAGAGTTGCACTGTTGGTCTCACAAGCTGCTCTCCAGTTTATACAGGGTATTTATCAGCTTAATAGTTTTAATCAACAATTTAGCAAGAGACTTTCTTTGACATTGTGTTTGACACTTCAATGACCTTAATTATCTGTTCATATTTGCCAGGTGTATCATACTCTCCACCTGAGGAAGTCAAATCAGCTGGGTTTGAGATTTGTGCTGATGAGTTGGGATCCATTGTAGAGTATCGCAACAAGAAGAAGCTGAAAGATCATGGTGGGGTTGAGGGAATCATTAAAAAGCTCTCTACCTCAACCGTGAATGGAATATCTACTGCTGAGGATCTGGTGAACCAAAGGAAGAAAATTTATGGTGTCAATAGATTCATTGAAAGTCCACCTAAGGGTTTCTTAATTTTTGTGTGGGAAGCTCTTCAAGACATGACTCTTATGATACTTGGAGTTTGTGCAGTTGTTTCTTTGTTGGTTGGCCTGATAATGGAAGGTTGGCCAAAGGGGGCCCATGATGGTATTGGAATCGTGGCTAGCATTTTGTTAGTTGTAATTGTAACTGCGACCAGTGATTATAGGCAGTCATTGCAGTTTAAGGATTTGGACAAAGAGAAAAAGAAAATAGCAGTACAGGTTACCAGAGATGGTTGTAGACAAAAACTATCAATATATGACCTACTGCCTGGGGATTTTGTTCATCTGGCCATCGGAGATCAGGTTCCAGCTGATGGACTTTTTGTTTCAGGATATTCTGCTGTAATTGATGAATCAAGTTTGACAGGAGAGAGTGAACCCATTCATGTTAACTCAGAGCATCCTTTTCTTTTATCAGGGACCAAAGTTCAGGATGGGTCATTAAAAATGCTTGTTACCACTGTTGGCATGAGAACACAATGGGGTAAATTGATGGCTACTATCAGTGAAGAAGGTGATGATGAAACGCCCCTGCAGGTGAAATTGAATGGAGTGGCAACTGTTATTGGAAAAATTGGCCTCTTTTTTGCTGTAGTTACGTTTGCTGTGATGGTTCAAGGATTATTCAGCCGCAAGTTACAAGATGGTTCTGTGTGGAGTTTGTCTGGTGATGAGGCTGTTGAGATTTTAGAGTATTTTGCCATTGCTGTTACAATTGTTGTTGTTGCAGTCCCTGAAGGACTACCCTTGGCTGTCACTTTAAGCCTTGCTTTTGCAATGAAGAAAATGATGAATGACAGGGCTCTTGTGCGAAACCTTGCTGCTTGTGAGACAATGGGATCTGCTACTACTATTTGCAGCGATAAAACAGGGACACTTACAACTAATCATATGACTGTTGTCAAAGCACACATGTGTGGGAGAACTTTGGAAGCTAGCAGCTTCAAGGATTCTCATACAGTATCTGAAATTCCTGATTCTGCGCGTAAAATTCTTTTAGAATCAATATTTAACAATACTGGAGGAGAAGTAGTTAGAGCCAAAGACAACAAAATTGAGATCTTAGGAAGTCCCACTGAAATTGCTCTCTTGGAGTTTGGGTTATTACTTGGTGGTGATTTCATGACAGAAAGGGAAGCATTGAAAATTGTTAAAGTGGAACCATTCAACTCCTCTAAGAAGAGAATGGGAGTGATTCTAGAGATCCCTAATGGAGGTCTGAGGGCACACTGTAAGGGTGCTTCGGAGATTATTTTGGCTGCATGTGATAATGTTGTTGACTCAAATGGCGTAATTGTCCCCCTTGATAAATCATCAGTTGAACATTTAAATGCCACAATTGAAGAGTTTGCTAATGAAGCTCTTCGCACTTTATGCCTTGTGTATCAAGATTTAGAAGAAAGTTTCTCTGCTGATGGTTCTATTCCTGCAAATGGATACACCTGCATTGGTATAGTAGGCATCAAAGATCCAGTCCGTCCTGGTGTCAAGAAATCTGTTGCAATCTGCAGATCAGCTGGAATTACTGTCCGGATGGTAACCGGAGACAACATAACTACAGCAAAGGCAATTGCTAGAGAATGTGGGATTCTCACCGAAGGCGGAATAGCTATTGAAGGTCCTGAGTTTCGTGAGAAGAGCCTGGAGGAATTGATTGAACTGATACCAAAAATTCAGGTTTGTCTATGCTGTAGTACCCTTAATCTTACAGAATTCCTGTGGCCAAAAAATTTTTACCCTATGTAATTATTGAATCTTTTTTTAGGTCTTCACATTAGCTCATTGTTTAGTCTCTTAAAGATGGTGTAATGTAATGTTAATGTTGTGGTGAAATTATGCTTGATTGACATATATGTGTCCTAAGTTCTTGTAAAGCACATACACACCATCCAATTGCTATATCCCTATTGAATATGATATCCGACAGTGACACACATGAGACACATGAAAAATTTGTGTCCAGTTTTTTGTTATGCATGGGCACTCGGACACAAACCGTGACAAACCTTGACATGATTTTCTTTACTATTGGAAATATTACGACAACATATTTTGAGGTTTTTTTTTTATTTTTTTTTTCTTTTTTGTATATACTCTCTTACAAGTATCCCCTCTCTCTCTCTCTCTCTCTCTCTCTCTTCACTATTGCCTTTTTTTATTTTTCAACTTGTATCAACAACTTCTTCTCCTTTAGATCAATGATGTTAATGATTTATTATTTGGTTGTATGATGTTATTTGGATGTTTTATACCAATTTTTCGTTATATATTAGGTGATTGTCAAATTAGCTTTTCGTATGGAGTAGTTTATGATTTGTACTTTGGTATGCCCGAGTCCATTTTTGTGTCTTTACCCTATCCCATGCAACCTAGCTAATACTTTCTGACCAAAATTCAATAAATATGTTCCCTTTTTTCCCCAAATTTCAGTACTATTTTTTCACTGAGGAAAAAGCATATGGCCTTGTTTTGGGTGGTTTATGTAGTATTGCCAATCTATGCTTCTGTGTACCATGATGGATTTGCTGTCATTCTCTATAATATGTGGGCGGATGTTCAGTAATTAAAAGGTATATTGATTAAACTCATTTTTGCAGGTCATGGCTCGATCTTCTCCAATGGATAAGCACACCCTTGTAAGACATTTGCGGACCACCCTTGGAGAAGTTGTCGCAGTGACTGGAGATGGTACAAATGATGCTCCTGCCCTTCATGAAGCAGATATAGGCCTTGCTATGGGAATCTCTGGAACTGAGGTATCCTTCTTTTCAAGTCTTTTGTTTTTAAAATTTTCCAAAGTTCGTAAAATATAAATTATTTTTCGTATTAAGTGTGGTTAAGCACGTGTAAAATGAGTTTACTATACCAAGGTAAAAAAGTCTTAACTTCCCTTTAACATTTTGACTATGCAAGTGTTTAAAACGGAATAATAAATTTGACATTGTTTTCTACCAATGAAACTAGTAAGACCATAATTTACTACTCTGTACTATTAAGTAATCATTTGTATAAATGCTATGTCATGATCATCTCCAAAAGTTCCCCACCTAGGATTATGGTGAGTAGTCTTTGGCTCTTCGTCACAGTTTAAGTACGTGTATCAGATACTCAACACCCCCAACATTTTTATGGACATTTCATCCTTCATTGTTTCGGGGTTTTTTGATATCTTTCGGGAGAGTTACAATTCCAAGACTGACTTCTGGACGCCTGTACCTGCAAAACAACGGAGACTCCGGTGGGTGGGAGCTCCGCCTCCGACGATCAAGTTAGAACGTGTTTGAGGAGTAAAATGCAGAAAGTAAAGGTCTCTCTCGGATTCCACGAGAGTATCTGCAATGTGTAATTGCTCAGTTCGAGGTGTCAGGTGTCTGACTTTCTTTGATGGAGAGTTAATGTGAATTGAATATTTCTGAATAGATGTCCCTCAGAGGGAAACATCTCCCTTTTATAGGGTAGGTTTTAGTTAACCTAGGGCTGACTGGGCCTTGTCTAGGAATTTGGGCCGTAGGAGACTACTTTCCTAGTTGGCAATTATGCCTGCCACGTGTCGTTACCTGATTGGTCCACCTTGGACCTCTCATGAGGTGACACGTGGCGGGCTCTGGCTGGTCCACGTGGATGACACGTGGCAGGGCTTCATTGGTCCACGTGGCGGGGAAAAATCCCCTAATCATTCATCATGGATGAAAATTTGAAATCATCTCATAAAATAGCTAAGTTTGAGCTTGTGACACTTGGAAATATAATAGCTATGTAGAGTTTGTATGTATAATGATTTTTCAGAAATCTGTCAAGTCAATATGAATTCTAGGATGTGGTCAAATTCACATTATTACATGCAATGTGCACTGCTAACCACGATAAAGCATAAGGGTGTCTATTTTATTAAGTATCTTAGAAAATGTTGAGAGTTTAGAGAGCAGCTAGTACGTTAAGTCCACAAAATTTCCTGAAAAGACTTTGTCCTTGAGTTAGGTTCGTGGAAAAATTTAAGTATATCTGTAAATCATCAATGTTCCCCGGATATGGCCCATGTATTTGGATTTATTGATGATTGAAAAGAAAAAAAAGGGAACTTAGCCTTTGGTTTGATTGGTATGAACTAGAAGGTTTCCTTAGGGTTTTTATAAAAAAGATTAGAAAGAAATAAAAGGATTTTATGTCATAAGCATTATTTCTATCCAAATCTCTGATTTGAGGGTAAAATAGTGAGATAGATAACTGAGTCTATTCTGCCACCTCCAATGTTATGCTTTTCCATCCATTTCCTTTCTACCAAATTTAAGAGTTTCTGCTTTAAACAAATTTACCTGTGATTTCTTCTGTTTTTGCCTGTATGGATCTTACTTTTAAGATGCAAGTTCCATTTTATGTTAGAATCTGCTCTCATGGTTGACTTAGCAAGATAGTTACTAAATTATTCAATGTTCTTTGTCTTCTAGAACATGGAGCATATGTGCATTGATGCATTCTCAGTTTTGATCTGTATTGTTGTCTATGAAGAAGATTTTTTTTTACACTTATGGCTGTTAATATCATAATTACCTTTAACTGTTTGATTTCAGGTAGCAAAGGAGAGTGCTGATGTCATAATTTTGGATGACAATTTTTCTACAATTGTAACTGTGGCAAGATGGGGACGCTCTGTGTATACGAACATTCAGAAATTTGTACAGTTCCAGTTGACAGTCAATATTGTTGCCCTTATTGTCAACTTTTCTTCAGCCTGTTTGACCGGTAAGCCTGTGAACCCCAGTCACAGAGAATCAGAAAATCCATAGGCCATATCTGAAGTTGTATACATTTTGGGCAACCAAAAACCCATTTTGGAACTTTAACAAGATAAATAAATACATAGATGAAATTGGAATATTTAACTTGATTTAGTCAATTGAACAATGTTCACAACTCCACACCGTGATTTAAAATATTCTCCATGTGAGGAGTACTTCAAGAAGCACAGCTTAAGAGGTTCTATCCAAGCTTCAACTTCCTGGTAAACATTCTCACAGCCTAAAGATTTATGTACCAACCTTTCTTGACCTCAAGAGATAAGGTTAGAAGCACAAGCACTCTGATCTAGTCACCCTTATACAATCTGTTCTCTCGCGCTCACTCCATTATCCTCTGAAATGCAAGATAATTCCAGGGCTTTTATAGCCATCAAGCTATCTTGAAACAGTAATACCAACCATATCCTGAGTTATTCACGCACATTATCTCCCCATCACCCCATGCATGAACTTTAAGTTACTCGTACACATACCTTCATAGCACAAATCATACAGTCATGCATTTGCTTTCCATATGCATGGTTTGACCTTGTTAAATATTTCTTATTTCATTAACAATTTCCAATGCATGGTAATAAATGATCAACATCAGATGAACCCAACAACAGATATTTCCACCCTAAGACTGCTTTCTGCTTAATTATTTATTTATTTATTTCCAGGAAGTGCTCCACTTACTGCTGTTCAGCTTTTATGGGTTAACATGATTATGGACACCCTTGGTGCCCTTGCACTGGCTACTGAGCCTCCCAGTGATGAGTTGATGAAGCGGAAACCTGTTGGAAGAAAAGGAAGCATTATCAGTAATGTGATGTGGAGGAATATACTGGGGCAAGCAATTTATCAATTTGTTGTTATATGGTTTCTACAGGCGAGAGGAAAGTCAGCTTTTGGACTCAGTGGAATTGGTTCTGATTTAACCTTGAACACACTTATCTTCAACTCATTTGTCTTCTGCCAGGTATTATAATCTGATCTTCCACAATGCTTTTCATTGGTCTGAATATCTTCTTCATACACAATTCAAAAATTGGTAAAGGTGAAGAATGAAGATAGCATTTCTCATTCTTTCCAAAATGTATGATTTAGTCAGCTTATAGCAAAATCTTCTGTGTCAGGTCTTCAATGAAATCAGCTCCAGGGAGATGGAGAAGATTAATGTATTTGCAGGGATTCTTAACAACTATGTATTTGTGACTGTTCTCACTGCCACAGCTCTTTTTCAAGTTGTAATTATTGAGTTCCTTGGTGCATTTGCAAACACGACTCCACTTACTCTTAGCCAGTGGTTTGTGAGCATATTGTTTGGGTTTCTTGGCATGCCAATTGCTGCTGCTTTGAAGATGATCCCAATATGAAACACTTGATTGGTGCCGGTAGAGGTTGAAGAAGACAATTTTGTAGATTACTGCTTCCAGTCCGTTGTGAGCTTCTGCAGCTTCCACTGCCTGACACAATGATCTGTGCAGATTGCAAGTTCTGACTTTGTGATTAATTGAACACCTGATGAATGTTTGTGCATCCTCCCATTGTGAGGGTAATATTTGCAAGCTCTTACTTCACTCTACTTGCAGATTACTCCTGTCGATTCTCGAAAATGGTGGAATTTGATGGGTTGCTGAATTGATTGATAGAATCTGAGAATTGCTGAAAATTGTTGCTCATACTATAAGATGTTCACATCAACTGTTTCTCATGCATTTCTAATGGATTATGATAGAAAAATCACCTACATAATCCTTTTCTGACGTGCTGTAGTTTACATATTGTGGTAATTCTAGGGCATTTTATTGGCAGCATATTCATGTAATCTATTCTGTATTGGATCTAAGACGCAGTATATTCCAGATTCAGATCCGCAATATCTTTGTTCTTCTCAGTTACTAGTCTAGTATTATAGTCAAGAGGAATAAAGAGAACGAAGCCAAGTTATGCTCTTTCGCATTCTTCCTCTTGCCATAATATGGGTTACTGGGCTACTAGAGTCCAAATGATGCTCTTTAGCAAGATTGCATTTTCCAGCGCACTTGTAGACATCATCTCAAGCCAAATGGAGCAAATAATAACATTGCCTTATTCTATTGTGTATACCAACTCTACTATTTATTTTTGCTTCGTAAACATTGCCGATAATATATATTTGGAAATCTTTGAATGATTTTCATAAGCGTGGTGCATAAGCTCGGTGTGTTAAGAGATGCAAGGACGATCTCAACATTATCACCTTCAAGAATTTTATGATGTTCGGGAGAGGAATTTCTTCTAACTTAGATCATTCATCACAATCATATTTAGTAATGTAATGTACTCTTCATTCCTATGCCCTAGGCAATTAGATGGTTGTTTTTTGGATGGTACTACACGAAACTTGGTAATTATTTTTTGAAAAATCTGGATATTTGTAAAGTACCTTAAAAATACACGAAGGGATGTCTAGCTCTTCTAATGTGCCTGTTTTTTGGAGAAAAATATGTATGGGAGCTTGATGTACCACCAAAAGCAAGAGCGTTTTTTGGAGAATGTGTCATAAAGCTCTTCCCACAAGTGCTGGCTTGCACAGGAGAATCAACACAATCTCGGAGATATATACTAGATGTGGAGCCAGTAAAGAATCTACTTATCATGCATTGCGAAGCTGTAATTTTGCAGCTGCTGTATGGGGGTTTTCAGGCTTGACAGTGGTTGAATAAGGCCTTCCCTATGTGTCTATTACAGATTGGTTTGAATGGATTATTAAGCGACATCAAAAGTACGAGGCTGAGGAAATATTGATGATTGTGTGGTTTAACTGGTTTGAGCACCATTGAGCACTCCGTGGCGAGTTGGCTAAACACGCAGCTGTGGTAGTTGTAGGCTTGTAGCAGCACAGTCGTAAATACAGGATTACAAAGTGGGAAATGATGTGAGAAAGCAAAAAAAGTGATACTGGTGTGGGAATTGGGCTCTTGGTAGACCGTGATGTGGCTGCTTGGGCTCCTCTACCTGCTGGCAGCCTCAATAGATGTAGACGCTACTCAGGCTGAGAAGCTAGGCTTAGTTATTCAGACCAATTGCTGAAGGAGCGCTGAGATAGCAGAGGGAGGCTTCAAGTTGCTATACAATACAAAGTGGAGGATGTCATTTTTGAAAGTGATTGCCTCCAAGTCGTTCACAAGCTAAACTCGAGAGTACATGGCTCGTACTTGAGAGTAATCATGAGATCTATGTACTGCCAATTACCAAATGAGTTTAATTCAATTCCTTTTGCCCATGTATTTAGAGAGATTAGTGAGGCGGCTCATGTAATGGCTGCTAGAGGTATCAATTCAACTGTTGGGTCGAGTTTGGTGAAGCTAGGTGGGATCAGATCTATTTTCTTAAGTCATGTAAAATTATTGTGATAATACAATTCAAAATCTGAATTAGTTTTTTCCAAGTCGGTTTCGAGTCAGATTGGTTAGGTCAATTTTTGACACCTCTTAACATTAAACATTGTACTACTTGAGTTTGATACTGAACTTGGGTTGGGTAAAGTCTCTTGTTCTTTCGAACATTGTAGCACCGAGGATTTTTGTTCGTATTATAATAATAATTAGCCGCCTTATGGCTTTTTATCAATAAAAAAAATATATAACACAAGCCGCACCAAACTGTATATTACAAAGTAGATTGTATTTTTATAGGGGGGTTTCTACACATTAACCCTCTAATATTGAAAGCTACAAGCAATAACCTTGAGGTAAGTTAGTAATTGAGCAATAGCTTATGGTTAGTTTGCCGTTAAGGGGTGGCATTAGTTATATATATACGGGGAGGTTCCGCTAAAAACAGAGCTTATGGTGAAAACTAAAAACAATCTTAGCCATTCATTACTAGCACAAAAGATCATACGGTTCTAAAGCCCTAAGATCATTCCAACCTTACATATAATCAATTCAACCGTTTTAAAGGTTTTTTTTTTTTTTTTTTTTTTGACAAACGCAACATTTTAAAGGTCACTACATGCTAAAATAAGGTAACTTTATCTAAATTGACGATATTTACATAGAGTCACTATATATAAAAATAACGTAACTATATACAAAAATAGGGTAGCTATATCAATTTTTATAATATTTACATTAAGGTCACTATATACAAAAATAGGGACTATTTCAATTTTAACCATATTTACATAGAGGTCACTATATACAAAAATAGGGTAACTATAACAATTTTTACAACATTTACAGTAAGGTCACTATATACAAAAATAAAGTAAATATATCGACTGAGTTTTTGACACCATTTACATAAAGGTCCCTATATACAAATATAAAGGTCACTATATATAAAAATAAGGTGACTGAAACAAAATTTACAACATTTCCATAATTCTAAGGTCATTATATCGAAAATAAGGTAACTATATATAAACTTAGGGTAATTATATCAATTTGACACCATTTACCCAGAGGTCAATAAACATAAAAATAAGTATTAAAAAAGTCTATGTAGGATTCGAACCTACATCCCTTGATTACACGGTGCTCGACCAATTGAGCTAATAGGCTTTCAACATACCAAAAACGTAGAGGCTTAAGACCAACACAGATTTTAGATTCATAAACATATTCACCGAAGTCAAGTACCTTTAATAATAAACTCCTCCCAGGTTCTCATGACACAGGCCCTAAGATTATAGGAGCTCCGGAGAAATATTGTCATCATGTATACTCAGATTACCTATGGCAGCCTTGAAACTCAACGAAGAAGGAAACACCTAAGCAGAACAACTTCAGATCAGCTAAACTAAATTTCAAAAGAACGAAAGCAACATACACAGCATAATTAAATATCAAAGTAAGAGGTAAGATCAGGTGAAGCTCAACATCAGTAAGAAGATTATCTTGCGACAAAGTGGTGAGCTTAGTTTTATCCTCCATCAAAAGAACTATTTGTACACATGCCATATTCAAGACCAAGCTCAAAATTACTCTAAACTACCCCCTTCTTAAAAGACCTTTGGCAAACAGACAGTGCAACAGAAGTTGATGGATCAACACCGTTGTTGATGAGTGTCTATTGATTTACTGTCACTGCCAGTTTCATATCTTGCTTCTTCAACATTTGATACCACACATAAAATCCATAACAGCAGTAATTGTAGGCCTAGCGACAGAAAATGATATGGTGCTAAAGTAGTTCCAGGCTCACCTATCTAACTTCTACACAGTTGGTGCCTCAATATCAGTTAAATTGATGCTAAGAATAAAGATGTGAAACTTGCAGATAAACTCCATTTATGTGTTAGAAGCATTTCTAATGTTATCAAAGATAAAAGGAAGGTATTATTAGTATTAGCACCTCAAATCAAACTCAGATTCACGTCCAGGGGTGGTTTTCTCAATTACAAGTCTGTCTAATACTCCTCCCTTAGAAGATCCAGTAGCTGACACAGCCATAAGGAATCCGCGGTGGTGGCACAATCCTTTACAAAAATAATGTTTATCCCCTGGGCATAAATCCAGAAAGATCATTCCAGTAATAACATAACACATTCTTTTAACAAACCACAGTCAACTGCTCCAATGAGTGAAGATAAACCAATCAAACATCCAAATAAATCAAACAATGAGGATTAAAAGGGGAAAAGGACATCCAAAGTTTGCATCACTAAAGCAACCAAGCGAAAAAAATCATAATTTTTATCTTCCAATTGGAATCAATGAACAAAAAGATTAGAGAGCATAAGTTCAGCAATAAGCATGTAACATGACTAACATCAGTATATTGCTTAATATTTTACCATATACTCCTAAAACACCATATGAAGCAGTATATCGCTTTCTGCATAAAACTCCTTAAACCAATTTCATTTGTGAAGGCATCAAAATGCATCCCATGGTGAAGCTCCTTGTATCTTGCAACGCAGTCTTTATGCAGTTGTCTGCAATCACAAATGAAAACGGAAAAGGTCATTGTTAGCAAAATATTGATAAGGAAAATTTAGAACATGAAATTGAACAAAAATCACAAATGAAAACGAACAAAAACCAAGCAAAATCAAACAGGAAATCGAACAAAATTGAACAAAATCGAACAGGAAATCGTAAAATTAAACAAAATCGAACAAAATAGATAAAAAAAAAAGTCGAAAAAATTGATGACCTAAGTCGCAAACTCGCAGTGGAAATCGAACAAAATTGATTAACAAAACACACAAAATCGCACAGAAATCGAACAAAATCGCAGAAAAAAAAATTGATAAAATTGCCAAATGATATCGAAAATTAAACATCTGAAATCTAATCAAATTATGAAAAAAGAATATTCAAATTTGATGAGAAAAAGTCGAAAAATCGCACTAGAAATCAAACAAAATTGATGAACAAAACACGCAAATCGCACAAGAAATCGAACAAACTCGCAGGAAAAAAATTTGATAAAATTGCCAAATAAAATCGAAAATTAAAAATCTGAAAATCGCATAAATCGAATCTCAAAAATCGCAAAAATTAAAATCGGAAAAATCAAATTGAAAAATCGCAAAATCTAGTTGAACATCATGCGTTTTTCATGAAAATTTGAACAAAATCGGGAAAAAAAAACGTACCTGATTTGAGCAATTTAGGTTGTTTATGCGAAATTTGAACAAAAATTCTTCAATTTCCAGCAATTTGTGTTCAATTTTGGGATTTGAGGAGAGAGAAAGACAAGAGGTTTGCAAGTTTGAGGAGAGAGAAAATTTTGGACGGTGGGTTGGGGTTTTTGGGAGGATATGTGTTTTAATCTCAGCCGTGAGATTTGATGGGTCATAATCTACGGTCTTGATTGTCCGTTTTCATATTTTTAGCTATAGGCTTGTTTTCACATGATCCACACTCTATATATATATATATTTCCTTAGTTGTTAAAATTATTAGGTTTTCTACACAATGTCCTTGCGATACTAGTTTTCTGAGTTGTAATCGTATAATACTCCCTCCGTATTTTTTTTTTAAAGTAAAACATTTTGATTTTAAGCACTATTCACCTAATTCATTTTGACTCATGTCAGTGATTTATACATAAGAAAAAAAAATATATAGTCTTGTGGGTACTTGTTGAAATTGTCTCAATGAATAATCCTTAAATATTAAATTGTTGTAATTTTTTCTTATTGATAATTGAAAATAGTATTAGTTAAAGTTTTGCATTTACATGTGTGTCCAAGTTAAAACGCTTCACTTTAAAAAATATTAAGGGAATATTGGGTTTTCAAAATTGTCATTAAACTAATGTTAATGTATTCCATTACTTGTACTATTCAGCTTTAGCTTCAGCTTCTTTACATTGCAACAACTTGCTCCACCACCTCGTCGAAAAAACCACACCATTAACTCCATTGCCAACCCTTACTTCCTAGCTCTTCTCCTCATCGCACTTGCTTACATTACATATCCAAGCGAGCTACCTGATAAAGAATGCAAAACAGAGAATAAGAAGGGAGAGAGAGAGAGAGAGAGGTGGGGGGGATCTGGTATTTGTATTTTCATGCCGTAATCTGTATTTAGAAACAGATTATTTATAGCCTAACAAACCTCTTGACAACTGACAACTAGCATGATTATTCCCCAAGCATAACAGAATTATTCCCTTAAATCTGCCAGCTAATTACAAGGCTAACAACCTTGCTAAAAGACAAAAACAGAAGTAAAACAGAATTAAATGGCTACTGACTGCCTTCTTGATACTAAATTATGATTATACCCTTGCTAAAGATATACTCCCATATCATACCCTCCCCCTTTAAACATGACTTGTCCTCAAGTCAGTAGGAAGGAAGCCAGGAAAATGTATAGCAAAATCAGACTGTAGTAGCCAGGTGGCCTCATGAGCAGGCTTGTTGACCCAGTGAACCAGAACTTCCACTTTGGTGGTGTCGTCCACTTCAATTGATCTGGAATCCAAAATTGTAGCAGGAACTAGCTGAGGGGTTGCTGGAGTGTTCCACTCATGAATATTGGCAACCAGTGGCAGTTGGCCAAAGAACTTTTTAAGCTGTGAGACATGAAATACATCATGTATCTTGGAATGTGTTGGCAGGCTCAGCTTATAGGCAACTTTCCCAATCTTCTTAGTCACCATAAATGGGCCATAATACTTAGCTGAGAGTTTATTATTACTCCTAAACTGGACTGAGTGCTGTCTGTGTTGTTGGAGCTTCAACCAAACCCAATCTCCTTCCTTAAATACCCTTTCTGATCTTCTTTTATCGGCCTGAGTTTTCATGCGATTCTGTGCCTTCTGTAAATTGTGCTTGAGTAAGGAAATCATGTCTTCCCTTATAGACAGACTCATGTCCACAATTGCATTAGCAGACTCCCTAGGCAAATAAGGAAGGTGGATAGGAGGTGGCTGATTATACACCACTTCATACGGTGTCTGCTGGATGGCCGTATGAAAGTGAGTGTTATACCACCACTTAGCCAAGGGCAAGTATTTGCACCACTCTTTAGGAGATCATTGGTCATGCATCTGAGATATCCCTCCAAACATCTATTCACACCTCAGTTTGCCCATCAGTCTCCGGGTGGTATGTAGAGGATAAGAGAAATTCAGTTCCATGAAGATTGAATAACCCTTTCCAGAACTGGCTAAGAAAAATGGAGTCTCTGTCACTCACAATGCTTCGTGGCCAGCCATGTAACTTAAAGACCTCATCTAGATAAATTTGAGCAACCTCAAGGGCCGTGAAGGGGTGTTTGAGGGCCGTGAAGTGGGCATACTTTCTCAATCTATCAACCACCACAAATATAACATTCCTTCCTATGGACATAGGAAGGCCAGTGATGAAATCCATTGAGATGTCAGTCCATACCTGTTCTGAAATAGGTAGAGGTTCCAATTTTCCAGGTTTGGCAGATGTGTCATACTTTGATGCTTGACACACAGTGCAATGTCTGACGAAGTGACTCACGTCTTTGGTCAAACCCTTCCAATGAAACAAACTTTGCAACCTTTTTAAAGTCTGTTCCCTGCCTGAATGCCTTGCCTCCAGGGAAGCATGTTGCCACTGAATAAGTTTGGACCGGAGTTCAGAATCTGGCCCAATAACAATTTTGCCATGCTTTTTAAGCAAACCATCCTGAAGAGAGAAACATAGATGCCCTACAACATCTACTGCCAACTTATCGATGATGGATTGAGTGTTTAGATCATTAGTGATTAGGGGATTTTTCTCCCACCAATTGGAATGCGCCACGTGGGCAAATCAGGTCCTGCCAAGTGTCCCCCAGTTGGAACTGTCAGGGTTTGCCACGTGGCACACGTCTATTTGTCCACCCTGGACCTATTATGTCATGACACGTGGCATCCTCCATGCCTAATGGAGAAACCAGCCACCTAGGCCCAACTTCCAAGGGAAGCCCAATTAGCCCTAGGTTAACCTAAACCTACGATTGGCACGTTTCCCAAGGTTATAAATACCTCCATTAATCCTCATTAAGGGGGATTACACACATTTAACACTCTCACCTAGAGAGACCTAATCACTTTTATTTCCGCATTAATTACTCCTTAATCAAGTACTAACTTGACCGTCGGAGGCGGATCTCCAATCATCCGGAGCATCCGTTTGTTTTGCAGGTACAGGCGTCCATTTCCAGTCTCGGAATTGTAACTCTCCCGCAGGACATCAGAAAACCCCGAAACATCTTGGCGCCGTCTGTGGGGAGAGTACTTCTGAGATGGCATCCACGTCTGTACCGACTCCTGAAGAGAGGCGTCCCCTAGACGACCCTCAAGTTTAGTCGGACCATGATACTGAGGAAGAATTTGAAGTTGAAGCTCACACAGCTTCAGACGGGACCCTAAGGGCCCGACGCACCCGTCATACCGAAAGGAGGGAACGGGAGCATCTTCAAACTGGACTCAGTGATCCAGCCGGCGCACCGCCTGTTCAGCAGCAGCCGGCTGATGGGTCTGCTCCCATTACAAGAAACGAACTCATGACCTTCATGAGGGGCTTCAAGGGAGAGATTCAAGAGTTGCTCAACAAGAAGCCTGCTCTGGCCAAGGAGCAGTCGGCTAAGAAACCTTCCACTTCAGGGAAGAGGAAGCCAGTTCAAGGGCGAGAGGCGACCCCTCATCCTAACTCTAGGAAGTGGGAGTCGCCTGCCCTTGATTTCACAAAGTACCGCTTTCCTACTCCAGGAAAGAGGAAACATGTTCGTCATATTCAGGCGGACGGGTCGAAGAAAACATACACAGATGCTCGGCTATTGCTAGAACAGAAGAAGAATGACCGATTGTGAGAGTCGGCCTCTACTTCAGACTTCCAAGACAGTCTACGCAATACCTCGATGAAGTATACTCAGTCGTATCATGAGAGTCAGTCAGGCGGCACCTCCCGTCAGTCCGGCTTTCGTAGTGACCAGGCGGTACCAAACTTACCATTTGTACCGCAACAACAATATTTTTTGCAGCCACCTCTGTTTGGTGGGCATGCAGCAAAGAATGTCCAACCTATGGACTGGCAGCTACGGTTGCTTAGACTTGGGGAACAGCCGTCGGACTTCTCCAAGGAAATTGCTGAAGCCGCTCAGCCGGCCAAAGTGAAAAATGTATTAGTAGGCGCCTATGACGGCACTACTAACCCAGAAGACCATTTGATGGCATTCACCAACCAGATGTACCTTCAAGGGTTGGATGATCCCACTTGGTGCAAGTGTTTCCCAACGACTCTCAAAGGAATCGCACAACAATGGTTCGGCAACCTGCCGACTGGTTGTGTGAATAACTTCAGGACGCTTGCTTACTTATTCACCTCCAACTTTGCCATGAACATACCTGCGAAGAAGACGACCCTTGATTTAGGAACGATTCAGCAGGGCGAGAAGGAGGGGCTTCGTTCTTACATCAGGCGGTTTAACCTGATGAGAATACAGATTCAAGGGTTACCAGATGAGGTAGCCTATACTGACTTTTTCAGAGGCCTCAAAGACGGATCGACATTCAAATTTGATTTGGTCCGAAAGAGGGTGGCGACTCTTCAAGAGGCCTTGATTGAAGCGGAAGCCTATATACAGGCGACTGATCTTTGTAGTACAAAACAGTCGGACGGGAAAAAGTTCGACAAAAAAGAAGGACGACAGAAACAGTTGTCGAACAAAGATGAGAAGAAAAGAAAAGAGGTCTGGGCGGCTGATTCCTCTAAACAGCCGGCCCAGAAGAAGAAAAAAGAATTCAAACCATACTCCCCAAAGTATGCGTTTAACAAGGATAGCCAAGCTATCCTAAAGGAAATCAAGGGATGGATCTCAATTAAGAAGCCGATCCCCATGAAGGATTCTGCAAGCAACCGGAACCAAGAAAAATTCTGTGATTGTCATGAAGATGTTGGTCATCGCACCAACGAATGCATCAGTCTCATGCGGTATCTGGACCGCCTGGCTGAGCAAGGCGATCTTGACTCTTATGTCAAGAAATCTACGGGGAACACTTCCTCGAAAAAGCAGTCGGCCAAAAAGAGTCAACAGGCCGACAACTCTGATACAGATGATGCAGTCGTCTACACCATTGCAGGCGGCTTCGCAGGAGGCGGTCCCACTATTAGGGGCAACAAAGACAATATCAGGCGGCTAGATGTAAATTCCGTTCACCAAGAACGGCCCCCCTTCACCAAGAACGACCCCCCAAATATTCATTTCCAGAGATTGTCATCACTGAAGAAGATCTAGGAGGAGTAAGGGGGCCACATGACGACCCTATCGTTATTGAATGTAAAGTGGCCAACTAGAGAGTTGGCCGAATCCTTATAGATACTGGAAGCTCCTCAGATCTTATCAGTAGCAAATGTCTGTCAAAACTAAAATATCAGACTGATTGCATACATCCGGCATCCCACCCTTTAGTAGGGTTTGGAGGAGGAGGAGTCCACCCAGTGGGACGAGTGGATTTACCCATCCGCCTAGGTGAAAAAGGGGAAGGACGACACATGGTAGTCCGGTTCCTGGTAGTAGAAGAACTCTCGGCCTACAACATGATTCTGGGACGACCAACCCTGAATAATTCCAAGGCTGTTATAATCCCATCTCTTATGTTACTCAAGTTTGAGAGGGATAATGGAACAGTCGGGTCCCTAAGGGGAGATCAGAGGATGGACCGAGAGTGCTATCTCTCGGATATCAAGCCCACTGTTATGGCCGCTGGGTCAAGTGGTGGAAAAACAGACCTTGACAATGTCAAGGAGAGTGCGCCTGTTCAAGAAGCAGGCGGCAAGAAAAGAAAGGCAGCCCAGACGGGGCCGCAAGAAAGGACAAAAAATAGCAATCATTGACAGAGGAGCGGTCGGATGAATTCCGCCCTCAGCCGGCTGGTGAGCATACGGACTTGATCTTAGACGACTCACGTCCTGAGCGAACAGTCAAAGTTGGGACGACTGCTCTGAGAGTCCTGGGTGACGATTTTCACAAACTATTGAAATAATACAAGGACATCTTTGCATTCGAAGTCCACGAAATGTCAGGCATTAGTCCTGACCTGGCAGTACATAAACTGGCTGTGGATCCGAAAAAGAAGCCGGTAAGGCAGAAGAAACGGAACCATGGCGAAGAAAGAAGTCAGGCGGCAGCCGCCGAAGTTAAAAAATTACTTGATGCAGGGTTCATTCGGCAATGTTACTTCCCAGACTGGGTTGCAAATGTGGTGCTTGTTAAAAAGCCGAATGGCACCTGGCGAATGTGTTTAGACTACACAGACTTAAACAAGGCATGCCCCAAAGACAGTTACCCTCTGCCTAAAATTGATAACCTGGTCGACTCAACAGCCGGCCATGCTTTGATGAGCTTTATAAACGCCTACTCTGGTTTCCATCAAATTCCTCTATGGAAGAAAGATCAGGAGAAGACGGCCTTCGTCACTGATCAAGGGTTATACTGTTACACGGTCATGCCGTTCGGTCTTAAGAATGCCCCGGCCACCTTCCAGCGAATGATAAACACTGTGTTCTTTGATCAGATTGGGAGAAACGTCGAGGCATACATTGATGATATGATTATCAAGTCTAAGCTTCAGATAAATCATTTGTCGGACCTCCGAGAAACTTTCGCCACACTCAGGCGGCATCATGTCATGCTCAATCCCAAGAAATGTGTATTTGGAGTTGAGTCTGGGAAATTTCTCGGATTCCTTATCAATCAGAGAGGAATAGAGGCGAACCCTGAGAAGGTGCAGGCGGTCATCGATATGCAGTCGCCTCGTACCGTCCGAGAGGTTCAGAAGTTAACAGGTTGTCTGGCGGCCTTGGGAAGATTTCTAAGCCGATCAGGCGACAAATGCTTATATTTCTTCCAAGCCATTAAGAAGAAGGCAAGGTTTGAATGGGGGCCTGATGCTGAGGCGGCCTTCCAGAAATTGAAAGTTCACTTGCATTCCTTGCCGAGGCTGGTCAACCCTTTGCCCAAAGAAGTACTCTACATATACCTGGCCGTCTCTGATCATGCGTTAAGCGTTGTTCTTCTTGCTGAAAGAGACGGTTGTCAGCTACCGGTCTACTTTGTCAGTCATGTACTAAAAAATGTCGAGTTGAGGTATCCTTTAGTGGAGAAATTTGGTCTTGCGCTCTTCATGGCTGTTAAAAAATTAAAGCCCTACTATTTGGCCCATGCAGTCGTCGTGTATACAGATCAACCTATCAACCGGCCACTGACCACCATGGAGTCGTCAGGCCGGATGATCAAATGGGCCATAGAAATACAGAGCCTCGAAGTTACTTTCGAGCCTAGAAAAGCAGTGAAGGGGCAAGCCTTTGCTGACTTTATTGTTGAGATGACTCGTCTCCCTGATTCTCGAGATCCAGACCAAGTCTGGAAGGTATATGTGGATGGAAGCTCTACTTCAAATGGTTGTGGAGCAGGCGTCATATGTCAGTCGCCAGAGGGCGACAGGTACGAGTATGCTCTACGCTTCAGTTTTCAGGCCTCAAACAATGAGGCAGAATATGAAGCTTTACTAGCCGGAATCCGCATGTGCAAGGCGGCAGGGGCACGAAAGATAGACGCCTGTTCCGATTTACAATTGATAGTGAGTCAGTATAATGGCGAATATGAAGCAACCCATCCGGCCATGATCAAGTATTTACAGGCGGTACGACAGGCAGTCGGATCCCTTGAAGATTTTCATCTGACTCAAGTGCCGAGATCAGAAAACAACCAGGCGGATGCACTTTCAAAATTAGCATCGTCCGCCTCTTGTGATACTCCTCGAACTTTTTTTTGGGAAGTAATGGAGAAGAGAAGCATCGAGGAAGACCCTATTGGAATCCTAGACAGAAGCTCAACCTGGATGGATCCAATCAGGGCATATCTGACAGACGGTACCCTGCCGGATGATCATCAACAGGCGGCAGCACTGAAAAAACGAGCAACCAGTTTTGAAATAATAAAGGGAGAACTTCACAAAAGGGGGTACCTTCAACCCTTCTTAAAGTGTGTTACTCCAGAAAAGGGGCGAGAGATACTAGACGATCTTCACTCTGGTTACTGTGCTTCCCATATAGGCGGTAGGACGCTTGCTCAACGGGCAAGGCGGCATGGCTACTTTTGGCCTACTTTAGAAGCAGATGTGATGGTGATGGTGAAAAAATGTGACAAGTGCCAAAGGTTTGGCAAACTAATTCACCGTCCGGCTACTGACCTCACTACCATTCATAGCCCACTACCGTTTGCTAAGTGGGGCATGGATATTCTGGGTCCATATACGCCTGCTACAGGCGGAAGGAGGTATATACTTGTTGCCGTCGACTACTTCACTAAATGGGTAGAGGCGGAGGCTGTAAAGGGAATCAAGACGAAGGATGTAATTTCATTCATTTGGAAAAATGTCATCACTCGGTTCGGGGTTCCCATGTCTATGGTTTTTGACAATGGTCCCCAATTTGAGACGCCTGTTCTCAAAAGCTGGTTGGGTGACCAAGGAATTGCACACTACTTTGCATCTGTCGGCCGTCCACAAGCAAACGGCCAGGTAGAAGCCTTTAATAAAATCATCTCAGACGGTCTCAAGAAAAAGATTGAACGAGCAGGCGGCCTATGAGCGGATGAATTACCACATGTTCTCTGGGCCATTAGGACGACTGAAAAAGGGGCGACTGGAGAAACTCCATTCCTCCTAACTTATGGTGCAGAAGCTGTTCTTCCAATAGAACACTACGAGCCGACTCTTCGAGTAATGCTATATGACGAAGAGGCAAACTGGGAAGCCATGCGCCTGGAATTAGACTCACTTCCTGAAAGGAGGGGCAATGCTGTCTTGCGCCATGAAATTTACCGCCTGAGAATGACTAGATCATACAACAAAAAAGTACACAGGCGTCCACTCAAAGTGGGGGACTTTGTACTTAGAAAAATGGAAGCAGTTGGTAGGGCTAATGAGTCTGGCAAATTAACTCCCAACTGGGAAGGACCCTACCGAATCTATGAAGAGGTCAGGGACGGTACCTACCGTCTGGAAACACCAGACGGCCAACCATTGCCTCGAACCTGGAATGTAGATAATCTTAAGAAATATTTCTTTTGAATAATGTAGATAGTCGAGGGCTACTTACTAAAAGTTTGATGTTTCATTCAATTTTGTACTAAGAGGGGCATGCCTACTAACAAACAGTCGGCTACTCTCCATGTTTATTTTTCATTCTTAACTAAGAAGGGCATGCCTACTGACAAACAGTCGGCTACTCTCCATGTTTATTTTTCATTCTTACTTAAGAGGGGCACGCCGCTTGTTTCATACAACCAGCTACTCTCCCATAACACAGTTCACCAAGAACTATCAAAGGCTCATAGCTAAAATGATCAGACCAGGCGCCAAGCCAACTGATCCAAATATAAGTTCAATTCGACCTGTCCCAACATTATAGCAGGCGTCCGACGGCATCCATCTGGATGAAATTCGTCGCAGAGAGCAGCTCCCTTTTGGGTGGAACATTGTTCTATAAAATCATTACACGGCACCTATACGACTGTCTAACCAAGACAACCACGTAGCCGTTTCCCGGACAAGGCTACCCCTCACTTAACTGACTAATTAGGTCAAACAAGTGTTCACAGTAACCATCCGTGTCAACCAACCGACTGAACTACTTGGGATAAGAACAGTCGGTATCTTGTGAGTTAATAGCCAACAAACATTGGCAAATAAAGGGGAGCAACCGGTACCCACCGCTTGATACCTCTACTACTCAGTTACCCGGCGACTAGGTAACAATCATGTTTACTTGGTCACTCCTTAAAAATTTAGTATGAGACTAAAAAGGTGTTCATACAGCGCCTGTTCACACTAGGTTAAATGTGGCGGGAAATAGTCGGCCTGGACCGACTAGAGTCTCTAGCTTAAAAAAAAACAACAAAAAAAGCAAGGCAGGTAGGAAACCACCTTCCTACTTGGATAAAGGGGATCCAGTCTTTAAAGTGGCCGACTGATCGCTTAGCCTGGAAACAGACAACCAGTCGTCCAGGGGCATAGGTGGTGTGATTAACTACCTTGTACCTGTCCGCAACTATCGGCCATGCAAAACAGTCGGTATAAGTATGCAATTGGATATCAGAGTTTTGATACTTAACAAATTTTAACAAATTCAAAACGAAACAAATTCGAAGGACTGGCATAAACATTCATACCCCGGCCCCTTGGCCGGGTAAAAGATAAAAAAAGGAAGCCGGTCATGAAGACCGGCAAAATATTCAGAACCCCGGCCCCCTGGCCGGGTAAATAGAAACAAACGGCACGCAGGCCGTGAAAAGAAGACATAAAGCTTAAGAAGGGGGCAGATCTTCAATAATAGCAGCTGCCGCCTGGTCAGCACTCTTTTTGCTGGACTCGGCTTCAGCTGCATCCTTCTTCGATGCATCACCCCCAAGCGGCACAAGCGCCACTACCGGCTCCTCCTCCTCCAATGCCTCGTCCTCAGCAACCGCCAGGATCTCTTGATTATATCTATCAGAACACTGGCGGTACGTTTTTTCCCAGGAGGAAAAGTCGGCATTGGGGAAGAGGCGGCCCCAGGTCAGGCGCTGGATTTGAGCAGAGTCTTCCATCATCTCCCGGACTAGCTCTTTCTTTTCTTGCTCGGCCTTTGCCGAGAGCTCCTAAGTAAGACTCTTCTCCTGGGTCACCAGGCGTTCCTTAACGTGCGCCAAGGTTTTCTCCAAGGTGTCGTATGAGGACATTTTTTGGCGAAGAGGTCTCAGCTCGGCCTTGAGATTGTTGATGGTCGCCTCCAGCTCATTATTTTTCTTCTGGGCCGCCTCTAACTGAGCCCGGATGGCAGAAGTAGCCTGCGCCTGATAATAAAGAATAGCAATTGTCAAAATCTCATTTTGGGCAATTTGAAACATTGCCTTATCACAGTCAGAGGCGGCCATAGCTTTTGCAGCCTTTACCTCTTTGTTCTTCCTGTCAAGCGGCTTGCGAAGGCCGTTCACTCGGAGCAGGGCCTAAGTAAAAGGGAACAGGCGTCAGTTTCCAAACAAAAAACAGGCGTCCTGGAATTTAAATAACCAAAAATATGCTAAGTATACCTCAGCAAGGACCCCTGCAATCCCGTCTAGGTCAAGGGTGCCGACACCCCTGACCGCCTCCCTTTTAGCTGGAGGGACGGCTTTGATCATAGACTTGGCCACCTCGACCAAGTCCGGCTCCTGAGGGCCGGCTGCATCAATCATAAACAAACGAGTTAGACCTAGTAAAGAAGGGAGCAAGTCTAAATTCACAACGACAGCTTCATACTTCTAGGCGGCCCGATTGGAGTTTTAGAAGGAGTGGACGGCTGTTTCTCAGCCGCCGCATGTTTCCTGGCAAAACCAGGAGAGCTCGCAACAGTCGTCCTCCGGGTCTTGGAGTCCGGCTGTTGGAAAGAAGAGGCTCTTGGAGTGCCCGCCTAAAAAAAAAAAAAAAAAAAAAAAAAAAAAAAAAAAAAAAAAAAAAAAAACACTCGGTCAGTATATATGCATAAACCCAACTCCAAAAAGAGAGTGAAAGGTTCGAAGCTCACCAAGGGCGCCCCCTTGTTGGGGGAGTCGGTTGAGGACTGTTGCATGATGGAGGCTCGCAACATGGCCGCCGCAGTCTTGGAGGCGGTAATTTTGCTCATGGCGTCCGCTGCAAAAACAAATAGCAAAGTTAATAAAAAGTCATAACAGTAATGCATGGAAAAACAGAGTATTCGACAGGCCGGCTACCTCTTGAACACCGACTGCTAAGGCCACAAGCGGCCAGAAAGTACTCGTCATAGAGCCATTTGAAGCTCGGGACGCAGTACAGGGGTACTTGCTCTCGTACCCCTGTAGTAGAGTCGACCCTCGACTCTACTTTAAAGAGTCCTTTATCCAGGATCTCTTTCTTGGCTTTGGGGGGAACAGGCGGCATGCTGCGGCCGCCTGCAAGAAGAGGCGGTTTCCTGTTCCACTTGTTGAAGCGCTTGTTCAGCTCTGTGTCTGAACTTTCAATGATAAGGAAGGTGTTTCGCCAATCCTTCCACTTGTTTGCTTTACCTCTTGTCATGAGGTAGCCTCTGTGGCTCGTCAATTGATACCAGCCGGTACCGCCTGCCTTAGGGGTCCGGCTGAGGTAGTTCATGTGGGCGAAAGCCTCGAAGTTTGGCTCCACCCCGTGCAGTTCGCACCCGGCCACATAGCCGAGTACGTTGACCCAAGAGTTTGGGGCTAACTGCCATAACCCCAACTCATACCCATCCAAGATCCGCTGAACAGCCGGATGTAATGGGAAGCGCAGCCCAGCCCTGATGGCCGCCTCGTAGCAGCCAAAGCAGGCGCCATCATAACTAGTACCAGCCGGCCAGACGACTGTGTCTTCTGAATCCGGCACGAAAACTAAAAAGTCGGGGCCCATTGTGTGGTTCGCAATAAAGCTCCCCACTTTCTCTTGCATGGCCGTGATCCGGCCCCGTCGGACGGTGCAGTAGTAGGGGGTATTTTGCTCTCGGTAAGAGGCGGATGGCTCCGCCCAATTGTCCCCCTTCTCAACTGCGTGAGAAAGCCTCGCCTCTTGTAGGCGGCTGTTTTTCTCTTCTGTGTCCAGAGAAGCATGACCAGAAGAGCTAGACTCGGATTCGTCCTCTGACGAGTTCGAAGAGGACGACTCCTCCCCTCTCCCAGAGGGGCCCGCCTCCTCTCCTTCAAAAGGAGCAGGAGAGAATGTAGACTTGTCAACTGTAAAATTGGAAGGGGTCACTTGGACTCCTCCCTCAGAACTGTCGGCTTTCAAGCCCCTTTGGTTCACTTCCACATCTGGCGCCTGGTCAGATGTTTCACTAATCGGCACCCTGTGGGAGGAGCCGTCTGAGTTCGAAATCCTAGCAGTTCTTTTTTGTTCTGGTCATCATGTTCTGCATAGACACAGAGACAGTCGGACTTTGTATAAAGGGCAAAGATGGGTCCGGAAAAGGGCAGGCGGCACTCCTAGTCCTAGATTCAGTCAACCCTGGTGACCGGCTGATCACTAACCTAGGTCGTGTCGTGTGCTTCCGTGGTGCCATTTCAAAAAAGAATAAAATAAAGAAAAAAATTAAGAGTAAGAGAACCGACGGTTACATGAACGAGTGAAGTTGACGGAGTTCTGGAAATCTTGTGTAGTCGGCTTGTCAGAGCAGGCGGTAGGCAGAAAGGGTCTGAAATGTCAGAGCAAGTTCAGGGGTCTGAATGTTCTCTCTAAAAAAGGTGAAAATGACTGAAGTCAACACCCCCTTATATAGGCGAAGTGAGAAGTCGAAGGGTCACTTCCAAAATTCAAAAATTGGGCGGGAGAATCTCTCGGCCTTTCGCCGAGTGACACCTGTAGCAGGCCGTCGCCTGTCACAGTGCGACACCTGTCACAGGTGACACGTGACCAGTCACGTGCCACCTGTGAGGGGCAAATGAATAGGGGATTTTGCTCCCACCAATTGGAATGCGCCACGTGGGCCAATCAGGTCCTGCCAAGTGTCCCCCGGTTGGAACTATCAGGGTTTGCCACGTGGCACACGTCTATTTGTCCACCCTGGACCTATTATGTCATGACACGTGGCATCCTCCATGCCTAATGGAGAAACCGACCACCTAGGCCCAACTTCCAAGGGAAGCCCAATCAGCCCTAGGTTAACCTAAACCTAGGATTGGCACGTTTCCCAAGGTTATAAATACCTCCATTAATCCTCATTAAGGGGGATTACGCACATTTAAAACTCTCACCTAGAGAGACCCAATCACTTTTATTTCCGCATTAATTACTCCTTAATCAAGTACTAACTTGACCGTCGGAGGCGGATCTCCAATCATCCGGAGCATCCGTTTGTTTTGCAGGTACAGGCGTCCGGTTCCAGTCTCGGAATTGTAACTCTCCCGCAGGACATCAGAAAACCCCGAAACAATTAGTGTAACTATCTTTGATGGATTAAACTAGGTTTGAATCAACCACAGAGATAGCCAGCAAGAGAAGTTGAGAACCAGGAACCCTGGATAGAGCATCTGCAGCCATATTGTGTTTGCCAGACTTGTGTTGTAATTCATAATCAAAACCCATAAGTTTTGATAGCCAAAACTGCTGAAAAGGGGTGGATATTTTCTGCTCAAGAAGCCACTTGAGACTCTTCTGGTCAGTTTTGACAATGAAGTGGCCTCCAAGGAGATACTGCTCCCATTTCTGAACTGCAAAAACTATAGCTAATAGTTCTTTTTCATACACTGAAAGCTTCTGCCATCTTGGACCCAGAGCCCTGCTGATGAATGCAATAGGGTGATTATCTTGAGTCAAAACTGCCCCAATGCAAGAAGATGATGCATCAGTCTCAACCACATAAGGCTTTGAGAAGTTTGGGACTTCCAGCACAGGAGCAGAACATAAAGCAGCCTTGAGTTCTCCAAGGCAGCCTGAGCAGTCTCACTCCATTTGAATGCCCCTTTCTTCAATAATTCAGTTAAGGGTTTGCTTAAGGTGGCATATCCCTTAACAAATCTCCGGTAATAGCCTGTAAGGCCTAGAAAGCTTCTTAAGTATTTAACAGATGCAGGAACAGGCTAAGATCTGATCACATCAATTTTACTGGGGTCAGTTTCAACACCTTGACCAGAAATGAAATGACCCAAGTATTCCACCCTTGGAGTGACAAAGGAGCATTTTCTAAGCTTAGCAAAGAGAGAGTGTGCTTTCATAGTGTCAAAGACAGTAGTAAGGTGTAACCAATGCTCTTCCAGGCTAGCACTATAGATGAGGATATCATCAAAGAAAACTAGGACAAATTTTCTAAGGAATGGCTTAAAAACCGAATTCATCCAGCTTTGAAATGTGGATGGGGCATTAGTAAGGCCAAATGGCATTACTAGAAATTCATAGTGCCCCTCATGGGTTTTGAAAGCAGTCTTAAACACATCATTTGGGTGGACTCTAAGTTGGTGGTAACCAGCTCTTAGGTCCAGTTTGCTAAATACAGTTGCCCCAACCAATTCATCAATCAATTCCTCCAACAAAGGAAGGGGGAATTTGTTCTTAATTGTTCATTTGTTTAATTCCCTGTAATCCACACATAACCTCCATAAGTTGTCCTTTTTACCAACCAAAACAACAGGGGATGCAAAGGGGCTAGTGCTGTTTTGAATAATGCATGTATCAAGCATTTCTTGAACTAATTGTTCAATGATATCCTTCTATTTTAGAGGGTATCTATATGGTCGAATGTTAACAGCTCCACTGCCTTGCTCAAGATGAATTTTATGGTCAAAGAGATCCCTGCTAAGGGGTAGGTCAGTAGGTTCTTCAAAGAGGCAGGCATATTGTTGCTTTAATTGGGTTAACTCAAGTGGCTCAACCACAGGACTAGACACCTGAAAGAGGCTAGCAGGGGCTGGTTCGTGGGCAGAAGATAACTGGATTAGACAAATTTGGGCTGCTGTTTGAAGGAATTTAGCTGAAGGGTTGTTTGCACACACTTTCAATTTATGGTTTGGCACTCCTTTCAACTTAACCCAAGCATCATTAACACAAAACTTCATAGTCAATTGCTTGAAGTTCCACGAAATAGACCCCAAGGTGCTTAACCACTGAATTCCCAATACCATGTCACAACTACCTAAGGGTATAAGCATTACATTGGCCATAAAAGTATGCCCTCCCAAACTTTAAGAAAAGTTTCTACACATTGAGGTGCAAACCAAATGATCACCATCAGCCACCGTGACTGATTGGCCAGGTATATTCTCCACCAAACACCCTAAATCCAAAGCCAAATGACAGTCAAGGAAGTTGTGAGTGCTTCCTGAATCAATTAGAGTCTGTAATTGCTTCCCATGAACAATTGTTTGGACTCTCATGGTGTGAAAACTTTAATTTCCTGTTAGAGCATTCACAAAGATATGGGGTTCATTTTCCAAAGCATAATCTGTCTCAAGTTCACTGCTCTTATCAGTGTGGTCAAGGTCTAAGTCTGAACAAGGGATCTCAACTGTGAATAATTGTGGCTCTTTGAATTGACATTGATGGGACCTAGTATAGGGAGAGTCACAGTAGCAGCAGAGGCCTTTGGCCATTTTCTCAGCTCTAACGTCAGCAGATATGAACCGTGGTTTTTGCAGGGCCTTAAAAGGGGTAATAGATGAGGTTTGTGTTTTGGAATTTTATGGGTAAGTGAGCAGTGGTTTAGTGTGAGGATTGGGTAATAAGGGAGGTTTAGAGGAATTGGGTGAGGTAAGGTTGTGGTACTGTTTAGAAGAGAATTGTTTTATAGAGGTAGGTTTGTTTAGATTGATAGATTCATCCTGTAATCTAGCATATTCCACTGCCTCATTGATGGTCTGAGGTTTGAATGCCCTTACAAATGGCCTAATTCCTGGTTTGAGTCCTCCAATGAAACTCTCAAGCACATATTTATTAGGCAACACATAATTATATTGCAGCATTATGGATTTTAGATTCTCAAAACTGTCCACATAAGATTCAACACTATCAACCTGCTCAAGTTTATTGAATTCTTCTACCACATTTAAGCATGTTTCATCCTTGAACCTTATGTTAACATCTGTCACAAAATCATTCCAATCAACCACAGACCTACCAGATAAGTAGCTAGCTACCCATGCTTCTGCTTTCCCAGTCATGTTAAGAGAAGCTAAGTCTACTTTTTGATCATCAGATATCTTACACAGAGAGAAGTATTTGCCACATTTTTTAATCCACATTTTAGGACATGTACCATCAAATTTAGGAAACTCTAATTTAGGAGTATACCCCATTTTTGGCTGATGAGCACGATCCTCCAATCTGGAAGCAGGCAGACTGTCCTTCATGGATTGCATCATCATTTTGAGCTCCTCAAACTTCTGAGCTGAAGCTATGGACTGAGCCTCTAGCTTGGACTCCAAGGCTGCTACTTGTTCTTCCATTCTGTTGACGCGTACAGTAACTGTAGGTGCCAGCCTTGATAATCAGAGTAAGGCAGAGGGCGGCTCTGATACCAATGATAAAGAATGAAGAATAGAGAATAAGAAGGGGGAGAGAAAGAGAGAGATAGGGGGAATCTGGTATTTGTATTTTCATGTCGTAATCTGTATTTAGAAGCAGATTATTTATAGCCTAACAAACCTCTTGACAACTGACAACTAGCATGATTATTCCCTAAGCATAACAGAATTATTCCCTCAAATCTGCCAGCTAATTACAAGGCTAACAACCTTGCTAAAAGACAAAAACAGAAGTAAAACAGAATTAAATGGCTACTGACTGCCTTCTTGATACTAAATTATGATTATACCCTTGCTAAAGATATACTCCCATATCACTACCACACCCCATTCTCACTTAATTAACCACAACTACCGCTAAATTTTAATGACGTAAAATAAACTCCTTATCACACCTCTCCATCTCCCTCTCCCTCTCTCTCAATAGCTACAACTTCCTCCTTTGTTTGATGCTTAATAATGAACTCAAGCTCATACTCAACAAACCCACGCTCTATAAGGCCTACATGCTTCGTACTGAACCATTAGCTAGGTAGGTTGGTCCCAAGTCCCAGCCAATGTTTGCCTTATTCGGGGCCACCGGGCTCATCGGTCCTAGACACTGTTCACCTTAGCCAATCACATGTGCTATATTCCCCACAGACCTTCCTATGTCCAAGACTACACCCATATTTCATAACCATAAGGTCACCTCTAGTCAACCACCAACCCTTGAATTTCTAGTGAATACTTGCCCCTAAAGAGCTTGAGTGAGAACCTTAGCCAATCACCTGAAATCCTTGAGTGAGCACTTGCCCCTAAAGAGCTAAATTTTGTTTTAGCTAAAAATTTCTAGTGAATACCAAAGTGACGGTAACACAATTATAGGCTCTCAAGACCCATACCCTGAACACAACCTCGACCCTATAGCCTTCCATGATCTATTGGGGCCCCAATGAGTCCCCACAACCAATATTATAGGTAATGGAGTTTTGCCCACACAAATACTCTGAGGTTCTTTTGGTGCTCGCATGTGTGCTCTCGCCACAAGGCCAAGGCTTAGTTGGCTAAGCACCAAGGTATAAGCATATGGGCTCGTTCTCTTTGATCCAAGCCTCTGTCGCTTGTGCAGGCTTGCGGAATCTCGAAAGGCTTCACGCCAATGCGGGATGGTCGACACTCGCGACCAAAGTGGCAGTGACATATGTTCATCTTGCAAAATCCAAGCACAAGCCCATCCTTACTACAACATCGCCTTACCTTGGGCATGGAAACAAGGACTTCAACCTTTTTATATTTACAAATGCTGAGGAGCTAGGGTACTTATATCACTTATGAAAACTAAAGGATATTGTCTGTAGCTTTCAAAAATAATAGGTACACCTAGAAAAACCCAATAACACAAGAGCAATATATAGATAACTCAATATTTTACGCCCTCCATTTTATATTAGTTGACACATTTTATTCAAGCACATTCTTCAACGCATGCTTTTAGATGTAAATATCTTTAATTTATTAACAAAAGTTATACGGTAAAATTTTGATATTTGGAAAATAAACAATAAAACGAATCTTGCAAGATCCAATATGACTACGTTTTTGAACACTAAATCTTAAAATGAAATCTAAGTTATGCACAAATTCAAAACGCATGTTAAAAAAAATAATAAAAAAATAAAATAAAGTATTAGTTTAGGAAATATAATTAACAATACCCCTTGAGGAAAACAACACTTTTTGGTAGTGCAAAACGAGTAAATACAAGTTTTTCTTTTGATTAACAAGAGTTGTATCCCAAGAGGGTATATTCGTAATTTCAACCAATTAGGGATAATATTGTGATTTCCCTAAGAAAATGAAGATATGGAGAAGAAGGCTAGAGCTTTACACCGACTTTAATGGAGGATGAACAGCTTCAATGGAGTAGTAGAAGCTGGCTGAGAGGATGACATCCCTTTCTTTTGGGGTTAACCATACCCTTATTTCTCTAATTTGTTTTTCTTAGGAATTCGTTCCTTCGTCGCCGGAAATATGGTGGCGAAAAGAAGGTTAGCGATCTACTTCAATGGAAGATGAAAGTATGAGCAAATGGTGGAGGAAACCAGCTTCAATGGTGATTCGCAACAAGGATGGAGGAGGAAAAGAAGAATACAGAAAAAAGTAAAAGTACAGCAAAAAAAAATATAAAATATTAACATAATTGGTTATATTTACTATTGTGCCATTTTGAGAAACAATATTGTTTCTCAATAAGAGAAAATGGGCCGGCCCGTGCAAAACCACACCAAACTATACCGCAAACAGCAATTGTGAAATAGCCAAAAGACCAAAAAAAAACCACTATTATTCAAACACAATAAAACTTCTGCCGAATTCCACACGATCTATCAAAAGTTTTACAATAACCACCAATTCTATCCAATAAATCACAAATTGAGAATCTAACAATACACACAAGAATAAATTTTTCAATGGTTTAAGCCACAATGAGATATGCTAAGATTTCATATGAAGGTGACAAATGAGTGAACTGATCACCAGAATAATCCCCCTGCTATTTACAAGAGATTTGCGGGGTAATTTATTCTTCCTCAGCAGCGACAGCAAAATGACCCGCCTTCCTATCCTGAAAGATACTTAGCTTTGTAAGCTAATAGGCTATTGAGCTATTTTTAAATCATAAGCAAGTGCGTTGAGAAGATATATTATACCTGTAACATCATCCGCTGCTTATTCATATACTGTGTTCGTGCTTTGGCAAGTGCAGAATTTGGTGACTTGTACAATCTCTGTCAAAACAAATCACGTAAGAAGAACATCAATCATCTGATTGCAGCATCTTAACCAGAGGACTAAAAGATACTATCTCATATCTAATATACATACATACTCCCCCAGTCCCCCTCCTTGCTAGCTCATAACATTTTAGTGATCCCTCAGTGTAATCCACTGTGTTACTGATTATCATAAGAATTACTATATGGCCTGGTCGTTACAATTGCAAGTGCTAAGTTACCAGGTTCATCTTAAGCAAAAAAGAAGTACAAAAAATAGTTTCCAGTGGTCAGTTTATGAAGTAACATGATTATGTGTATTCATAATTTTACATTCAACAGGCTAAACCCACCAAACACCTTGCAGATAAATTTGGCTCCTTGATCTGTTCTTTTCACCTACATCAATGAGTTAAGTTGATTTATGGCTACAAAATTAAAGCTCTGTATGTAATAAGTAATTAGCCAAGGACCTTGAGTTGGTGGGGAACTCACCTTGTGACTTTGAGGTCACAAGTTCGAGCCCCATTAACTACAAAATGCTTGGGAGTAGGGGGATTTCCTTACCTCCCCCCTCTACTCTCAAGCGTCGACCTGCGGAGCTGGCTGGCTAAACCTATGATAGGTGCCGCTTTAGTAGGGTCTTTCATCTTAACTTTAAAATAAAAAAAATATATATATATAAAAAAAAAGGACCAAGTACATGGGACTAATCAAAACCAGACATTTCCACCTAAGCTATATTAGGTAGAATCGGTGAACCAACGGAGCGTTTTTTCCATCTCATTATTTTGGATGTCGAGTGCCCTTCCCGGTTCACCGGGCTGTTAGCCTACCCAAGTCAACTACAGCAAGGCAATGGTGATCAAAACTCTGTGAAAAGAGAAAGGGGTTGGAAGCAAACAGCTGCTCCTTGAAGCTACAGCCATAAGTCCATAACTATATGACAGCCTTTTGATTCCTACTCCCTCCGTCTCATAATACAATGCATCTTTGGGTTTTTGTGCGGGAATTAAGAATGTTGTAAATTCCTTAAAACTAATTATTAGAAGTACATGTGTGCATGTGGGGTTAGAGAGAGAGAGAAAGAAAAAATAGTGGGAAATAATTGTAGAGATAGAGAGAGAAAGTGTTGAAAATTTATTTTTAAGTACAAAAAAGAAAAGGAAAAAAGATGACAACTCATCAAAAAGAGGGTAATAATGTCAAAAAGTACAACCCTTTAAATAGAATGAGGCATTGTACTTGGTTTACCCAAAAAGGAAAAGAGGCATTGTATTATGAGACGGAGGAGTACTATTTTCATTGGATGTACTTAGGCTAGTTAATTTTGCTGCAATGGGTGTACTTTAGGTTAGTTAATTTTGTTGCAATGGGTGTACATTAGTTAGTTAATAATTTGTTGCATTGGGTGTACTTTAGGCTAGTTAATTTTGTTGCATGGGGTGTACTTTAGACGAGTTAAATTTATTGCATTGATTGTACTTCAAGCTAGTTAATTCTGTTTCATTTGGGTGGACTTTAAGCTAGTTAGTTATCTTTCATTGGATGTATAATAGGCTAGTTGTTTCCTCAGGAATTTCTTAGCCCAGGCAATCACGACCAACAAAGAACCTACTGCTTAAAGGTTAAGTATATATTGGCATGTAGATGCATGAGTTTTAAGGCATAGCAAGTATCGGATTCTTTTTATATATCCCAGATTCTGTTTTTTATGTTTGGGTTAGTGGAATGACCTTTGCTTTTAAGGCATGCACTGAGCTATTTAAGCATGATGTATGATGCCTTAAAAGTGTAACAACAAAAACTTTTCCAACAAGTTTAAGTTGTTCGGGTTAGATAAGCTGCAATAATTAATGACAGACGCAAGTCTAGGTTGTTAACAACTTAAAATTAAGGAGTTCCACACGCTCAACTACTTTCTTGCCTTATTTTAACAAAGCTTTGTCATTGCAGTGAAGACCAATGAAAGAGGGAGAATACGCATAAAGCGTAATTGCAAAATTCATTTTGAGAAAGAAAAAGATTTTTCTTGCAATAAAACTGATTAGGGATATATTTTTCTTTTGTCTTGTTTTTAGGAATATCTCTCCAAAAATAGTCAAGTTATTCAATTCTTCTAAAGTGTCAACTGCTAAATCAAAGCCAATTACCACAAAAGGCATCATTAAATTCTCAGCCAGAAAAAGGCAGTAATTGACTAACCTTCTCATTTAATTTATCCATTGAATAATCTTCGCTGCCCAAAATCTTTTTCTTTGGCGTAAATCCAAAGACATCATGCAAAAATCCATTTTCCTACAAAGTTGGATACGTACGGTATATTAAATAGAAACAGCACATACTAAAAACTTAAAGCAAGATATAATACAAACAAAAGTGGTACACTGGCAATGAAGAGACCTACCAACATATGCTTTACAAATCCTCCACGAAGGAAATGTTTGAGAAAGTTTAACTGCAAAGAGCCACAAACAAAAAGTAAGAATTGTTAAGAAATAGAATTATAAAATACAGAAGCAATACAGTATCAAAACTGAGAGCAGAAAGGCACACCTGAATAAGCTCTGACCATGATGATGTGGTTAAAGTCTCACCACCAATCTTTGTTGAGGATTCAGGAGAATAACCATCCTAAAAAAACAAGGTACCAAGTCAGCATTAGTAAATAATGTACAAAACACATGCCGGGAAAAAAAAAAGTGCAAATGAAGATGTACCTCCAAAAAATCCAAAAGATCGCGGAACAAGTTCCTTTGGTTATTAAGATCTTTCTTAGCTGCTCCTTTGCCACCAGCCTCAGAAGCAAGATCTCGTACTTGATTCAAGACTTTGCCTTTCAATCCTTTTAAGTGTATATAGCCTTCTTTAATAGCATTCTCCGTGTCTCCACTGGAACCATTTTTTTCACCAGAATAACTTTCAAAATCTCCGACATCAAATATCACAGCCAGTGCTTCACCAGCTGCAATGCGTACAGCACGATCATCCTTATCCAACAGAGTAGACAAATAAGAAATGGACCTGCATTTGTTTTAATAAATAGATTAGGCCGAAAGCTTACTTCAAGTATGCTAAATAATAAATATAAGACTCCGTATAATTAGTGTGACATGATGCGGTCAAATTTCCTACATCTCCCTTCTATATCACCCTTCAAACCAATTAACCACACAATAATACCACATTTACCATCTTCTGTGTAAAAACCTTCTACATAACTCAGCATTTACCATCAAAACCAAAACTGTATTAATAAAAGCTAAGAAGACCAACTTTTTTAAACCCACTACACCACATAGCTCCTGTACAAAATCCTTTCATCTCCTTCCTTGATAAAGATTACCACCATCATTTTATATAACATGAACACATCAAGCCATTTCAATTTCTTTTCTGATAGTACATACAGAAACTCTAATGTCATAACTCCTTCCCTTTAATGTAAAGGACATAAACAAGACTTGGTACTAATCAAGATTCAAATGCATAAGCATCATTATATAGAACTTATAAACAACAAAAAAGCATTAACATACTCTTGCCAATCCTTCAAGCTTAGACTCCATGAATTAATTGTAGTGAGGAGAAATGACCACGCTGATACTGTTGCTACGATGACAGCTGGTGAAGCTTTAGTTG
The DNA here is from genome assembly GCF_001683475.1 of Chenopodium quinoa. Lineage (NCBI taxonomy): Eukaryota > Viridiplantae > Streptophyta > Magnoliopsida > Caryophyllales > Amaranthaceae > Chenopodium > Chenopodium quinoa. The sequence goes on from NW_018744367.1 coordinate 6,919,095, forward strand.
CCACTACCTGCAGAGTGAATATGCATTTGTTAATTACCAATTCCCAATCCCCAAAAGAATTGAAAATCCTTTGTATGGACTTCATGTGTCTTAACAGTTATGAGTGATGATGAAGGGCCCATTTGTTATCATCTGTTGTTCGCAGTTTTCTGTTATTTAGAAAACTCAGAAAAAAACTGGAAACTACAAAAAGTGGCTTCCAGTTTTTTGTTGTCAATTTCAAAAATCAGCATGATTAAAGTAGGCATAACTAAATTTTATTTCATGATTCTATTTAAATCTTATGACTTTCAAAATCACAAAACCAATAATTGAAAATGGAAAGTGATGCCAAATGAGCCATGAATAATAAAAATCAGTTGTGGCTTTCCATTCAACTTATAAATTTATATCAAGTGAAAATATAAACTCCAGCTTGTTTTTTTTTCTTTTTTTTTTTTAAACTCCAGCTTAATAAGGTACGGTTGCAGCCAATTTGACCACCAAGAAATTAGTATAAGCAGGATCCATACAACATTAATAGGTAAAATATAGCTCGTATACAATAAACATTAATACAAGTTATTTCCATCAAGCGAAGAACTTTGCATTTGCACATACATTAGTACTCGATTTGGGATGAACAACTTGCCACATTATCTGCATTGACCGCTCTGTTTCCTCAGGCTCTTCCCCACCAATAAAGGTGATAACAGCCAAACAATCTACCAACTTCATAACAAAATCAAAACAGAAAAAGCATCAATATTTTAAAACTATACGTATGAAGCACCACACAAGGTATAGAGTCAATAATTAAACTCACCGCTGCAACTTTTGATGATTCAGCTCTTGACCTGAGAGCCTGAGATATTGTAGGGATTGATTCCTCCAGTATTTCTCGTGCATTATTCCCTAGGCCAGTTGTCAATGCCAATAGACCTATACAATGTCTATAGTTTAGCAATTCATATTTAACTTGAATAACTTTAAAAAATAATAGGCAAGACGAGAGGCCTAACCAATAGCCTGAGACGCCGAAATTGTCTCCTTCCCAGAGCCCTTTTTAATAGAATTCAGGCACTGATGAAGCAGAGTCGCAAATCTGAAGAGACAAACAAATAAAATAAATAAATAAATAAAAACATTAAGATGCAAGCAAAAGCCATAAGAAATCCGTCAGATAATAATTACTCCCATCATTTCACTATAGCAGTCATTGCGGAAGTGAAGAGTAATAGAAGATTATCCATACTACACAGACAACTATACTACACCCAACTATTTTATTTCAGATACCCCTTGCTAAAAAAGGTAACAATAAGGATAAGGGAGCTATCCTGTATAACATAATGAAATCTAGTACGAAGACTACAAAATATAATAACATTTCCTTCAAAGATGTTAACTTAAGATCAAATAACGGCGCCAAAACATCAATTGTGATAAGTTCAACAGATTCTCTATTTATTGATTCGTCCCCAATACTTCCACTAATATTGAAAAAGGAGCAAACCTACATATATTAACACATCAAAAATTATTTAACTGACTAATTGCTTTAGCATGATGATTGAGAGAGAAAAAAAAAAAGAGCAGAAAGCCAGAAGGCAAAGATACACATAGTGAGATTAATAAAAAAAAAATTTAACAAAAAATCCTTACTTCTTTTCGACGAATTCATGCTGTAAGTTTTGACTAAACGCTTCAATAATAGATTCCAAAGCCTTCTCTCTTGTTGAACCCCTTGAACAATTCAAATACAAAAAGAAGCTCAATGTAAGGTGGTGAATCGATCATCCCAATTCTCACTATAAGTAACTATTTGCAAAACAAAGAGTAATCAAAATCTCAATTAACTTAACAAGGAGCTACCTTTTCTCAAACAAAGCATCAAGACATTGATCCAATAAGCTATCCTTTTCTACCTCCGCACCAACCCCAACTGAAACAAGATCAGAACGGACCGAAGACGACGAGCTTACACTATCTGTATCGTCGCTATCCAGCATTGCTGCTGCGTTCTTACGATTTGAATTGCCTATTGGAATTCAATTCAACGAAATTACGCCCAAATAATTAAAAAAAAAAAAAAATAGCACCAATTTAAAGTCACAACGATTAAAACTCACTAATTTAAAATCCTACATAATCAGAAATTAAGTAACAACCGATAAAAAACATTTATTCACCAAATTGGAATCACTATTCATTAAAGCAAACTAATTCAAAATCCCACAAACTAAATCAACAGAATTTGAACACCAACTAATAAAATCAGGATAACAACTGGTAATAAAATCAACCAAAATATAACCTAAAATTAGGCTAATCATATAATCAATTAAATTTGAGAGCAAAATAGAAAAAAGAGAACTTACGCTTTCCCATTGAAACAGGAAAAAATCTAACGACGGCGGCAGCGGAGGGAGAGTTAGAGTGTCAGAAACAAGTACAAGAAAGCTGATCTAAATTGATAGAAGAAGACTTAAACAACGACGGATAATTGATTGAATGCGACCAACTCAAAATTGAAGAACAAATCATAGACGATGATTCTTCAGAACACGAAATAGCCATTAAAATTATGAAGTATTATTAAAAAAAAAATTAAAGGACAAATTTTTACGGGTATTTGAAGGGAGAAGAGAAGAAGAAGTTGTGTGAAAGAAATAGAGGCGGAGAAGTCTGGACTTGGAATTGCAATGGAGGTTTTTTTTTATATATATTTTTTATTTTATTACTGTGAGGAGTTTATTCAGCGATGGTGGGATGGAATATGCGACAAGGGCAGAGAGAGTAATTTTGCAAAAGGATCAAATATTGTCACGCGGCAGATTTGCGGACACAAATTTGGTAAGGGTTTTTAAATCAATACTCCCTCTGTTTTGATAAACTCAATAGTGTGCTCATGACAATGTATTAATTTGATTTTATTTTTATATAATTAAATATTAGTGAAAATTATTTCAAAAATTATATTATAAAACTTTATATTAACTAGTTCTTTGCCCGAGCAACACTCGGATATTTACAGAAAAAAAAAATTTATATTTATATATTACTATAAGTTTGCATTTGTTTATAGATTATGTATATATTTAATATTTTATTTTCCCCTTGAAAAAGAGTATTTTATTTTTTTTAGAGTTGTTATTATTCTATTACTAGATGGAAGCCCGTGCGATGCACGTTTTTTTCATCTATTTTTAATTATTTGATTTATTGTATTTAATAATTTCAGACAACAAAAGTTTAATATTAATTTTTTTTTACTATAATTTATAATGAATTTATTAAATATAAATAAGTTGTAAATATGATATTTTTTCCGTTATATAAAATCTTTAATGTGAAATGATAAATTTTCATAATTTAAATCCTAAATCATTATTCATTGTTTTACCATATCTTTTATTTCGATAGAATCATCAACCTCGTCCACAACGAACCTGCTACATCAATAAATAAAATTGTTAGCCAAACTGAAATTGATATAAATTAAATCTTTACATTTATATAAAATAAATCAATATATTTACCAATAAATGAAAAATTGTTGCGATATAAAATCAAATCTATGCATTTGAATTTTTCCATCATCTCTAAAAATAACCAAAGCCATCCATATATTAAGTATACAACATCTAATCGTATGTCATTACATAAACAAATAATTGTTAAGTATCCTAAATAAATACTGTTTCGGGGTTTTTTATTTATGTGTCCCGCGGGAGAGTTACTATTCCTAGTATGCGCAGTCCGACGTCTGTACCTGCAAAATCACGGAGACTCCGGCTGGGGGGTGGAGTTCCGCCTCCGACGATTAAGTTAGAATACGTCTAATGTAATAAGTGTGGAACAATAAATATTTCTCGCTGATTGGGAGAATTCTGCAATTATCTATTGCTCGGGGTTTGTGTTTCGATTTTTGTATATCCCCAATAAATGTGGTCTCCCCCACTATTTATAGTGGGGAACTTTATTTCCCAGTTTAGGGTTCAAAGGACACGTGTCGCAAAGGGATTGGAGCCTTTGCTGACCACTAAGGGGATGACACGTGTCAGGGGCCTATTGGGCCACGTGTCTAGGGTAATTTTTACCCTAAACATCTGCCCCTCACAGGTGGGACGTGGCATTGCCACGTGTCACCTGTGACAGGCGCCAGACGCTTGGGTAAGTGACGGTTGGTCTACTTTCCCGCACTTTTTTTTCTTCTGAATTTTGAATTCTTGGGCAGAATGCGTCTATTCACCTTCTGCTATTTTCCTATAAATAGGGAACAAACCCTCTTTCTTCAACACTTTACATAATTTTTCAAAAAAATTTCTTGAGAGCTCTGACCCCGGCTGACTCTTATTTCCAAGAAATTCTCTACATCCGGCTACCGGCTGGGCATCTCCTGGATCATCTTACCAAGGTACCGGATGACCCCTCTTTCTCTTTTATGCTTTGTAAACACCAACCGGTAAAACACCGCCTGGGGCACTTTATAGCAATGCTTTTCAAAAAAACAAACCCAACCGGTAAGGTACCGGCTGGGGTCCCTTCAGCTTGTTTTCCAAGTGATTCACTATACCCTCAGCCGGGGAAATTTCACCTGAATAATCTTGCATCTTAATTGCTTACTTTACTCTCAGCCGGTTATGCACCGCCTGGGGTATAGCTTAGACAATTTAAAATTTCTTTCCATAGACCCCCATCCGGTTTTGCACCGTCTGGGATACCTCTGAACAATTTATAAATGCCCTTTGAATAGATACACAGCCGGGTGTAGATCGCCTAGGGTATTTGAGAACAATTTTCTATTTTCTTTTTGTGGACCCTCATCCGGTTGTAGACCGCCTGGGGTAGTTCTGAACCCATCCACTGGATACCGTCTGGGGTATCTTGGAGTGGACTTCACAAATTGCCTGTTTTAACTTTCTAAACAACCACAGGCGGTTAATTCCGTCTGTGGTATTTTGAGTGAGTTTATAGAAAACCAGCTGATTTTTATCTTGTTTTTTTAGTTTTAAACACATCCGGGTTCTACCGTTTGAGGCATCTTCAAGCCACTTTCCAATTATGGTTGTTTTCATTAATTATACTTAAAGGTACAACTTTCATTTTTGTTGTTCTTTTAAACTTCCCATTTCCCGGTTGTGTATTTTGTATAGAGTAAATGGGGTCTTTCAAAACACACACGACACAGCCTACGACTGTGGTCAGCCGGTTACCTGAGACGGTTGAGTCTAGGACTGGGGATGCCGTCTGGGGGGTATTTGGATCACCCTTCATCTACCTCGAATCCGACCGTCTCTGTTCAGGTGCAGAACAGAATGGCTCGGACTAGATGGACGGCAACAGATCCCGACTATAAGTCTGATGACGCAGTCGCCGACCCGGTTGTACCCTTAAACGAAGACCAGGCTGAAGTACCGTCTGATAGAACATCTCATGATGCGTCGGGTGCCCCTAGTACCCCGGATGACAGCATCCTATATGATTCTGACTCAGCCGACGAGGAATCCGGCGAAGAGTCCATCTCTGAGTCTTCAGAGGCGGCCGCTCCCATTGATGAGGAAGCCTACAAGTGGCCGCCTGCAAACAACCCAACCGAGTTCAGCATGACCGCCAGGGATGTGGTCACTTTAAATGCCACATTCCCTGCTTTTTTGGAGAAGAAGCCGGTTGGGGAAGGATGGGAAATAGTAGTACCGCCTGTAGAGGCAACTGTTGTCTGGGAAGACGATATTGAGCATGCCGACAACTACTTCGGCTGCTATGAGGCGGCATTCAAAGCCGGCCTCCGATTCCCCCTCCACCATTGCATAAAAGCTATTTTGCGGGGGTATGATCTGGGTGTTTGGCAATTGACCCCCAACTCATGGGTCAACATTCTTGGATATATTGCCGCCTGCGAGATGAAGGAGGTTAAGCCCAGCTGGGAAGCTTTCGCACATATGCACTATCTCAGCCGGGCGCCGGGTGGATGGAATGTGTGGTATACTCTAACCACGCACCCGGAATACATGATGACTTTGGACAAACCGTCCAAATGGAGTAGTTGGAAGAGCAAATTTTACGCTGTTTCCTCACCAACTCCCTAACTAAACCGCCGGCTGCGTAGATATAATAAGAACCCGGCTCTTGGGAAGAAGTGTGCTCTCCCAAGAGTGCCGAGTGAAGCATGGGATCAGATCATGAAGAGGGGTCTCTTTAAAAAGACGACCCTCCGCCTGGATCATGGGAGTGAGATCATAGTTCCCCTATTCTGGGTGCCCCACCCGGACTGGTTCAAGGATGAGGCGTTTCTTTCCGCCTGTAACCTTAGCACCATGTTCACTAAGAGTAGGTTTTTTGAATTAACCGGCTTCTGCCGCCTGATATGGCTAACTTGTACTGTATTTAAACCAACTTCTTTTGTTTTTGCAGAAGTAGCTATGGAGAAGCTACCCAAAGAGAAAACTCCGGCTACATAAGCCGCTCAGCTCCGGAAGGAGAAAATTGAAAAGAAGAAGTCACAACTGGCGGCTAAGGATGGCGGGGTAACACATTTCTCAAACCCTTTTTGCCGGCTGTATCACTTGTATGTAAATTGGCCACTAACCGACTGTTTTTGTACATTTTCAGGCAGGGAACAAGACGGTTCCGCGTTCCCTGTCCAAAATGGTGAAAAGACCGGCTGGGGAGCTACCTTTTCCAGCTGCAAAGGTGCCAAGAATGCCGGCTCTTGCACTGGCTGCTGGTGCCTCTGCTAAACCGCCTGTTGGAGACAGGCCTACTTCTGTAGGCAAGAGCCTGCGAGGCATTGTCCCGACCTCTGAAATGGTGGTCGAGGAATTAAAGGAGCCGAAGACACCAGCTGGCCAGACCCAGACGGGCACTGGCTCCAATGCGGTTGGGGGTGATCTTACCCCACAGTCCGATAAAGGTACGACTTTCGCCTTTTATCCCCCCTGTCCGCTTGGGACTATGAGGGTCAAGACCCCAGCTTACCAATCCGAGGATTCTTCTGGCAGCCGTTTGAATATTGGCGCAGTGTATGCCCAACACCTGATAGATCAATCTCTAATTGCAGATGCTTCCTCTAGCTGGCCTAACTACCAGCAATATGCTTAGAGGATGATCCGGACCCTCACCCAGTTCGAGAAAGAGGCGATGTCGGCTGTGCACCAAGTGAACCTCGACCGCATCACTTCCCTTTTGGCTGAGGTAATTGACCGGTTGCATTATTTTTTGTAATTTCTTTGTTTTTCCGTTTGGGTTATTGAATTTTTTCTAACATTTCATGACCGGTTGACGTCTCAGGTGATGCTAAGAGTTGATGGGCTCCAAGTTCCCTTGCGCAAGAAGCAAGAGGAGGTAAGGGATGCCCAGAGACGGGCATCTGACCTCATTGATGTTTCCCAATTCAATGCCATTATATATGAAATGGAAACTAAACGGAGGGAGTTGAAACAGGAGGAGCTTTTCAAAGAAACGGTTGCTGCTGCTGAGGCGGCAAAATTGAAGGCGGATGAGCTGGCGCTTCAAGTCAAAGACCTCCAAGCTGATCTCAAGGCATTGGAGGGAGCTGACAAGGAGAACACCGACCTTCGCTTGGAGGTCAACCGGCTCAAAAATGAGCTTGCTTCCAACCAGGCGGCTTACAAAGAGGAGCTAGACAAGGAACAACGCCGTCTGATTGCTGAGAATGAGGCCGACTGCAAGGAGTGCATGAAGCTCGCCTGGGGGCTCATTCACCTGGACTTCGACTATGAATTCTTCGACCTTAGGTATAAGTATGCCTCAGAGGTACTTGGTCTAGACCTGCCTGCTCCTTTCGAAGAGTGGGCCGGACTGGTCGAAGAAGGGGACTAGCAAGAGGGTGAGCATCAGGCACAACCTCAAGAGCAGGCGGCTGGCAACCAAGAAGAGCCAGCTCAGGAGCAGCAGCAGCAGGAGCAAACATAGTTCTCTTATTTTCTTTTACCGGCCTATGACCCGTGTATTTCAATGTAATTTCCCCGGACAAGGGTCCAGCTGACATTTCTCCATTTATATATATATATTCACCGACACAGGCGGTTTGCTTAATTTTGAAATTTTGTTGCAATTTTCTTAAGTTCTATAACTGCAATTCTCAATTCTTCTGGATGTTTCCATTGTTTATGCCCCTGAAAAGTTGTTGGTTTTTGACCAACTTTAACCAGCAGTCGTTCATAATACCAACGGTTGGGTCTACCTTTGGAGTTGTCGCTTTTCCCGGATGTAAATATGCTTTAATTATCTGCCTATACAAGGTTGCAAAAAAGACCGTCAGTGCTGTTCAAGCAGCCTAGACCGTCTGTACTACTTTTGAGTAGGCCCGTATGCTATACGTTTGAGCAAAGCCGGTTACCCTGACCAAGACTAATATGCCGTATGTGTTGCTTTGCTAGAAAGCCCGGTTGTCTCTTGGGTACAATGAATCATTAGAACGGCTTTATATTACCTCAACCGGTTTATGCCGTTCAAATTTATGATTAGTAGAATGTATCACCCGGATGGGGGTTGTTCTGCTAGGCGATTTCACCCAAGTAGGTGTCACCGGATGTCTATTTAGTTAAAAATAGAATGTTCAATATTATTGTTTATACTTTTGCCATAGGCATTTGCCGCCTGTGTGTTTCACGGGACTTTTTATCTTATGTACAAATAGTTTATTTTAACCGGTTTCACCAAGATTTCAAATGCGCTGTCAGTACTACTTAGGAGTAAATACCGGCTGTATCTTGGATGCAATGTATCATTCGAACGACCATTTATTTTCTATAACCCCAGCCGGTTAATTCCATTCGAGTGGTGATCGCTAGAACAATGTACCACCCGGAAGGGAGCTGTTCTCTTCAACAATCACCCAAGTAGGTGTTGCCGGATGTCTGCTCTTTTTGGAGCAGACAGTTTTAATTAATAATATTGATCTTCCGGTGTTTGTTGCACCGGATGAATACAAATGCAAATAATGTTTCTCATTCAATATACAAATTTACAAAAAATACGAAAATACAATATTTCTCAGAAGTAGTACTTTTTCAAGTTGTCTACATTCCAAGTACGAGGAAGTTCCCTGCCGTCTGGGGTTTCTAGACGGTAGGTACCATTTCTAACTTCTTCAAAAATCCGGTAGGGGCCTTCCCAATTAGGAGTTAGTTTCCCTTGTTCATTAGCCCTACCGGTCGCCTCAAGCTTTCGTAGCACAAAGTTCCCAACTTTGAGGGGCCGTTTGTGCACTCTCTTTTTGTAAGCTCTCGTCATTCTCAAACGGTAAATCTGATGACGTAAGGCAGTATTGCCCCTTCTTTCCGGGAGAGTGTCCAATGCTAGGCGCATGGCTTCCCAGTTTGCTTCTTCATCATAGAGCATGATTCGAAGTGTTGGTTCATATAACTCAATAGAAAGGACAACTTCTGTGTCGTATGCCAGGAGGAATGGGGTCTTGCCGGTTGCCCCTTTTTTAGTTGTTCTAATGGCCCAAAGGACGTGAGGTAGCTCATCCGCTCATACACCGCCAACTCTTTCAACTTTCTTTTTTATGCCGTCTGAGATGAGCTTGTTAAAAGCTTCAACCTGACCGTTTGCCTGAGGACGGCCTACGGATGCAAAATAATGTGAGATTCCTTGATCTCCCAACCAACTCTTGAGTATAGGCGTTTCGAATTGAGGGCCATTGTCAAAAACCATTGACATGGGTACCCCGAACCGGGTGATGATGTTTCTCCAAATAAAGGAGATGACATCCTTCGTTTTTATGCCCTTAACCGCCTCTGCCTCAATCCATTTGGTGAAGTAATCCACAGCAACCAGGATGTATATACGACCGCCTGTGGCAGGCGTATATGGCCCCAGAATATCCATGCCCCATTTGGCAAAGGGAATCGGGCTGTAGATAGCCGTTAGGTCAGTCGCCGGCTGGTGTATTAGACGGCCAAACCTTTGGCACTTGTCACACTTCTTCACCAGGTCTAAGGCATCTCCCTCAAGAGTAGGCCAAAAATAACCCTGCCGCCTGGTTCTTTTTGCCAATGATCTGCCGCCTATGTGTGAAGCACAATAGCCCATATGCAGATCTTCCAATACCTCTTTTCCCCTTTCCAGGGTAACACATTTCAGCAACGGCTGTAGGTAACCTTTGCGAAAGAGTTCCCCTTTATGCATGACGAAGCTTAATGCCCTTTTCTTTAGAGCAGCCGCTTCTGAAGAGGCATCCGGCAAGGTGCCATTTACGAGATAAGACCGGATGGGGTCCATCCAAGTAGAACTCCTGTCAAGAGCCCCAATGGGATCATACTCAATACTTCTCTTTTCCATGACTTCCCAGAAGACTGACCTAGGCGCATCACAAGTGGCGGATGATGCCAATTTTGAAAGTACATCCGCCTGATTATTTTCTGATTGTGGCACCTGACTTAGATTGAATTCATCAAGTGTCCCGACCTCATCCTTGACCGCCTAGAGGTATTTAATCATTGCCGGATGGGTGGCTTCATAGTCACCGTGGTATTGGCTGACAATTAGTTGAGAATCAGAACAGGCGTCAACTTTCCTTGCCCTTGCCGCCTCACACATGCGGATACCGGCTAGCAGGGCCTCATACTCAGCTTCATTGTTTGAAGCCTGAAATTTGAACCGTAGTGCATATTCATATTTATTCCCTTCAGGAGAATGACAAATCACGCCTGCACTATAGCCATTCATTGTAGAACTTCCGTCTACAAACAACTTCCAAACTTGATCAGTATTTTCCGGTTGTACCGGCCTAGTCATTTCAACAATGAAGTCGGCAAACGCCTGACTTTTCACTGCCCGTCTTGGTTCAAAAGTTATTTCCAGACTTTGAATTTCAATAGCCCTTTTTATCATTCTACCGGATGACTCCATAGTGGTCATTGGCCGTTTGAGTGGCTGATCAGTATAGACGGTAACCGGATGAGCCAAGAAATAAGGCTGCAACCGTTTGACCGCTTTATACAAAGCCAAACCAAAATTTTCAATCATGGGGTACTGGAGCTCAGAATTTCTAAGCACATGACTGATGAAATATACCGGGAACTGCTTGCCGTCTCTATCAGCAAGGAGAACAGCGCTTAGAGAATGATCTGAGACGGCTAAGTACATATAGAGAGCCTCTTGTGGTAGAGGACTCACTAATCTTGGTAAAGAATGCAAGTGCTGTTTTAGTTTTTGAAATGCCGCCTCAGCTTCTTCCCCCATTCAAATCTAGACCTCTTTCTGATTGCCTGGAAGAAGTAGAGACACTTGTCGCCTGAGCGGCTGAGAAATCTTCCCAACGCTGCCAGACAACCGGTAAGCTTTTGGGCCTCTCTAATGGTACGAGGCGACTGCATGTCAATCACCGCCTGCACCTTATCAGGATTGGCTTCTATGCCCCTTTGATCAATTAGAAATCCGAGAAACTTCCCAGACTCAACACCAAAGACACACTTTTTGGGGTTAAGCATAACCTTATGCCGCCTGAGGGTGGTGAAGGTTTCTCGGAGACCAGCTAGATGATCCGCCTGCAATTTGGCCTTGACTATCATGTCATCAATATATGCTTCTACATTCCTCCCAATATGTTTGAAGAAGACCGTGTTTATCATTCGTTGGAAGGTAGCAGGCGCATTTTTCAACCCAAACGGCATTACCGTGTAACAGTATAACCCTTGATCAGTGACGAATGCCGTCTTTTCCCGACCCTTCTTCCAAAGGAGAATCTGATGGAAACCTGAGTAGGCATCCATGAAGCTCATCAGAGCATGACCGACTGTAGAATCGACCAATTTGTCTATCTTTAGAAGCGGGTAACTGTCCTTTGGACATGCTCTGTTCAAATCTGCGTAATCTACACAAATTCGCCAGGTTCCATTCGATTTTTTCACAAGGACAACATTTGCTACCCAATCCGGGTAATAGCATTGCCGAATGAACCCGGCATCCAGTAGCTTCTTGACCTCGGCGGCTGCCGCCTAAGATCTTTTGTCACCGTGGTTCCTCTTCTTTTGCCTAACCGGCTTCTTTTTGAGATCCACGGCAAGTTTTTGGATAGCTAGATCCAGACTGACGCCTGGCATCTCTTCCACTTCAAATGCAAAAAGGTCCTAGAATTCTCTTATCAGTTGGAGCAAGCTTGTTCCCAACCTTTCAAAAGCAATCGTCCCAACTTTGACAGTTCTATCCGGCCGACTTTCATCTAAGACGATATCTATATTCTCGCCTGCCGGCTGGGGTCGGAGATTGTCTGATCTCTCCCCGGACAGTGATTGTTATAGCTTTTCCTTCGTGGCGGGTGCCATTTGGTCCGCCTTTCTCTTTTTACCGACTGCCCTCGGAGCCAATGCTTGTTGATCACAGTCGTCAAGTGCTACAACTTCCTCACCTTGACCGTCTGCGACCATTGTTGGTTTGATGTCTAAGAGGTAACACTCTCTCGCCGTATTTTGGTCCCCACTCAAGGAACCGACTGTGCCATCATCCTTCTCAAATTTTATCAACATGAGAGACGGTATGATGTCCACTTTGGAAACATTAAGGGTTGAACGTCCCAAGATCAAATTGTAGGCCGTCAGTTCCTCAACAACAAGGAATTTGACGACCATGTGCCGTCCGCTCCCCTTTTCACCCAGCCGGATGGGTAGGTCAACCCTACCCACCGGATGTACTACTCCTCCCCCAAAACCAACTAAAGGGTGAGGAGCTTGATGCATGCTGCCAGGCTTGTACTTGAGTTTTGTCAAGCACTGATAGCTTATTAGATCAGACGAGCTCCCGGTATCTATGAGGATCCGGCCTACTCGCTGATTAGCTATCTTACATCAATGACTATGGGGTCATCATGAGGCCGCCTAACCTGACCCCGATCTTTTTCAGAGATGAGAACCTCTGGGAAGGTGTTTTTAGACGACTGGCCCTCATCAACTGAGTTAACCAGCCTCCTAATATTGTCCTTGGCTCCCCAGATGGTAGGACCCCCACCAGCGAAACCGCCTGCTTTGGTGAAGATTGTTTCCTCATCCGTGTCAGAATGGCCAGCAGACATTTTTTACGGCTGTCCTTTGATCTGCCTGGGGGTATCCTTGGACTTGGGTATGTAAGATTTCAGTGCCCCTCATCAGCCAAGCAGTCAAACAACCGCCTGAGACTGAAGCAACCTTCCGTATCATGACCAACATCCTCATGAAAGTGGCAATATTTGCTTTTGTCCCGGCTGCTGACGGGACTCTTCATTGCTGCCGGCTTCTCAAGTTTCAACCGGTCTCTTACTTCCTTTAGAAGGGAGGTGCAGTCCTTTGTAAATTCATACTTCGGAATGTATGGGTCCGATCTCCTTCCTTTTTTCTGGGACGGCTGACAAGCAGGTTCCGCCGCCCATACTTCTTTCCTTTTCCTTTCTTCCTTCTTTGCCGGCTGAGTAGGCCGGCTCTGTCTCTTGTCAGCTTTCTTGTACTCTGATGGAATTTTTACAGCACAAAGTTCCATTGCCTGTATATAGGCCTCAGCTTCCATCAAGGCCTCGTGGAGAGTGGAAACCCTCTTTCTGACCAGATCAAACTTAAAAGTAGACCCGTCTTTCAGACCCTTGAAGAAGTCTGTGTAGGCAACATCATCAGACATCCCCTGCATCTGGATTCTCATCAGATTGAACCGCCTGACGTAGGACCTTAGTCCTTCCTTCTCTCCCTGCTGTATTGCCCCTAAATCAAGGGTCGTCTTTTTAGCAAGAATGTTCATGAAAAAGTTTGAAGTGAACCAGTAAGCCAACGTTCTAAAATTGTTGATACATCCGGCTGGCAAATTGCGAAACCACCGTTGGGCAATGCCCTTTAACGTAGTCGGGAAGCATTTGCACCAGGAAGCGTCCTCCAAACCCTGCAAATACATCAGGTTGGTGTAAGCCATGAGGTGATCTTCTGGATTGGTGGTACCATCATAGGCACCGACCAACACGTTTTTTATTTTGGCCGGCTGTGCCGCCTCAATTATATACTTTGAGAACGCCGTGGGTTGTTCCCTAAGGTTTAGCAGGCGGAGCTGCCAGTCCATAGACTGGACATGCGACGGCTGACCCCCAAAGAGGGCCGGCTGCTTGTAGGGAGATCCATACGGCATGTATGGTGACCCATACGGTGCCAGATGGATGATATTTGGGCCAGAACGCACGGAAACCTCGCGTGAGTGACTTCCCTTCTTGTCTCAGAATGTTTCATAGATACATTCTGGAAACTGTTCGGGTGGGTCGACGTTGAGACCGACGCGGACAAGTGGTGACTTCTCTTTTCTTGAATCAGAGTTCGAGCATCAGAGTAAGTCTTTTTTTATCCATCCGGCTTTATATGCCGGATGAGCTTCTTTATTCTCTCTGTAGGAAAACGAAGTTTCAAAATGTCGATGATCCTATCCGTCACCTTTGTCTTTGGGTGAGGCGTAGGCATGCGATCTTTCAACGATTTGGACGTTTTCTTTCCGGAACGAAGTTTTTCCTCCGCATGACCCTTACGATGGTTGGTTGAATTGTTAAGGAGGATTTTGATCTCCCCTTTGAAACTCGTCATGAGGTTCAAGAGTTCGTCTCTAGAGACTGGGGTAGCTCCTGCCGCCTAGGTTAACCCAAGCGGCCTTCCGGTCGGGCTGCTAGGAGCAGCCTTCGTCTCATCCCGTTCCTTCCTTTCTTTGGAACGGGTGCGCTTAGTTCTCAAAGACCCGTCTGGGGCAGTATAGGTTTCAACCTCATAATTGTCACTTGTGTCTTAGTCCAAATGGACCTCAGGTTCGCCAGGAGGCTGCTTACTCCCACCAGGCGGTACGGCGCCAGATGTTTCAGGGTTTTTTTGATGTGTCCTGCGGGAAAGTTACAATTCCTAGTATGCGCAGTCCGACGTCTGTACCTGCAAAATCACGGAGACTCCGGCTGGGGGGTGGAGTTCTGCCTCCAACGATTAAGTTAGAATACGTCTAATGTAATAAGTGTGGAACAATAAATACTTCTCGCTGATTGGGAGAATTCTGCTATTATCTATTGCTCGGGGTTTGTGTTTCGATTTTTGTATATCCCCACTAAATGTGGTCTCCCCCACTATTTATAGTGGGGAACTTTATTTCCCTGTTTAGGGTTCAAAGGACACGTGTCGCAAAGGGATTGGAGCCTTTGCTGACCACTAAGGGGATGACACGTGTCAGGGGCCTATTGGGCCACGTGTCTAGGGTAATTTTTACCCTAAACAAATACAATGTAACTAATAATAACAAATATAAATTTAAACATAAGATTTTAAAAATTACCCGGACATTGGTGACCTAAAACTAACACAAAATTAATAAATTTATCTTTTCCTATATTTTTACTTTATTTTTTTTCATTAAAATAATTGAATTCGTAGATTATATAATCTTCATGGCATTAAAATTTTAGATATATCAAATTTAATTCGTTACTTTTATCTAGGTGGCGATGCACGGTTTTTTTTTTCCATACATAAATCTCAAGAAAAGACATCTTCCTATAGACTCTAAGTTTATATATATATAATTATTTGATTTATTTTACAATTTAATAATTTAAGACGAAAAACACATAATAATTTAATTAAAGTGTTATTGCCTATTACAAAAGTATATTTTTTAATTTAATTTATTATGCGACTTTATTTATTGTTTTTTTGTATTTTATTCGTTGTTGTTAGTTATATGACAACTGAATTTAATAATATGAATAAATTGTAAATATGATATCTAAAAAAAAATTGTAAATATGATATTTTATCGATTACATATTAGGTTAAAATCTTTAACGTGAAAAGATAATTTTTTTTTCATTTTTTGAATAATTTAAATCCTAAATCATTATTAGTTGTTTTTTAAAAAATAGAAATAATAAAAAATAATAAAAACATGTATATTATTTATCTTCTATTTCAATAGAATCACCTACTTCGTTCACACCCATATCTCTTCCATCTAATAAAAGTGGATAAATAAAACATGTTAGCAAAAAAAAATATATATATAAAATTAACCGTTATAGTCTTATAAAATAAAGGCCAAATTAGAAAATAACACCTACTAAAGACCCCGATTTTGATAATAACACATGTTGAATTTTTTTTTTTTATTATAACACCTACAAAAATCCCAAAATTTTGGTTTCACCACCCACTAACGGACTTTTGGATGGAAACCGTTAGTGGGGCCCGCCATGTACACGTGTCAATAAGGTATTGGTTTAAAAAAAAGATAAATAAAAATAAAAAGTAAAATTAAAAAAAAAAAACCTAAACCCTAACCCAGCCACCAAAGCCACCACCGGCGGTCGTCACTCCACCGCCTGAGACCCCCACTACCGCCGGAAACCCTTCCTTCACTAACGAAATCACTGGCCATCACCCCCACCGACATTAGCCCCCCCCCCCCCCCGCAAATGCCCTTCCCCCTTCCCTCTCCCCGAAAAATCACCCCCACCCACCACGGTCCCCCCGCGAAAAACACCTAGCCCCTTCGCCCCCTCGCCGAAAACCACCCCTGAAATTACCCCTCACCTTCAAACCGGCCGAAATCGACCTTAGAAGCCCCAAATCTGTTGATTTCGCGGTGGAGGCGAACGAAATTGGCTGTTTAGGGGAATGCCGGTGTTAGGGAAGGAGGTTTGGGGGTTGCCGGTGTTAGGGGAGGGGGTTTAGGCAGTGCTGGTGTTAGGGGAGGGGATATCGGGCGGTGTCGGCGTTAGGGAAGGGGTTGTCGGTGTTAGGGGAGAAGGTTTCTGGGGCTGGCTGGGTGTTAGGAGTGTTCTGGCGGCTGGCTTGGCTGGGGCAGGTGGTGCCGGTGGTGGGGCTGGCTGGGTTAGGGGTTAGGTTTTTTTTTTTTTAATTTTCTTATTTTTTTAAACCAATGCACAGCTGACACGTGTACATGGCAGGCCCCACTAACGGTTTCCATCCAAAAGTACGTTAGTGCGTGGGTGGTGAACCCAAAATTTTGGGATTTTTGTAGGTGTTATAATAAAACTTTTTTTTTCAACAGGTGATTATCAAAATTGGGGTCTTTAACAGGTGTTATTTTCTAATTTGGCCTAAAATAAATCAATATATTACCGAGAAGTGAAAAATTGTTGTGAAATTGATCTAAAAATTGTAATTGTACAAAATCAAATCTATGCATTGGAATTTTTTCATCGTCCCTAATCGCCCAAACAATAGTATTTTGGAAAATTGAATCATTATTTTGTTGTCACTGACAATGCGTGCAATATTGCTTCTTATTTGTAACGAATGAAAAGTATTTAATTGAGTAAACTTTTCTTTCAATTAAGTTTGGACGAATTGTACAAAGTTGGCTTTAATTGAGGTATGAACGTAATCAAAATTAAGTTAATTTGATGAATTGATTAAGCTACCTAAATCACAAAAAATTTGTTCTAATCATAAAATTAATTAATATAAACTACAAAGGTTTATAAAAAAATTTAATAAATGTGAACAATTTATAAAGATATAAGACCTTCTCATCCAATAAGAACATCAGGCGAGAAACTTGTACTTTGATTTTCCAATCATTTTTGCTCGAATCTAATTCTCTGATTAAATCAGATCTGCGTGTATTAGCAAACAAAACATAAACATATAATTGTTAAGTATTCCAATTAAACACAATGTAAGCAATAATCACAAATATACATGTAAACATGGATTTTAAAAATTTAGCTAAGAATTACTAAGCCATTGATGACTAAAACTGACACAAAATTCTCTTGATTTGGTTTTGTATTGATAAGAAATTTTGTTGGTGTTGTAGGATGCGTCAATTTATAATGATATGTATCACAAATTTTAATTAATTTATTATTAAGGAATAATTTTTATTTCTTATCATAAACACTATCAAGATTTATCTTAAATACATAAATCCCATATCTAAAGATGATTTTTTAAAAATAATTTTTAATTTTTTAAATTAATTAAATCCTAATAAATCACTATTCGTTGTTTTAACTATGTGGCAAAATTCTTAAATCTCATTCGTCACTTTTTCGTAGGTGGCGAGTGAATTTATTAATTCTAAAATAAAATACAAATCTAGCTTTTGATTGGTCAAAATAATACCTTTGTTTATGTGGCGTGCCGAATGCTCTCGAAAAATGCCTACTTTATTTATATATATTAGATTTAGGTTGTATATTATTCTCTCCTTTTTTTTTATCAATTATTTTATTATTTTTTAAGGAAAAAATTAAAAAAAAAATTTGTGGGAAAATTTTAATTGTGGATGCGACATGTGTACTTCTGGATAATCCTGGTGATTATTTTAGTATATAGTATTGATACCTATGATAAAATATGTTTTTATAATGTTAATTAAAAAAGAAAATATGGTCGAAGCTAATACATAAATAGTGAAAAAATCCATCGTTCCAGATATTCTGAGACAGAGCGAATACTTGCTCCACTTTGCTTTTACGACCATATTAATTCTTGTTCCAGTTGCTTTTTTTAAAACTTAAAACAATATTTTACTATTTTCCTCTTCAATAGCGATCCCCTCATATCATATTTTACTTGATCAAAATCTACCTTCTTTGTACAAGAAAACTGGGTAAATACTTTCTTGACCAATGGAAAAGAGTTTGTCCAAGAATTCTTATTTGATGCGTGAGAAACAGGAAACACGTGGAAATTAACTTGTGACAGCAAGTGCAATTAAGAAGTTTGAAGAATTTGTAAATTTTGTTTGGGGGAAGAGTGTACGTGTGGAAGAATAAAAAGGGTTGTGCTTGAGATTGTAAAGTAATTTAGTGGAACATTTTTGTCTCATCAGTTATTATGATTCATGTGTTAGCTTGTGTGGACACCTATCAAAATTGATGTCGATCAAAGTTTTTAAAAAGATGTTTAATTTTTTTAAAGCGATGAAGCTTTATTTGAATAAATATAAAAGGATTCTTATGGAGTTTTTGATCAAAATCTCACCTTGTTTGATTAATTAAGTTTTAGAAGTTTTAGTTGTTGATTACACATTGGGAAAAAGTTATAAAGCCCTTGTTATCAATTTTGAAATTATAGTCATGTTCTTTAACTATTAATCATTGCAATCAAAATAAGAAAGTGTGTCAACTATTTTAAAAGGATATAAAGAGGAACGTGTGTCTATTTTATTATTTCAAAACAAAGAGGGAAATATAATATTAAATCACAAATTTGATTTTGTAGAAATTTCTACACAAAAATTAAATTAATGACTGATTGTGGAATTTTTTTTATATTATTAAACACTTTACATCCCATACTAGTTTTTACACTTATCATGTGTCATAGAATTATGTGATCTAGTTACTTCCTCCGTTCTTTTTCACTTGACTT
This sequence comes from Chenopodium quinoa, assembly GCF_001683475.1. Lineage (NCBI taxonomy): Eukaryota > Viridiplantae > Streptophyta > Magnoliopsida > Caryophyllales > Amaranthaceae > Chenopodium > Chenopodium quinoa. The sequence goes on from NW_018744367.1 coordinate 6,938,423, forward strand.
GTATTTCTTTTTGAGAAGTTTCTTTTTACTTGACCTATTTTCTTTTTTTGGCAAATTTTACACTACTCTTTTCCTTATTTACCCTTACATTATGAACATAAAAATAACAATATCCCCCTTATTACTGTTTCGGGGTTTTCTAATGTCCTGCGGGAGAGTTACAATTTCGAGACTGGAACCGGACGCCTGTACCTGCAAAACAAACGGATGCTCCGGATGATTGGAGATCCGCCTCCAACGGTCAAGTTAGTACTTGATTAAAGAGTAATTAATGCGGAAATGTAATTTAGTCTCTCTAGGTGAGAGTGTTAAATGTGCGTAATCCCCCTTAATGAGGATTAATGGGCATATTTATATTCCTTGGGATGCGTGCCAATACTAGGTTTAGGTTAAACCTAAGGCTGACTGGGCTTCCCAAAGATTGGGCCTTGTTGGCTGATTTATCCTTTTGGCATGAATGGACATGTGTCGTGTCGCAATTGGTCCACGGAGGACGAATATATGGTTGACACGTGGCAGGCTCCTATTGGCCCATGTTACGGACACATGGCAGTACCTGACTGGTCCACTTGTCAGATGGTGATTGGTGGATAAAAATCCCCTAATCATTTGCCCCTCACAGGTGGCACGTGACTGGTCACGTGTGACCTGTGACAGGTGTCACACCGTAACAGGCGACGGCCTGCTACAGGTGTCACTCGGTGAAAGGCTGAGAGGTTCTCCCGCCCAAATTTTGAATTTGGGAGTGACCCTTCGCCTTCTCATTTTCGCCTATATTAGGGTGTGTTGACTTCAGTCATTTTCACACTTGAGAACTTTTGAAGAGAGCATTCGGACCCCTAAACTTGCTCTGACATTCCGGACTCTTTCTGCCTACCGCCTGCTCTGACAAGCCGGCTGCTCAGAATTTTTCAGAACTTCGTCAATTTCACTCGTTCAGGTAACCGTCGGTTCTCTCACTCTTAACTTTTCTTTATTTTTTTTCTTTTTGAAATGGCACCACGGAAGCACACGACACGACCTAGGTTAGTGATCAACCGGTCACCGGGGACGGCTGAATCTAGGACTAGGAGTGCCGCCTGCCCTTTTCCGAACCAATCTTTGCCCTTTATACAAAGTCCGACTGCTTTTGTGTCTATGCAGAACATAATGGCCAGAACAAAAAGAACTTCTAGGATCACAAACTCAGACGGCTCCTCCTACCAGGTGCCGATTAGTGAGACATCTGACCAGGCGCCAGATGTTGAAGTAAACCAAGGCGGCTTGACCGCCGACAGCTCTGAGGGAGGGGTCAAGGTGGTCCCTTCCCATTTTACAGTTGACATGTCTAACTTTTATCCCGCTCCTATCGAAGGAGAGGAGGCGGGCCCCTCTGGGAGAGGAGAGGAGTCGTCCTCTTCGGATTCGTCAGAGGACGAGTCCGAGTCTAGTTCTTCTGGTCATACTTCTCTAAACACAGAAGAGAAAAACAACCGCCTACAAGAGGCGAGGCTTTCTCACGCAGTTGAGAAGGGGGACAATTGGGCGGAGCCGTCCGCCTCTTACAGAGACCAAAATACCCCTTACTACTGCACTGTCCCCAAAGGCCGGATCAAGGCCATGCAAGAGAAAGTGGGGAGCTTTATTGCGAACCACACAATTGGCCCCGACTTTTTAGTTTTTGTGCCGGATCCAGAAGACACAGTCGTCTAGCCGGCTGGTACTAGTTATGATAGCGCCTGCTTTGGCTGCTACGAGGCGGCCATCAGGGTTGGTCTGCGCTTCCCATTACATCCGGCTGTTCAGCGGATCTTGGATGGGTATGAGTTGGGGTTATGGCAGTTAGCCCCAAACTCCTGGTTCAACGTTCTCGGCTATGTGGACGGGTGAAAACTGCACGGGGTGGAGCCAAACTTCGAGGCTTTCGCCCACATGAATTACCTCAGCTCGACCCCTAAGGCAGGCGGTACCGGCTGGTATCAATTGACGAGCCACAGAGGCTACCTCATGACAAGAGGTAAAGAAAATAAGTGGAAGGATTGGCGAAGCACTTTCCTTATCATTGAAAGTTCAGACATAGAGCTGAACAAGCGCTTCAATAGGTGGAACAGGGATCCGCCTCTTCTTGCAGGCGGCCGCAGCATGCCGCTTGTTCCTCCAAAGGCTAAGAGAGAGATTCTGGACAGAGGACTCTTCAAAGTAGAGTCGAGGGCCGACTCTACTACAGGGGTGCGAGAGCAAGTACCCCTGCACTGCGTCCCGAGCTTCAAATGACTCTATGACGAGTACTTTTTGGCCGCCTGTGGCCTCAGCAGTCGGTGTTCAAGAGGTAGCCGACCTGTCGAATACTCTCTTTTTCCATGCATTACTTGTTATAACTTTTATTAACTTTGTTTTTTGTCCTTGCAGTGGACGCCATGAGCAAGATCATCGCTTCCAAGACTGCGGCGGCTATGTTGCGAGCCTCTATCTTGCAACAATCTTCAACCGACTCTCCCAACAAGGAGGCGCCTTTGGTAAGTTCCAAGACTTTCACACACTCCTTTTTGAAATTGGGTTTACGCAGAGACTGACCGCGTGTTTTGTTGTTGTTGTTTTTTTTTTTTTTTTTTTTTTTTTTTTTTTTTTTTTTTTTTTTTAGACGGGCACTCCTAGAACTTCTTATTCCCAACAGCCGGACTCCAAGGCCCGGAGAACGACTATTGCGAGCTCTCCTGGCACGACCAGGAAAAATGCGGCGACTGAGAAACAGTCGGCCACCCCCTCTCAAACTCCAATCAGGCCACCTAGGAGTATGGACCTGTCCTTGTGAATTCTTGATGCAGCCCTTTTACTAGGTCTAACATGCTTGTTTATGCTTGATGCAGCCGGCCCTCAGGAACCGGACCTGATCGAGGTGGCCAAGTCTATGATCAAAGCCGTCCCTCCGGCTGAGAGAGAGGCGGTCTGAGGTGTTGGCACCCTTGACCTTGACGGAATCGCAGGGGTCCTGGCTGAGGTATACTTAGCATACTCTTGCCGTTTAAACTCCAGGACGCCTGTTTTTT
>NW_018744368.1:0-98465 GCF_001683475.1 Chenopodium quinoa
TTTGACTTTCATTTGAATCAATTAGCTTTGTTTGAATGTGTTTACTTTCATTTGATTTAATTAGCTTTGTAGAATGCATTTGACTTTCATTTGATTCAATTAGCTTTGATGAATGCATTTGACTTTCATTTGATTCAAAAAGGTTTGTTTGAATGTGTTTGACTTTATTTGATTCAATTAGCTTTGTAGAAAGCATTAGACTTTCATTTGATTCAATTAGCTTAGTTTGAATTTGTTTGACTTTCATTTGATTCAATTAGCTTTGTGGAATGCATTTGACTTTCATATGATTTCAAAAAGCTTTGTTTTGAATGTGTTTGACTTTCATTTGAATCAATTAGCTTTGTTTGAATGTGTTTTACTTTCATTTGATTTAATTAGCTTTGTTAAATGCATTTGACTTTCATTTGATCTAATTAGCTTTGATGAATGCATTTGACTTTCATTTGATTCAAGAAGCTTTGTTTGAATGTGTTTGACTTTCATTTGATTCAATTAGCTTTGTAGAATGCATTAGACTTTCATTTGATTCAATTAGCTTTGATTGAATGTGTTTGACTTTCATTTTATTCAATTAGCTTTGTTGAATGCATTTGACTTTCATTTGATTCAAAATGCTTTGTTTGAATGTGTTTGACTTTTATTTGATTCTATTAGCTTTGTAGAATGTATTAGAATTTCATTTGATTCAATTAGCTTTGTTTGAATACGTTTGACTTTCATTTCATTTAATTAGCTTTGTAGAATCCATTTGACTTTCATTTGATAGCTTTGTTGAATGCATTTGACCTTCATTTGATTCAAAAAGCTTTGTTTGAATGAATTTGACTTTTATTTTATTCATTTCGCTTTGTAGAATGCATTTGACTTTCATTTGATTCAATTAGATTTGTGGAATGCATTTGACTTTCATATGATTCAAAAAGCTATGTTTGAATGTGTTTGACTTTCATTTGAATCAATTAGCTTTGTTTGAATGTGTTTTACTTTCATTTGATTTAATTAGCTTTGTAGAATGCATTTGACTTTCATTTGATTCAATTAGCTTTGATGAATGCATTTGACTTTCATTTGATTCAAAAAGGTTTGTTTGAATGTGTTTGACTTTATTTGATTCAATTAGCTTTGTAGAAAGCATTAGACTTTCATTTGATTCAATTAGCTTAGTTTGAATTTGTTTGACTTTCATTTGATTCAATTAGCTTTGTGGAATGCATTTGACTTTCATATGATTCAAAAAGCTTTGTTTGAATGTGTTTGACTTTCATTTGAATCAATTAGCTTTGTTTGAATGTGTTTTACTTTCATTTGATTTAATTAGCTTTGTTAAATGCATTTGACTTTCATTTGATCTAATTAGCTTTGATGAATGCATTTGACTTTCATTTGATTCAAGAAGCTTTGTTTGAATGTGTTTGACTTTCATTTGATTCAATTAGCTTTGTAGAATGCATTAGACTTTCATTTGATTCAATTAGCTTTGATTGAATGTGTTTGACTTTCATTTTATTCAATTAGCTTTGTTGAATGCATTTGACTTTCATTTGATTCAAAATGCTTTGTTTGAATGTGTTTGACTTTTATTTGATTCTATTAGCTTTGTAGAATGTATTAGAATTTCATTTGATTCAATTAGCTTTGTTTGAATACGTTTGACTTTCATTTCATTTAATTAGCTTTGTAGAATCCATTTGACTTTCATTTGATAGCTTTGTTGAATGCATTTGACCTTCATTTGATTCAAAAAGCTTTGTTTGAATGAATTTGACTTTTATTTTATTCATTTCGCTTTGTAGAATGCATTTGACTTTCATTTGATTCAATTAGATTTGTGGAATGCATTTGACTTTCATATGATTCAAAAAGCTATGTTTGAATGTGTTTGACTTTCATTTGAATCAATTAGCTTTGTTTGAATGTGTTTTACTTTCATTTGATTTAATTAGCTTTGTAGAATGCATTTGACTTTCATTTGATTCAATTAGCTTTGATGAATGCATTTGACTTTCATTTGATTCAAAAAGGTTTGTTTGAATGTGTTTGACTTTATTTGATTCAATTAGCTTTGTAGAAAGCATTAGACTTTCATTTGATTCAATTAGCTTAGTTTGAATTTGTTTGACTTTCATTTGATTCAATTAGCTTTGTGGAATGCATTTGACTTTCATATGATTCAAAAAGCTTTGTTTGAATGTGTTTGACTTTCATTTGAATCAATTAGCTTTGTTTGAATGTGTTTTACTTTCATTTGATTTAATTAGCTTTGTTAAATGCATTTGACTTTCATTTGATCTAATTAGCTTTGATGAATGCATTTGACTTTCATTTGATTCAAGAAGCTTTGTTTGAATGTGTTTGACTTTCATTTGATTCAATTAGCTTTGTAGAATGCATTAGACTTTCATTTGATTCAATTAGCTTTGATTGAATGTGTTTGACTTTCATTTTATTCAATTAGCTTTGTTGAATGCATTTGACTTTCATTTGATTCAAAATGCTTTGTTTGAATGTGTTTGACTTTTATTTGATTCTATTAGCTTTGTAGAATGTATTAGAATTTCATTTGATTCAATTAGCTTTGTTTGAATACGTTTGACTTTCATTTCATTTAATTAGCTTTGTAGAATCCATTTGACTTTCATTTGATAGCTTTGTTGAATGCATTTGACCTTCATTTGATTCAAAAAGCTTTGTTTGAATGAATTTGACTTTTATTTTATTCATTTCGCTTTGTAGAATGCATTTGACTTTCATTTGATTCAATTAGATTTGTGGAATGCATTTGACTTTCATATGATTCAAAAAGCTATGTTTGAATGTGTTTGACTTTCATTTGAATCAATTAGCTTTGTTTGAATGTGTTTTACTTTCATTTGATTTAATTAGCTTTGTAGAATGCATTTGACTTTCATTTGATTCAATTAGCTTTGATGAATGCATTTGACTTTCATTTGATTCAAAAAGGTTTGTTTGAATGTGTTTGACTTTATTTGATTCAATTAGCTTTGTAGAAAGCATTAGACTTTCATTTGATTCAATTAGCTTAGTTTGAATTTGTTTGACTTTCATTTGATTCAATTAGCTTTGTGGAATGCATTTGACTTTCATATGATTCAAAAAGCTTTGTTTGAATGTGTTTGACTTTCATTTGAATCAATTAGCTTTGTTTGAATGTGTTTTACTTTCATTTGATTTAATTAGCTTTGTTAAATGCATTTGACTTTCATTTGATCTAATTAGCTTTGATGAATGCATTTGACTTTCATTTGATTCAAGAAGCTTTGTTTGAATGTGTTTGACTTTCATTTGATTCAATTAGCTTTGTAGAATGCATTAGACTTTCATTTGATTCAATTAGCTTTGATTGAATGTGTTTGACTTTCATTTTATTCAATTAGCTTTGTTGAATGCATTTGACTTTCATTTGATTCAAAATGCTTTGTTTGAATGTGTTTGACTTTTATTTGATTCTATTAGCTTTGTAGAATGTATTAGAATTTCATTTGATTCAATTAGCTTTGTTTGAATACGTTTGACTTTCATTTCATTTAATTAGCTTTGTAGAATCCATTTGACTTTCATTTGATAGCTTTGTTGAATGCATTTGACCTTCATTTGATTCAAAAAGCTTTGTTTGAATGAATTTGACTTTTATTTTATTCATTTCGCTTTGTAGAATGCATTTGACTTTCATTTGATTCAATTAGATTTGTGGAATGCATTTGACTTTCATATGATTCAAAAAGCTATGTTTGAATGTGTTTGACTTTCATTTGAATCAATTAGCTTTGTTTGAATGTGTTTTACTTTCATTTGATTTAATTAGCTTTGTAGAATGCATTTGACTTTCATTTGATTCAATTAGCTTTGATGAATGCATTTGACTTTCATTTGATTCAAAAAGGTTTGTTTGAATGTGTTTGACTTTATTTGATTCAATTAGCTTTGTAGAAAGCATTAGACTTTCATTTGATTCAATTAGCTTAGTTTGAATTTGTTTGACTTTCATTTGATTCAATTAGCTTTGTGGAATGCATTTGACTTTCATATGATTCAAAAAGCTTTGTTTGAATGTGTTTGACTTTCATTTGAATCAATTAGCTTTGTTTGAATGTGTTTTACTTTCATTTGATTTAATTAGCTTTGTTAAATGCATTTGACTTTCATTTGATCTAATTAGCTTTGATGAATGCATTTGACTTTCATTTGATTCAAGAAGCTTTGTTTGAATGTGTTTGACTTTCATTTGATTCAATTAGCTTTGTAGAATGCATTAGACTTTCATTTGATTCAATTAGCTTTGATTGAATGTGTTTGACTTTCATTTTATTCAATTAGCTTTGTTGAATGCATTTGACTTTCATTTGATTCAAAATGCTTTGTTTGAATGTGTTTGACTTTTATTTGATTCTATTAGCTTTGTAGAATGTATTAGAATTTCATTTGATTCAATTAGCTTTGTTTGAATACGTTTGACTTTCATTTCATTTAATTAGCTTTGTAGAATCCATTTGACTTTCATTTGATAGCTTTGTTGAATGCATTTGACCTTCATTTGATTCAAAAAGCTTTGTTTGAATGAATTTGACTTTTATTTTATTCATTTCGCTTTGTAGAATGCATTTGACTTTCATTTGATTCAATTAGATTTGTGGAATGCATTTGACTTTCATATGATTCAAAAAGCTATGTTTGAATGTGTTTGACTTTCATTTGAATCAATTAGCTTTGTTTGAATGTGTTTTACTTTCATTTGATTTAATTAGCTTTGTAGAATGCATTTGACTTTCATTTGATTCAATTAGCTTTGATGAATGCATTTGACTTTCATTTGATTCAAAAAGGTTTGTTTGAATGTGTTTGACTTTATTTGATTCAATTAGCTTTGTAGAAAGCATTAGACTTTCATTTGATTCAATTAGCTTAGTTTGAATTTGTTTGACTTTCATTTGATTCAATTAGCTTTGTGGAATGCATTTGACTTTCATATGATTCAAAAAGCTTTGTTTGAATGTGTTTGACTTTCATTTGAATCAATTAGCTTTGTTTGAATGTGTTTTACTTTCATTTGATTTAATTAGCTTTGTTAAATGCATTTGACTTTCATTTGATCTAATTAGCTTTGATGAATGCATTTGACTTTCATTTGATTCAAGAAGCTTTGTTTGAATGTGTTTGACTTTCATTTGATTCAATTAGCTTTGTAGAATGCATTAGACTTTCATTTGATTCAATTAGCTTTGATTGAATGTGTTTGACTTTCATTTTATTCAATTAGCTTTGTTGAATGCATTTGACTTTCATTTGATTCAAAATGCTTTGTTTGAATGTGTTTGACTTTTATTTGATTCTATTAGCTTTGTAGAATGTATTAGAATTTCATTTGATTCAATTAGCTTTGTTTGAATACGTTTGACTTTCATTTCATTTAATTAGCTTTGTAGAATCCATTTGACTTTCATTTGATAGCTTTGTTGAATGCATTTGACCTTCATTTGATTCAAAAAGCTTTGTTTGAATGAATTTGACTTTTATTTTATTCATTTCGCTTTGTAGAATGCATTTGACTTTCATTTGATTCAATTAGATTTGTGGAATGCATTTGACTTTCATATGATTCAAAAAGCTATGTTTGAATGTGTTTGACTTTCATTTGAATCAATTAGCTTTGTTTGAATGTGTTTTACTTTCATTTGATTTAATTAGCTTTGTAGAATGCATTTGACTTTCATTTGATTCAATTAGCTTTGATGAATGCATTTGACTTTCATTTGATTCAAAAAGGTTTGTTTGAATGTGTTTGACTTTATTTGATTCAATTAGCTTTGTAGAAAGCATTAGACTTTCATTTGATTCAATTAGCTTAGTTTGAATTTGTTTGACTTTCATTTGATTCAATTAGCTTTGTGGAATGCATTTGACTTTCATATGATTCAAAAAGCTTTGTTTGAATGTGTTTGACTTTCATTTGAATCAATTAGCTTTGTTTGAATGTGTTTTACTTTCATTTGATTTAATTAGCTTTGTTAAATGCATTTGACTTTCATTTGATCTAATTAGCTTTGATGAATGCATTTGACTTTCATTTGATTCAAGAAGCTTTGTTTGAATGTGTTTGACTTTCATTTGATTCAATTAGCTTTGTAGAATGCATTAGACTTTCATTTGATTCAATTAGCTTTGATTGAATGTGTTTGACTTTCATTTTATTCAATTAGCTTTGTTGAATGCATTTGACTTTCATTTGATTCAAAATGCTTTGTTTGAATGTGTTTGACTTTTATTTGATTCTATTAGCTTTGTAGAATGTATTAGAATTTCATTTGATTCAATTAGCTTTGTTTGAATACGTTTGACTTTCATTTCATTTAATTAGCTTTGTAGAATCCATTTGACTTTCATTTGATAGCTTTGTTGAATGCATTTGACCTTCATTTGATTCAAAAAGCTTTGTTTGAATGAATTTGACTTTTATTTTATTCATTTCGCTTTGTAGAATGCATTTGACTTTCATTTGATTCAATTAGATTTGTGGAATGCATTTGACTTTCATATGATTCAAAAAGCTATGTTTGAATGTGTTTGACTTTCATTTGAATCAATTAGCTTTGTTTGAATGTGTTTTACTTTCATTTGATTTAATTAGCTTTGTAGAATGCATTTGACTTTCATTTGATTCAATTAGCTTTGATGAATGCATTTGACTTTCATTTGATTCAAAAAGGTTTGTTTGAATGTGTTTGACTTTATTTGATTCAATTAGCTTTGTAGAAAGCATTAGACTTTCATTTGATTCAATTAGCTTAGTTTGAATTTGTTTGACTTTCATTTGATTCAATTAGCTTTGTGGAATGCATTTGACTTTCATATGATTCAAAAAGCTTTGTTTGAATGTGTTTGACTTTCATTTGAATCAATTAGCTTTGTTTGAATGTGTTTTACTTTCATTTGATTTAATTAGCTTTGTTAAATGCATTTGACTTTCATTTGATCTAATTAGCTTTGATGAATGCATTTGACTTTCATTTGATTCAAGAAGCTTTGTTTGAATGTGTTTGACTTTCATTTGATTCAATTAGCTTTGTAGAATGCATTAGACTTTCATTTGATTCAATTAGCTTTGATTGAATGTGTTTGACTTTCATTTTATTCAATTAGCTTTGTTGAATGCATTTGACTTTCATTTGATTCAAAATGCTTTGTTTGAATGTGTTTGACTTTTATTTGATTCTATTAGCTTTGTAGAATGTATTAGAATTTCATTTGATTCAATTAGCTTTGTTTGAATACGTTTGACTTTCATTTCATTTAATTAGCTTTGTAGAATCCATTTGACTTTCATTTGATAGCTTTGTTGAATGCATTTGACCTTCATTTGATTCAAAAAGCTTTGTTTGAATGAATTTGACTTTTATTTTATTCATTTCGCTTTGTAGAATGCATTTGACTTTCATTTGATTCAATTAGATTTGTGGAATGCATTTGACTTTCATATGATTCAAAAAGCTATGTTTGAATGTGTTTGACTTTCATTTGAATCAATTAGCTTTGTTTGAATGTGTTTTACTTTCATTTGATTTAATTAGCTTTGTAGAATGCATTTGACTTTCATTTGATTCAATTAGCTTTGATGAATGCATTTGACTTTCATTTGATTCAAAAAGGTTTGTTTGAATGTGTTTGACTTTATTTGATTCAATTAGCTTTGTAGAAAGCATTAGACTTTCATTTGATTCAATTAGCTTAGTTTGAATTTGTTTGACTTTCATTTGATTCAATTAGCTTTGTGGAATGCATTTGACTTTCATATGATTCAAAAAGCTTTGTTTGAATGTGTTTGACTTTCATTTGAATCAATTAGCTTTGTTTGAATGTGTTTTACTTTCATTTGATTTAATTAGCTTTGTTAAATGCATTTGACTTTCATTTGATCTAATTAGCTTTGATGAATGCATTTGACTTTCATTTGATTCAAGAAGCTTTGTTTGAATGTGTTTGACTTTCATTTGATTCAATTAGCTTTGTAGAATGCATTAGACTTTCATTTGATTCAATTAGCTTTGATTGAATGTGTTTGACTTTCATTTTATTCAATTAGCTTTGTTGAATGCATTTGACTTTCATTTGATTCAAAATGCTTTGTTTGAATGTGTTTGACTTTTATTTGATTCTATTAGCTTTGTAGAATGTATTAGAATTTCATTTGATTCAATTAGCTTTGTTTGAATACGTTTGACTTTCATTTCATTTAATTAGCTTTGTAGAATCCATTTGACTTTCATTTGATAGCTTTGTTGAATGCATTTGACCTTCATTTGATTCAAAAAGCTTTGTTTGAATGAATTTGACTTTTATTTTATTCATTTCGCTTTGTAGAATGCATTTGACTTTCATTTGATTCAATTAGATTTGTGGAATGCATTTGACTTTCATATGATTCAAAAAGCTATGTTTGAATGTGTTTGACTTTCATTTGAATCAATTAGCTTTGTTTGAATGTGTTTTACTTTCATTTGATTTAATTAGCTTTGTAGAATGCATTTGACTTTCATTTGATTCAATTAGCTTTGATGAATGCATTTGACTTTCATTTGATTCAAAAAGGTTTGTTTGAATGTGTTTGACTTTATTTGATTCAATTAGCTTTGTAGAAAGCATTAGACTTTCATTTGATTCAATTAGCTTAGTTTGAATTTGTTTGACTTTCATTTGATTCAATTAGCTTTGTGGAATGCATTTGACTTTCATATGATTCAAAAAGCTTTGTTTGAATGTGTTTGACTTTCATTTGAATCAATTAGCTTTGTTTGAATGTGTTTTACTTTCATTTGATTTAATTAGCTTTGTTAAATGCATTTGACTTTCATTTGATCTAATTAGCTTTGATGAATGCATTTGACTTTCATTTGATTCAAGAAGCTTTGTTTGAATGTGTTTGACTTTCATTTGATTCAATTAGCTTTGTAGAATGCATTAGACTTTCATTTGATTCAATTAGCTTTGATTGAATGTGTTTGACTTTCATTTTATTCAATTAGCTTTGTTGAATGCATTTGACTTTCATTTGATTCAAAATGCTTTGTTTGAATGTGTTTGACTTTTATTTGATTCTATTAGCTTTGTAGAATGTATTAGAATTTCATTTGATTCAATTAGCTTTGTTTGAATACGTTTGACTTTCATTTCATTTAATTAGCTTTGTAGAATCCATTTGACTTTCATTTGATAGCTTTGTTGAATGCATTTGACCTTCATTTGATTCAAAAAGCTTTGTTTGAATGAATTTGACTTTTATTTTATTCATTTCGCTTTGTAGAATGCATTTGACTTTCATTTGATTCAATTAGATTTGTGGAATGCATTTGACTTTCATATGATTCAAAAAGCTATGTTTGAATGTGTTTGACTTTCATTTGAATCAATTAGCTTTGTTTGAATGTGTTTTACTTTCATTTGATTTAATTAGCTTTGTAGAATGCATTTGACTTTCATTTGATTCAATTAGCTTTGATGAATGCATTTGACTTTCATTTGATTCAAAAAGGTTTGTTTGAATGTGTTTGACTTTATTTGATTCAATTAGCTTTGTAGAAAGCATTAGACTTTCATTTGATTCAATTAGCTTAGTTTGAATTTGTTTGACTTTCATTTGATTCAATTAGCTTTGTGGAATGCATTTGACTTTCATATGATTCAAAAAGCTTTGTTTGAATGTGTTTGACTTTCATTTGAATCAATTAGCTTTGTTTGAATGTGTTTTACTTTCATTTGATTTAATTAGCTTTGTTAAATGCATTTGACTTTCATTTGATCTAATTAGCTTTGATGAATGCATTTGACTTTCATTTGATTCAAGAAGCTTTGTTTGAATGTGTTTGACTTTCATTTGATTCAATTAGCTTTGTAGAATGCATTAGACTTTCATTTGATTCAATTAGCTTTGATTGAATGTGTTTGACTTTCATTTTATTCAATTAGCTTTGTTGAATGCATTTGACTTTCATTTGATTCAAAATGCTTTGTTTGAATGTGTTTGACTTTTATTTGATTCTATTAGCTTTGTAGAATGTATTAGAATTTCATTTGATTCAATTAGCTTTGTTTGAATACGTTTGACTTTCATTTCATTTAATTAGCTTTGTAGAATCCATTTGACTTTCATTTGATAGCTTTGTTGAATGCATTTGACCTTCATTTGATTCAAAAAGCTTTGTTTGAATGAATTTGACTTTTATTTTATTCATTTCGCTTTGTAGAATGCATTTGACTTTCATTTGATTCAATTAGATTTGTGGAATGCATTTGACTTTCATATGATTCAAAAAGCTATGTTTGAATGTGTTTGACTTTCATTTGAATCAATTAGCTTTGTTTGAATGTGTTTTACTTTCATTTGATTTAATTAGCTTTGTAGAATGCATTTGACTTTCATTTGATTCAATTAGCTTTGATGAATGCATTTGACTTTCATTTGATTCAAAAAGGTTTGTTTGAATGTGTTTGACTTTATTTGATTCAATTAGCTTTGTAGAAAGCATTAGACTTTCATTTGATTCAATTAGCTTAGTTTGAATTTGTTTGACTTTCATTTGATTCAATTAGCTTTGTGGAATGCATTTGACTTTCATATGATTCAAAAAGCTTTGTTTGAATGTGTTTGACTTTCATTTGAATCAATTAGCTTTGTTTGAATGTGTTTTACTTTCATTTGATTTAATTAGCTTTGTTAAATGCATTTGACTTTCATTTGATCTAATTAGCTTTGATGAATGCATTTGACTTTCATTTGATTCAAGAAGCTTTGTTTGAATGTGTTTGACTTTCATTTGATTCAATTAGCTTTGTAGAATGCATTAGACTTTCATTTGATTCAATTAGCTTTGATTGAATGTGTTTGACTTTCATTTTATTCAATTAGCTTTGTTGAATGCATTTGACTTTCATTTGATTCAAAATGCTTTGTTTGAATGTGTTTGACTTTTATTTGATTCTATTAGCTTTGTAGAATGTATTAGAATTTCATTTGATTCAATTAGCTTTGTTTGAATACGTTTGACTTTCATTTCATTTAATTAGCTTTGTAGAATCCATTTGACTTTCATTTGATAGCTTTGTTGAATGCATTTGACCTTCATTTGATTCAAAAAGCTTTGTTTGAATGAATTTGACTTTTATTTTATTCATTTCGCTTTGTAGAATGCATTTGACTTTCATTTGATTCAATTAGATTTGTGGAATGCATTTGACTTTCATATGATTCAAAAAGCTATGTTTGAATGTGTTTGACTTTCATTTGAATCAATTAGCTTTGTTTGAATGTGTTTTACTTTCATTTGATTTAATTAGCTTTGTAGAATGCATTTGACTTTCATTTGATTCAATTAGCTTTGATGAATGCATTTGACTTTCATTTGATTCAAAAAGGTTTGTTTGAATGTGTTTGACTTTATTTGATTCAATTAGCTTTGTAGAAAGCATTAGACTTTCATTTGATTCAATTAGCTTAGTTTGAATTTGTTTGACTTTCATTTGATTCAATTAGCTTTGTGGAATGCATTTGACTTTCATATGATTCAAAAAGCTTTGTTTGAATGTGTTTGACTTTCATTTGAATCAATTAGCTTTGTTTGAATGTGTTTTACTTTCATTTGATTTAATTAGCTTTGTTAAATGCATTTGACTTTCATTTGATCTAATTAGCTTTGATGAATGCATTTGACTTTCATTTGATTCAAGAAGCTTTGTTTGAATGTGTTTGACTTTCATTTGATTCAATTAGCTTTGTAGAATGCATTAGACTTTCATTTGATTCAATTAGCTTTGATTGAATGTGTTTGACTTTCATTTTATTCAATTAGCTTTGTTGAATGCATTTGACTTTCATTTGATTCAAAATGCTTTGTTTGAATGTGTTTGACTTTTATTTGATTCTATTAGCTTTGTAGAATGTATTAGAATTTCATTTGATTCAATTAGCTTTGTTTGAATACGTTTGACTTTCATTTCATTTAATTAGCTTTGTAGAATCCATTTGACTTTCATTTGATAGCTTTGTTGAATGCATTTGACCTTCATTTGATTCAAAAAGCTTTGTTTGAATGAATTTGACTTTTATTTTATTCATTTCGCTTTGTAGAATGCATTTGACTTTCATTTGATTCAATTAGATTTGTGGAATGCATTTGACTTTCATATGATTCAAAAAGCTATGTTTGAATGTGTTTGACTTTCATTTGAATCAATTAGCTTTGTTTGAATGTGTTTTACTTTCATTTGATTTAATTAGCTTTGTAGAATGCATTTGACTTTCATTTGATTCAATTAGCTTTGATGAATGCATTTGACTTTCATTTGATTCAAAAAGGTTTGTTTGAATGTGTTTGACTTTATTTGATTCAATTAGCTTTGTAGAAAGCATTAGACTTTCATTTGATTCAATTAGCTTAGTTTGAATTTGTTTGACTTTCATTTGATTCAATTAGCTTTGTGGAATGCATTTGACTTTCATATGATTCAAAAAGCTTTGTTTGAATGTGTTTGACTTTCATTTGAATCAATTAGCTTTGTTTGAATGTGTTTTACTTTCATTTGATTTAATTAGCTTTGTTAAATGCATTTGACTTTCATTTGATCTAATTAGCTTTGATGAATGCATTTGACTTTCATTTGATTCAAGAAGCTTTGTTTGAATGTGTTTGACTTTCATTTGATTCAATTAGCTTTGTAGAATGCATTAGACTTTCATTTGATTCAATTAGCTTTGATTGAATGTGTTTGACTTTCATTTTATTCAATTAGCTTTGTTGAATGCATTTGACTTTCATTTGATTCAAAATGCTTTGTTTGAATGTGTTTGACTTTTATTTGATTCTATT
Organism: Chenopodium quinoa; assembly: GCF_001683475.1. Classification (NCBI taxonomy): domain Eukaryota; kingdom Viridiplantae; phylum Streptophyta; class Magnoliopsida; order Caryophyllales; family Amaranthaceae; genus Chenopodium; species Chenopodium quinoa. Next base: position 12,876 of record NW_018744368.1, read on the forward strand.
AGCTTTGTAGAATGTATTAGAATTTCATTTGATTCAATTAGCTTTGTTTGAATACGTTTGACTTTCATTTCATTTAATTAGCTTTGTAGAATCCATTTGACTTTCATTTGATAGCTTTGTTGAATGCATTTGACCTTCATTTGATTCAAAAAGCTTTGTTTGAATGAATTTGACTTTTATTTTATTCATTTCGCTTTGTAGAATGCATTTGACTTTCATTTGATTCAATTAGATTTGTGGAATGCATTTGACTTTCATATGATTCAAAAAGCTATGTTTGAATGTGTTTGACTTTCATTTGAATCAATTAGCTTTGTTTGAATGTGTTTTACTTTCATTTGATTTAATTAGCTTTGTAGAATGCATTTGACTTTCATTTGATTCAATTAGCTTTGATGAATGCATTTGACTTTCATTTGATTCAAAAAGGTTTGTTTGAATGTGTTTGACTTTATTTGATTCAATTAGCTTTGTAGAAAGCATTAGACTTTCATTTGATTCAATTAGCTTAGTTTGAATTTGTTTGACTTTCATTTGATTCAATTAGCTTTGTGGAATGCATTTGACTTTCATATGATTCAAAAAGCTTTGTTTGAATGTGTTTGACTTTCATTTGAATCAATTAGCTTTGTTTGAATGTGTTTTACTTTCATTTGATTTAATTAGCTTTGTTAAATGCATTTGACTTTCATTTGATCTAATTAGCTTTGATGAATGCATTTGACTTTCATTTGATTCAAGAAGCTTTGTTTGAATGTGTTTGACTTTCATTTGATTCAATTAGCTTTGTAGAATGCATTAGACTTTCATTTGATTCAATTAGCTTTGATTGAATGTGTTTGACTTTCATTTTATTCAATTAGCTTTGTTGAATGCATTTGACTTTCATTTGATTCAAAATGCTTTGTTTGAATGTGTTTGACTTTTATTTGATTCTATTAGCTTTGTAGAATGTATTAGAATTTCATTTGATTCAATTAGCTTTGTTTGAATACGTTTGACTTTCATTTCATTTAATTAGCTTTGTAGAATCCATTTGACTTTCATTTGATAGCTTTGTTGAATGCATTTGACCTTCATTTGATTCAAAAAGCTTTGTTTGAATGAATTTGACTTTTATTTTATTCATTTCGCTTTGTAGAATGCATTTGACTTTCATTTGATTCAATTAGATTTGTGGAATGCATTTGACTTTCATATGATTCAAAAAGCTATGTTTGAATGTGTTTGACTTTCATTTGAATCAATTAGCTTTGTTTGAATGTGTTTTACTTTCATTTGATTTAATTAGCTTTGTAGAATGCATTTGACTTTCATTTGATTCAATTAGCTTTGATGAATGCATTTGACTTTCATTTGATTCAAAAAGGTTTGTTTGAATGTGTTTGACTTTATTTGATTCAATTAGCTTTGTAGAAAGCATTAGACTTTCATTTGATTCAATTAGCTTAGTTTGAATTTGTTTGACTTTCATTTGATTCAATTAGCTTTGTGGAATGCATTTGACTTTCATATGATTCAAAAAGCTTTGTTTGAATGTGTTTGACTTTCATTTGAATCAATTAGCTTTGTTTGAATGTGTTTTACTTTCATTTGATTTAATTAGCTTTGTTAAATGCATTTGACTTTCATTTGATCTAATTAGCTTTGATGAATGCATTTGACTTTCATTTGATTCAAGAAGCTTTGTTTGAATGTGTTTGACTTTCATTTGATTCAATTAGCTTTGTAGAATGCATTAGACTTTCATTTGATTCAATTAGCTTTGATTGAATGTGTTTGACTTTCATTTTATTCAATTAGCTTTGTTGAATGCATTTGACTTTCATTTGATTCAAAATGCTTTGTTTGAATGTGTTTGACTTTTATTTGATTCTATTAGCTTTGTAGAATGTATTAGAATTTCATTTGATTCAATTAGCTTTGTTTGAATACGTTTGACTTTCATTTCATTTAATTAGCTTTGTAGAATCCATTTGACTTTCATTTGATAGCTTTGTTGAATGCATTTGACCTTCATTTGATTCAAAAAGCTTTGTTTGAATGAATTTGACTTTTATTTTATTCATTTCGCTTTGTAGAATGCATTTGACTTTCATTTGATTCAATTAGATTTGTGGAATGCATTTGACTTTCATATGATTCAAAAAGCTATGTTTGAATGTGTTTGACTTTCATTTGAATCAATTAGCTTTGTTTGAATGTGTTTTACTTTCATTTGATTTAATTAGCTTTGTAGAATGCATTTGACTTTCATTTGATTCAATTAGCTTTGATGAATGCATTTGACTTTCATTTGATTCAAAAAGGTTTGTTTGAATGTGTTTGACTTTATTTGATTCAATTAGCTTTGTAGAAAGCATTAGACTTTCATTTGATTCAATTAGCTTAGTTTGAATTTGTTTGACTTTCATTTGATTCAATTAGCTTTGTGGAATGCATTTGACTTTCATATGATTCAAAAAGCTTTGTTTGAATGTGTTTGACTTTCATTTGAATCAATTAGCTTTGTTTGAATGTGTTTTACTTTCATTTGATTTAATTAGCTTTGTTAAATGCATTTGACTTTCATTTGATCTAATTAGCTTTGATGAATGCATTTGACTTTCATTTGATTCAAGAAGCTTTGTTTGAATGTGTTTGACTTTCATTTGATTCAATTAGCTTTGTAGAATGCATTAGACTTTCATTTGATTCAATTAGCTTTGATTGAATGTGTTTGACTTTCATTTTATTCAATTAGCTTTGTTGAATGCATTTGACTTTCATTTGATTCAAAATGCTTTGTTTGAATGTGTTTGACTTTTATTTGATTCTATTAGCTTTGTAGAATGTATTAGAATTTCATTTGATTCAATTAGCTTTGTTTGAATACGTTTGACTTTCATTTCATTTAATTAGCTTTGTAGAATCCATTTGACTTTCATTTGATAGCTTTGTTGAATGCATTTGACCTTCATTTGATTCAAAAAGCTTTGTTTGAATGAATTTGACTTTTATTTTATTCATTTCGCTTTGTAGAATGCATTTGACTTTCATTTGATTCAATTAGATTTGTGGAATGCATTTGACTTTCATATGATTCAAAAAGCTATGTTTGAATGTGTTTGACTTTCATTTGAATCAATTAGCTTTGTTTGAATGTGTTTTACTTTCATTTGATTTAATTAGCTTTGTAGAATGCATTTGACTTTCATTTGATTCAATTAGCTTTGATGAATGCATTTGACTTTCATTTGATTCAAAAAGGTTTGTTTGAATGTGTTTGACTTTATTTGATTCAATTAGCTTTGTAGAAAGCATTAGACTTTCATTTGATTCAATTAGCTTAGTTTGAATTTGTTTGACTTTCATTTGATTCAATTAGCTTTGTGGAATGCATTTGACTTTCATATGATTCAAAAAGCTTTGTTTGAATGTGTTTGACTTTCATTTGAATCAATTAGCTTTGTTTGAATGTGTTTTACTTTCATTTGATTTAATTAGCTTTGTTAAATGCATTTGACTTTCATTTGATCTAATTAGCTTTGATGAATGCATTTGACTTTCATTTGATTCAAGAAGCTTTGTTTGAATGTGTTTGACTTTCATTTGATTCAATTAGCTTTGTAGAATGCATTAGACTTTCATTTGATTCAATTAGCTTTGATTGAATGTGTTTGACTTTCATTTTATTCAATTAGCTTTGTTGAATGCATTTGACTTTCATTTGATTCAAAATGCTTTGTTTGAATGTGTTTGACTTTTATTTGATTCTATTAGCTTTGTAGAATGTATTAGAATTTCATTTGATTCAATTAGCTTTGTTTGAATACGTTTGACTTTCATTTCATTTAATTAGCTTTGTAGAATCCATTTGACTTTCATTTGATAGCTTTGTTGAATGCATTTGACCTTCATTTGATTCAAAAAGCTTTGTTTGAATGAATTTGACTTTTATTTTATTCATTTCGCTTTGTAGAATGCATTTGACTTTCATTTGATTCAATTAGATTTGTGGAATGCATTTGACTTTCATATGATTCAAAAAGCTATGTTTGAATGTGTTTGACTTTCATTTGAATCAATTAGCTTTGTTTGAATGTGTTTTACTTTCATTTGATTTAATTAGCTTTGTAGAATGCATTTGACTTTCATTTGATTCAATTAGCTTTGATGAATGCATTTGACTTTCATTTGATTCAAAAAGGTTTGTTTGAATGTGTTTGACTTTATTTGATTCAATTAGCTTTGTAGAAAGCATTAGACTTTCATTTGATTCAATTAGCTTAGTTTGAATTTGTTTGACTTTCATTTGATTCAATTAGCTTTGTGGAATGCATTTGACTTTCATATGATTCAAAAAGCTTTGTTTGAATGTGTTTGACTTTCATTTGAATCAATTAGCTTTGTTTGAATGTGTTTTACTTTCATTTGATTTAATTAGCTTTGTTAAATGCATTTGACTTTCATTTGATCTAATTAGCTTTGATGAATGCATTTGACTTTCATTTGATTCAAGAAGCTTTGTTTGAATGTGTTTGACTTTCATTTGATTCAATTAGCTTTGTAGAATGCATTAGACTTTCATTTGATTCAATTAGCTTTGATTGAATGTGTTTGACTTTCATTTTATTCAATTAGCTTTGTTGAATGCATTTGACTTTCATTTGATTCAAAATGCTTTGTTTGAATGTGTTTGACTTTTATTTGATTCTATTAGCTTTGTAGAATGTATTAGAATTTCATTTGATTCAATTAGCTTTGTTTGAATACGTTTGACTTTCATTTCATTTAATTAGCTTTGTAGAATCCATTTGACTTTCATTTGATAGCTTTGTTGAATGCATTTGACCTTCATTTGATTCAAAAAGCTTTGTTTGAATGAATTTGACTTTTATTTTATTCATTTCGCTTTGTAGAATGCATTTGACTTTCATTTGATTCAATTAGATTTGTGGAATGCATTTGACTTTCATATGATTCAAAAAGCTATGTTTGAATGTGTTTGACTTTCATTTGAATCAATTAGCTTTGTTTGAATGTGTTTTACTTTCATTTGATTTAATTAGCTTTGTAGAATGCATTTGACTTTCATTTGATTCAATTAGCTTTGATGAATGCATTTGACTTTCATTTGATTCAAAAAGGTTTGTTTGAATGTGTTTGACTTTATTTGATTCAATTAGCTTTGTAGAAAGCATTAGACTTTCATTTGATTCAATTAGCTTAGTTTGAATTTGTTTGACTTTCATTTGATTCAATTAGCTTTGTGGAATGCATTTGACTTTCATATGATTCAAAAAGCTTTGTTTGAATGTGTTTGACTTTCATTTGAATCAATTAGCTTTGTTTGAATGTGTTTTACTTTCATTTGATTTAATTAGCTTTGTTAAATGCATTTGACTTTCATTTGATCTAATTAGCTTTGATGAATGCATTTGACTTTCATTTGATTCAAGAAGCTTTGTTTGAATGTGTTTGACTTTCATTTGATTCAATTAGCTTTGTAGAATGCATTAGACTTTCATTTGATTCAATTAGCTTTGATTGAATGTGTTTGACTTTCATTTTATTCAATTAGCTTTGTTGAATGCATTTGACTTTCATTTGATTCAAAATGCTTTGTTTGAATGTGTTTGACTTTTATTTGATTCTATTAGCTTTGTAGAATGTATTAGAATTTCATTTGATTCAATTAGCTTTGTTTGAATACGTTTGACTTTCATTTCATTTAATTAGCTTTGTAGAATCCATTTGACTTTCATTTGATAGCTTTGTTGAATGCATTTGACCTTCATTTGATTCAAAAAGCTTTGTTTGAATGAATTTGACTTTTATTTTATTCATTTCGCTTTGTAGAATGCATTTGACTTTCATTTGATTCAATTAGATTTGTGGAATGCATTTGACTTTCATATGATTCAAAAAGCTATGTTTGAATGTGTTTGACTTTCATTTGAATCAATTAGCTTTGTTTGAATGTGTTTTACTTTCATTTGATTTAATTAGCTTTGTAGAATGCATTTGACTTTCATTTGATTCAATTAGCTTTGATGAATGCATTTGACTTTCATTTGATTCAAAAAGGTTTGTTTGAATGTGTTTGACTTTATTTGATTCAATTAGCTTTGTAGAAAGCATTAGACTTTCATTTGATTCAATTAGCTTAGTTTGAATTTGTTTGACTTTCATTTGATTCAATTAGCTTTGTGGAATGCATTTGACTTTCATATGATTCAAAAAGCTTTGTTTGAATGTGTTTGACTTTCATTTGAATCAATTAGCTTTGTTTGAATGTGTTTTACTTTCATTTGATTTAATTAGCTTTGTTAAATGCATTTGACTTTCATTTGATCTAATTAGCTTTGATGAATGCATTTGACTTTCATTTGATTCAAGAAGCTTTGTTTGAATGTGTTTGACTTTCATTTGATTCAATTAGCTTTGTAGAATGCATTAGACTTTCATTTGATTCAATTAGCTTTGATTGAATGTGTTTGACTTTCATTTTATTCAATTAGCTTTGTTGAATGCATTTGACTTTCATTTGATTCAAAATGCTTTGTTTGAATGTGTTTGACTTTTATTTGATTCTATTAGCTTTGTAGAATGTATTAGAATTTCATTTGATTCAATTAGCTTTGTTTGAATACGTTTGACTTTCATTTCATTTAATTAGCTTTGTAGAATCCATTTGACTTTCATTTGATAGCTTTGTTGAATGCATTTGACCTTCATTTGATTCAAAAAGCTTTGTTTGAATGAATTTGACTTTTATTTTATTCATTTCGCTTTGTAGAATGCATTTGACTTTCATTTGATTCAATTAGATTTGTGGAATGCATTTGACTTTCATATGATTCAAAAAGCTATGTTTGAATGTGTTTGACTTTCATTTGAATCAATTAGCTTTGTTTGAATGTGTTTTACTTTCATTTGATTTAATTAGCTTTGTAGAATGCATTTGACTTTCATTTGATTCAATTAGCTTTGATGAATGCATTTGACTTTCATTTGATTCAAAAAGGTTTGTTTGAATGTGTTTGACTTTATTTGATTCAATTAGCTTTGTAGAAAGCATTAGACTTTCATTTGATTCAATTAGCTTAGTTTGAATTTGTTTGACTTTCATTTGATTCAATTAGCTTTGTGGAATGCATTTGACTTTCATATGATTCAAAAAGCTTTGTTTGAATGTGTTTGACTTTCATTTGAATCAATTAGCTTTGTTTGAATGTGTTTTACTTTCATTTGATTTAATTAGCTTTGTTAAATGCATTTGACTTTCATTTGATCTAATTAGCTTTGATGAATGCATTTGACTTTCATTTGATTCAAGAAGCTTTGTTTGAATGTGTTTGACTTTCATTTGATTCAATTAGCTTTGTAGAATGCATTAGACTTTCATTTGATTCAATTAGCTTTGATTGAATGTGTTTGACTTTCATTTTATTCAATTAGCTTTGTTGAATGCATTTGACTTTCATTTGATTCAAAATGCTTTGTTTGAATGTGTTTGACTTTTATTTGATTCTATTAGCTTTGTAGAATGTATTAGAATTTCATTTGATTCAATTAGCTTTGTTTGAATACGTTTGACTTTCATTTCATTTAATTAGCTTTGTAGAATCCATTTGACTTTCATTTGATAGCTTTGTTGAATGCATTTGACCTTCATTTGATTCAAAAAGCTTTGTTTGAATGAATTTGACTTTTATTTTATTCATTTCGCTTTGTAGAATGCATTTGACTTTCATTTGATTCAATTAGATTTGTGGAATGCATTTGACTTTCATATGATTCAAAAAGCTATGTTTGAATGTGTTTGACTTTCATTTGAATCAATTAGCTTTGTTTGAATGTGTTTTACTTTCATTTGATTTAATTAGCTTTGTAGAATGCATTTGACTTTCATTTGATTCAATTAGCTTTGATGAATGCATTTGACTTTCATTTGATTCAAAAAGGTTTGTTTGAATGTGTTTGACTTTATTTGATTCAATTAGCTTTGTAGAAAGCATTAGACTTTCATTTGATTCAATTAGCTTAGTTTGAATTTGTTTGACTTTCATTTGATTCAATTAGCTTTGTGGAATGCATTTGACTTTCATATGATTCAAAAAGCTTTGTTTGAATGTGTTTGACTTTCATTTGAATCAATTAGCTTTGTTTGAATGTGTTTTACTTTCATTTGATTTAATTAGCTTTGTTAAATGCATTTGACTTTCATTTGATCTAATTAGCTTTGATGAATGCATTTGACTTTCATTTGATTCAAGAAGCTTTGTTTGAATGTGTTTGACTTTCATTTGATTCAATTAGCTTTGTAGAATGCATTAGACTTTCATTTGATTCAATTAGCTTTGATTGAATGTGTTTGACTTTCATTTTATTCAATTAGCTTTGTTGAATGCATTTGACTTTCATTTGATTCAAAATGCTTTGTTTGAATGTGTTTGACTTTTATTTGATTCTATTAGCTTTGTAGAATGTATTAGAATTTCATTTGATTCAATTAGCTTTGTTTGAATACGTTTGACTTTCATTTCATTTAATTAGCTTTGTAGAATCCATTTGACTTTCATTTGATAGCTTTGTTGAATGCATTTGACCTTCATTTGATTCAAAAAGCTTTGTTTGAATGAATTTGACTTTTATTTTATTCATTTCGCTTTGTAGAATGCATTTGACTTTCATTTGATTCAATTAGATTTGTGGAATGCATTTGACTTTCATATGATTCAAAAAGCTATGTTTGAATGTGTTTGACTTTCATTTGAATCAATTAGCTTTGTTTGAATGTGTTTTACTTTCATTTGATTTAATTAGCTTTGTAGAATGCATTTGACTTTCATTTGATTCAATTAGCTTTGATGAATGCATTTGACTTTCATTTGATTCAAAAAGGTTTGTTTGAATGTGTTTGACTTTATTTGATTCAATTAGCTTTGTAGAAAGCATTAGACTTTCATTTGATTCAATTAGCTTAGTTTGAATTTGTTTGACTTTCATTTGATTCAATTAGCTTTGTGGAATGCATTTGACTTTCATATGATTCAAAAAGCTTTGTTTGAATGTGTTTGACTTTCATTTGAATCAATTAGCTTTGTTTGAATGTGTTTTACTTTCATTTGATTTAATTAGCTTTGTTAAATGCATTTGACTTTCATTTGATCTAATTAGCTTTGATGAATGCATTTGACTTTCATTTGATTCAAGAAGCTTTGTTTGAATGTGTTTGACTTTCATTTGATTCAATTAGCTTTGTAGAATGCATTAGACTTTCATTTGATTCAATTAGCTTTGATTGAATGTGTTTGACTTTCATTTTATTCAATTAGCTTTGTTGAATGCATTTGACTTTCATTTGATTCAAAATGCTTTGTTTGAATGTGTTTGACTTTTATTTGATTCTATTAGCTTTGTAGAATGTATTAGAATTTCATTTGATTCAATTAGCTTTGTTTGAATACGTTTGACTTTCATTTCATTTAATTAGCTTTGTAGAATCCATTTGACTTTCATTTGATAGCTTTGTTGAATGCATTTGACCTTCATTTGATTCAAAAAGCTTTGTTTGAATGAATTTGACTTTTATTTTATTCATTTCGCTTTGTAGAATGCATTTGACTTTCATTTGATTCAATTAGATTTGTGGAATGCATTTGACTTTCATATGATTCAAAAAGCTATGTTTGAATGTGTTTGACTTTCATTTGAATCAATTAGCTTTGTTTGAATGTGTTTTACTTTCATTTGATTTAATTAGCTTTGTAGAATGCATTTGACTTTCATTTGATTCAATTAGCTTTGATGAATGCATTTGACTTTCATTTGATTCAAAAAGGTTTGTTTGAATGTGTTTGACTTTATTTGATTCAATTAGCTTTGTAGAAAGCATTAGACTTTCATTTGATTCAATTAGCTTAGTTTGAATTTGTTTGACTTTCATTTGATTCAATTAGCTTTGTGGAATGCATTTGACTTTCATATGATTCAAAAAGCTTTGTTTGAATGTGTTTGACTTTCATTTGAATCAATTAGCTTTGTTTGAATGTGTTTTACTTTCATTTGATTTAATTAGCTTTGTTAAATGCATTTGACTTTCATTTGATCTAATTAGCTTTGATGAATGCATTTGACTTTCATTTGATTCAAGAAGCTTTGTTTGAATGTGTTTGACTTTCATTTGATTCAATTAGCTTTGTAGAATGCATTAGACTTTCATTTGATTCAATTAGCTTTGATTGAATGTGTTTGACTTTCATTTTATTCAATTAGCTTTGTTGAATGCATTTGACTTTCATTTGATTCAAAATGCTTTGTTTGAATGTGTTTGACTTTTATTTGATTCTATTAGCTTTGTAGAATGTATTAGAATTTCATTTGATTCAATTAGCTTTGTTTGAATACGTTTGACTTTCATTTCATTTAATTAGCTTTGTAGAATCCATTTGACTTTCATTTGATAGCTTTGTTGAATGCATTTGACCTTCATTTGATTCAAAAAGCTTTGTTTGAATGAATTTGACTTTTATTTTATTCATTTCGCTTTGTAGAATGCATTTGACTTTCATTTGATTCAATTAGATTTGTGGAATGCATTTGACTTTCATATGATTCAAAAAGCTATGTTTGAATGTGTTTGACTTTCATTTGAATCAATTAGCTTTGTTTGAATGTGTTTTACTTTCATTTGATTTAATTAGCTTTGTAGAATGCATTTGACTTTCATTTGATTCAATTAGCTTTGATGAATGCATTTGACTTTCATTTGATTCAAAAAGGTTTGTTTGAATGTGTTTGACTTTATTTGATTCAATTAGCTTTGTAGAAAGCATTAGACTTTCATTTGATTCAATTAGCTTAGTTTGAATTTGTTTGACTTTCATTTGATTCAATTAGCTTTGTGGAATGCATTTGACTTTCATATGATTCAAAAAGCTTTGTTTGAATGTGTTTGACTTTCATTTGAATCAATTAGCTTTGTTTGAATGTGTTTTACTTTCATTTGATTTAATTAGCTTTGTTAAATGCATTTGACTTTCATTTGATCTAATTAGCTTTGATGAATGCATTTGACTTTCATTTGATTCAAGAAGCTTTGTTTGAATGTGTTTGACTTTCATTTGATTCAATTAGCTTTGTAGAATGCATTAGACTTTCATTTGATTCAATTAGCTTTGATTGAATGTGTTTGACTTTCATTTTATTCAATTAGCTTTGTTGAATGCATTTGACTTTCATTTGATTCAAAATGCTTTGTTTGAATGTGTTTGACTTTTATTTGATTCTATTAGCTTTGTAGAATGTATTAGAATTTCATTTGATTCAATTAGCTTTGTTTGAATACGTTTGACTTTCATTTCATTTAATTAGCTTTGTAGAATCCATTTGACTTTCATTTGATAGCTTTGTTGAATGCATTTGACCTTCATTTGATTCAAAAAGCTTTGTTTGAATGAATTTGACTTTTATTTTATTCATTTCGCTTTGTAGAATGCATTTGACTTTCATTTGATTCAATTAGATTTGTGGAATGCATTTGACTTTCATATGATTCAAAAAGCTATGTTTGAATGTGTTTGACTTTCATTTGAATCAATTAGCTTTGTTTGAATGTGTTTTACTTTCATTTGATTTAATTAGCTTTGTAGAATGCATTTGACTTTCATTTGATTCAATTAGCTTTGATGAATGCATTTGACTTTCATTTGATTCAAAAAGGTTTGTTTGAATGTGTTTGACTTTATTTGATTCAATTAGCTTTGTAGAAAGCATTAGACTTTCATTTGATTCAATTAGCTTAGTTTGAATTTGTTTGACTTTCATTTGATTCAATTAGCTTTGTGGAATGCATTTGACTTTCATATGATTCAAAAAGCTTTGTTTGAATGTGTTTGACTTTCATTTGAATCAATTAGCTTTGTTTGAATGTGTTTTACTTTCATTTGATTTAATTAGCTTTGTTAAATGCATTTGACTTTCATTTGATCTAATTAGCTTTGATGAATGCATTTGACTTTCATTTGATTCAAGAAGCTTTGTTTGAATGTGTTTGACTTTCATTTGATTCAATTAGCTTTGTAGAATGCATTAGACTTTCATTTGATTCAATTAGCTTTGATTGAATGTGTTTGACTTTCATTTTATTCAATTAGCTTTGTTGAATGCATTTGACTTTCATTTGATTCAAAATGCTTTGTTTGAATGTGTTTGACTTTTATTTGATTCTATTAGCTTTGTAGAATGTATTAGAATTTCATTTGATTCAATTAGCTTTGTTTGAATACGTTTGACTTTCATTTCATTTAATTAGCTTTGTAGAATCCATTTGACTTTCATTTGATAGCTTTGTTGAATGCATTTGACCTTCATTTGATTCAAAAAGCTTTGTTTGAATGAATTTGACTTTTATTTTATTCATTTCGCTTTGTAGAATGCATTTGACTTTCATTTGATTCAATTAGATTTGTGGAATGCATTTGACTTTCATATGATTCAAAAAGCTATGTTTGAATGTGTTTGACTTTCATTTGAATCAATTAGCTTTGTTTGAATGTGTTTTACTTTCATTTGATTTAATTAGCTTTGTAGAATGCATTTGACTTTCATTTGATTCAATTAGCTTTGATGAATGCATTTGACTTTCATTTGATTCAAAAAGGTTTGTTTGAATGTGTTTGACTTTATTTGATTCAATTAGCTTTGTAGAAAGCATTAGACTTTCATTTGATTCAATTAGCTTAGTTTGAATTTGTTTGACTTTCATTTGATTCAATTAGCTTTGTGGAATGCATTTGACTTTCATATGATTCAAAAAGCTTTGTTTGAATGTGTTTGACTTTCATTTGAATCAATTAGCTTTGTTTGAATGTGTTTTACTTTCATTTGATTTAATTAGCTTTGTTAAATGCATTTGACTTTCATTTGATCTAATTAGCTTTGATGAATGCATTTGACTTTCATTTGATTCAAAAGCTTTGTTTGAATGTGTTTGACTTTCATTTGATTCAATTAGCTTTGTAGAATGCATTAGACTTTCATTTGATTCAATTAGCTTTGATTGAATGTGTTTGACTTTCATTTTATTCAATTAGCTTTGTTGAATGCATTTGACTTTCATTTGATTCAAAATGCTTTGTTTGAATGTGTTTGACTTTTATTTGATTCTATTAGCTTTGTAGAATGTATTAGAATTTCATTTGATTCAATTAGCTTTGTTTGAATACGTTTGACTTTCATTTCATTTAATTAGCTTTGTAGAATCCATTTGACTTTCATTTGATAGCTTTGTTGAATGCATTTGACCTTCATTTGATTCAAAAAGCTTTGTTTGAATGAATTTGACTTTTATTTTATTCATTTCGCTTTGTAGAATGCATTTGACTTTCATTTGATTCAATTAGATTTGTGGAATGCATTTGACTTTCATATGATTCAAAAAGCTATGTTTGAATGTGTTTGACTTTCATTTGAATCAATTAGCTTTGTTTGAATGTGTTTTACTTTCATTTGATTTAATTAGCTTTGTAGAATGCATTTGACTTTCATTTGATTCAATTAGCTTTGATGAATGCATTTGACTTTCATTTGATTCAAAAAGGTTTGTTTGAATGTGTTTGACTTTATTTGATTCAATTAGCTTTGTAGAAAGCATTAGACTTTCATTTGATTCAATTAGCTTAGTTTGAATTTGTTTGACTTTCATTTGATTCAATTAGCTTTGTGGAATGCATTTGACTTTCATATGATTCAAAAAGCTTTGTTTGAATGTGTTTGACTTTCATTTGAATCAATTAGCTTTGTTTGAATGTGTTTTACTTTCATTTGATTTAATTAGCTTTGTTAAATGCATTTGACTTTCATTTGATCTAATTAGCTTTGATGAATGCATTTGACTTTCATTTGATTCAAGAAGCTTTGTTTGAATGTGTTTGACTTTCATTTGATTCAATTAGCTTTGTAGAATGCATTAGACTTTCATTTGATTCAATTAGCTTTGATTGAATGTGTTTGACTTTCATTTTATTCAATTAGCTTTGTTGAATGCATTTGACTTTCATTTGATTCAAAATGCTTTGTTTGAATGTGTTTGACTTTTATTTGATTCTATTAGCTTTGTAGAATGTATTAGAATTTCATTTGATTCAATTAGCTTTGTTTGAATACGTTTGACTTTCATTTCATTTAATTAGCTTTGTAGAATCCATTTGACTTTCATTTGATAGCTTTGTTGAATGCATTTGACCTTCATTTGATTCAAAAAGCTTTGTTTGAATGAATTTGACTTTTATTTTATTCATTTCGCTTTGTAGAATGCATTTGACTTTCATTTGATTCAATTAGATTTGTGGAATGCATTTGACTTTCATATGATTCAAAAAGCTATGTTTGAATGTGTTTGACTTTCATTTGAATCAATTAGCTTTGTTTGAATGTGTTTTACTTTCATTTGATTTAATTAGCTTTGTAGAATGCATTTGACTTTCATTTGATTCAATTAGCTTTGATGAATGCATTTGACTTTCATTTGATTCAAAAAGGTTTGTTTGAATGTGTTTGACTTTATTTGATTCAATTAGCTTTGTAGAAAGCATTAGACTTTCATTTGATTCAATTAGCTTAGTTTGAATTTGTTTGACTTTCATTTGATTCAATTAGCTTTGTGGAATGCATTTGACTTTCATATGATTCAAAAAGCTTTGTTTGAATGTGTTTGACTTTCATTTGAATCAATTAGCTTTGTTTGAATGTGTTTTACTTTCATTTGATTTAATTAGCTTTGTTAAATGCATTTGACTTTCATTTGATCTAATTAGCTTTGATGAATGCATTTGACTTTCATTTGATTCAAGAAGCTTTGTTTGAATGTGTTTGACTTTCATTTGATTCAATTAGCTTTGTAGAATGCATTAGACTTTCATTTGATTCAATTAGCTTTGATTGAATGTGTTTGACTTTCATTTTATTCAATTAGCTTTGTTGAATGCATTTGACTTTCATTTGATTCAAAATGCTTTGTTTGAATGTGTTTGACTTTTATTTGATTCTATTAGCTTTGTAGAATGTATTAGAATTTCATTTGATTCAATTAGCTTTGTTTGAATACGTTTGACTTTCATTTCATTTAATTAGCTTTGTAGAATCCATTTGACTTTCATTTGATAGCTTTGTTGAATGCATTTGACCTTCATTTGATTCAAAAAGCTTTGTTTGAATGAATTTGACTTTTATTTTATTCATTTCGCTTTGTAGAATGCATTTGACTTTCATTTGATTCAATTAGATTTGTGGAATGCATTTGACTTTCATATGATTCAAAAAGCTATGTTTGAATGTGTTTGACTTTCATTTGAATCAATTAGCTTTGTTTGAATGTGTTTTACTTTCATTTGATTTAATTAGCTTTGTAGAATGCATTTGACTTTCATTTGATTCAATTAGCTTTGATGAATGCATTTGACTTTCATTTGATTCAAAAAGGTTTGTTTGAATGTGTTTGACTTTATTTGATTCAATTAGCTTTGTAGAAAGCATTAGACTTTCATTTGATTCAATTAGCTTAGTTTGAATTTGTTTGACTTTCATTTGATTCAATTAGCTTTGTGGAATGCATTTGACTTTCATATGATTCAAAAAGCTTTGTTTGAATGTGTTTGACTTTCATTTGAATCAATTAGCTTTGTTTGAATGTGTTTTACTTTCATTTGATTTAATTAGCTTTGTTAAATGCATTTGACTTTCATTTGATCTAATTAGCTTTGATGAATGCATTTGACTTTCATTTGATTCAAAAGCTTTGTTTGAATGTGTTTGACTTTCATTTGATTCAATTAGCTTTGTAGAATGCATTAGACTTTCATTTGATTCAATTAGCTTTGATTGAATGTGTTTGACTTTCATTTTATTCAATTAGCTTTGTTGAATGCATTTGACTTTCATTTGATTCAAAATGCTTTGTTTGAATGTGTTTGACTTTTATTTGATTCTATTAGCTTTGTAGAATGTATTAGAATTTCATTTGATTCAATTAGCTTTGTTTGAATACGTTTGACTTTCATTTCATTTAATTAGCTTTGTAGAATCCATTTGACTTTCATTTGATAGCTTTGTTGAATGCATTTGACCTTCATTTGATTCAAAAAGCTTTGTTTGAATGAATTTGACTTTTATTTTATTCATTTCGCTTTGTAGAATGCATTTGACTTTCATTTGATTCAATTAGATTTGTGGAATGCATTTGACTTTCATATGATTCAAAAAGCTATGTTTGAATGTGTTTGACTTTCATTTGAATCAATTAGCTTTGTTTGAATGTGTTTTACTTTCATTTGATTTAATTAGCTTTGTAGAATGCATTTGACTTTCATTTGATTCAATTAGCTTTGATGAATGCATTTGACTTTCATTTGATTCAAAAAGGTTTGTTTGAATGTGTTTGACTTTATTTGATTCAATTAGCTTTGTAGAAAGCATTAGACTTTCATTTGATTCAATTAGCTTAGTTTGAATTTGTTTGACTTTCATTTGATTCAATTAGCTTTGTGGAATGCATTTGACTTTCATATGATTCAAAAAGCTTTGTTTGAATGTGTTTGACTTTCATTTGAATCAATTAGCTTTGTTTGAATGTGTTTTACTTTCATTTGATTTAATTAGCTTTGTTAAATGCATTTGACTTTCATTTGATCTAATTAGCTTTGATGAATGCATTTGACTTTCATTTGATTCAAGAAGCTTTGTTTGAATGTGTTTGACTTTCATTTGATTCAATTAGCTTTGTAGAATGCATTAGACTTTCATTTGATTCAATTAGCTTTGATTGAATGTGTTTGACTTTCATTTTATTCAATTAGCTTTGTTGAATGCATTTGACTTTCATTTGATTCAAAATGCTTTGTTTGAATGTGTTTGACTTTTATTTGATTCTATTAGCTTTGTAGAATGTATTAGAATTTCATTTGATTCAATTAGCTTTGTTTGAATACGTTTGACTTTCATTTCATTTAATTAGCTTTGTAGAATCCATTTGACTTTCATTTGATAGCTTTGTTGAATGCATTTGACCTTCATTTGATTCAAAAAGCTTTGTTTGAATGAATTTGACTTTTATTTTATTCATTTCGCTTTGTAGAATGCATTTGACTTTCATTTGATTCAATTAGATTTGTGGAATGCATTTGACTTTCATATGATTCAAAAAGCTATGTTTGAATGTGTTTGACTTTCATTTGAATCAATTAGCTTTGTTTGAATGTGTTTTACTTTCATTTGATTTAATTAGCTTTGTAGAATGCATTTGACTTTCATTTGATTCAATTAGCTTTGATGAATGCATTTGACTTTCATTTGATTCAAAAAGGTTTGTTTGAATGTGTTTGACTTTATTTGATTCAATTAGCTTTGTAGAAAGCATTAGACTTTCATTTGATTCAATTAGCTTAGTTTGAATTTGTTTGACTTTCATTTGATTCAATTAGCTTTGTGAATGCATTTGACTTTCATTGATTAGCTTTGTTTGAATGTTTTGACTTTCATTTGATTCAATTAGCTTTGTTTGAATGTTTTTACTTTTATTTTTTATTTTTTTAAATGCATTTGACTTTCATTTGATTCAATTAGCTTTGTGAATGCATTTGACTTTCATATGATTCAAAAAGCTTTGTTTGAATGTGTTTGACTTTCATTTGAATCAATTAGCTTTGTTTGAATGTGTTTTACTTTCATTTGATTTAATTAGCTTTGTAGAATGCATTTGACTTTCATTTGATTCAATTAGCTTTGATGAATGCATTTGACTTTCATTTGATTCAAAAAGGTTTGTTTGAATGTGTTTGACTTTATTTGATTCAATTAGCTTTGTAGAAAGCATTAGACTTTCATTTGATTCAATTAGCTTAGTTTGAATTTGTTTGACTTTCATTTGATTCAATTAGCTTTGTGGAATGCATTTGACTTTCATATGATTCAAAAAGCTTTGTTTGAATGTGTTTGACTTTCATTTGAATCAATTAGCTTTGTTTGAATGTGTTTTACTTTCATTTGATTTAATTAGCTTTGTTAAATGCATTTGACTTTCATTTGATCTAATTAGCTTTGATGAATGCATTTGACTTTCATTTGATTCAAGAAGCTTTGTTTGAATGTGTTTGACTTTCATTTGATTCAATTAGCTTTGTAGAATGCATTAGACTTTCATTTGATTCAATTAGCTTTGATTGAATGTGTTTGACTTTCATTTTATTCAATTAGCTTTGTTGAATGCATTTGACTTTCATTTGATTCAAAATGCTTTGTTTGAATGTGTTTGACTTTTATTTGATTCTATTAGCTTTGTAGAATGTATTAGAATTTCATTTGATTCAATTAGCTTTGTTTGAATACGTTTGACTTTCATTTCATTTAATTAGCTTTGTAGAATCCATTTGACTTTCATTTGATAGCTTTGTTGAATGCATTTGACCTTCATTTGATTCAAAAAGCTTTGTTTGAATGAATTTGACTTTTATTTTATTCATTTCGCTTTGTAGAATGCATTTGACTTTCATTTGATTCAATTAGATTTGTGGAATGCATTTGACTTTCATATGATTCAAAAAGCTATGTTTGAATGTGTTTGACTTTCATTTGAATCAATTAGCTTTGTTTGAATGTGTTTTACTTTCATTTGATTTAATTAGCTTTGTAGAATGCATTTGACTTTCATTTGATTCAATTAGCTTTGATGAATGCATTTGACTTTCATTTGATTCAAAAAGGTTTGTTTGAATGTGTTTGACTTTATTTGATTCAATTAGCTTTGTAGAAAGCATTAGACTTTCATTTGATTCAATTAGCTTAGTTTGAATTTGTTTGACTTTCATTTGATTCAATTAGCTTTGTGGAATGCATTTGACTTTCATATGATTCAAAAAGCTTTGTTTGAATGTGTTTGACTTTCATTTGAATCAATTAGCTTTGTTTGAATGTGTTTTACTTTCATTTGATTTAATTAGCTTTGTTAAATGCATTTGACTTTCATTTGATCTAATTAGCTTTGATGAATGCATTTGACTTTCATTTGATTCAAGAAGCTTTGTTTGAATGTGTTTGACTTTCATTTGATTCAATTAGCTTTGTAGAATGCATTAGACTTTCATTTGATTCAATTAGCTTTGATTGAATGTGTTTGACTTTCATTTTATTCAATTAGCTTTGTTGAATGCATTTGACTTTCATTTGATTCAAAATGCTTTGTTTGAATGTGTTTGACTTTTATTTGATTCTATTAGCTTTGTAGAATGTATTAGAATTTCATTTGATTCAATTAGCTTTGTTTGAATACGTTTGACTTTCATTTCATTTAATTAGCTTTGTAGAATCCATTTGACTTTCATTTGATAGCTTTGTTGAATGCATTTGACCTTCATTTGATTCAAAAAGCTTTGTTTGAATGAATTTGACTTTTATTTTATTCATTTCGCTTTGTAGAATGCATTTGACTTTCATTTGATTCAATTAGATTTGTGGAATGCATTTGACTTTCATATGATTCAAAAAGCTATGTTTGAATGTGTTTGACTTTCATTTGAATCAATTAGCTTTGTTTGAATGTGTTTTACTTTCATTTGATTTAATTAGCTTTGTAGAATGCATTTGACTTTCATTTGATTCAATTAGCTTTGATGAATGCATTTGACTTTCATTTGATTCAAAAAGGTTTGTTTGAATGTGTTTGACTTTATTTGATTCAATTAGCTTTGTAGAAAGCATTAGACTTTCATTTGATTCAATTAGCTTAGTTTGAATTTGTTTGACTTTCATTTGATTCAATTAGCTTTGTGGAATGCATTTGACTTTCATATGATTCAAAAAGCTTTGTTTGAATGTGTTTGACTTTCATTTGAATCAATTAGCTTTGTTTGAATGTGTTTTACTTTCATTTGATTTAATTAGCTTTGTTAAATGCATTTGACTTTCATTTGATCTAATTAGCTTTGATGAATGCATTTGACTTTCATTTGATTCAAAAAGCTTTGTTTGAATGTGTTTGACTTTCATTTGATTCAATTAGCTTTGTAGAATGCATTAGACTTTCATTTGATTCAATTAGCTTTGATTGAATGTGTTTGACTTTCATTTTATTCAATTAGCTTTGTTGAATGCATTTGACTTTCATTTGATTCAAAATGCTTTGTTTGAATGTGTTTGACTTTTATTTGATTCTATTAGCTTTGTAGAATGTATTAGAATTTCATTTGATTCAATTAGCTTTGTTTGAATACGTTTGACTTTCATTTCATTTAATTAGCTTTGTAGAATCCATTTGACTTTCATTTGATAGCTTTGTTGAATGCATTTGACCTTCATTTGATTCAAAAAGCTTTGTTTGAATGAATTTGACTTTTATTTTATTCATTTCGCTTTGTAGAATGCATTTGACTTTCATTTGATTCAATTAGATTTGTGGAATGCATTTGACTTTCATATGATTCAAAAAGCTATGTTTGAATGTGTTTGACTTTCATTTGAATCAATTAGCTTTGTTTGAATGTGTTTTACTTTCATTTGATTTAATTAGCTTTGTAGAATGCATTTGACTTTCATTTGATTCAATTAGCTTTGATGAATGCATTTGACTTTCATTTGATTCAAAAAGGTTTGTTTGAATGTGTTTGACTTTATTTGATTCAATTAGCTTTGTAGAAAGCATTAGACTTTCATTTGATTCAATTAGCTTAGTTTGAATTTGTTTGACTTTCATTTGATTCAATTAGCTTTGTGGAATGCATTTGACTTTCATATGATTCAAAAAGCTTTGTTTGAATGTGTTTGACTTTCATTTGAATCAATTAGCTTTGTTTGAATGTGTTTTACTTTCATTTGATTTAATTAGCTTTGTTAAATGCATTTGACTTTCATTTGATCTAATTAGCTTTGATGAATGCATTTGACTTTCATTTGATTCAAGAAGCTTTGTTTGAATGTGTTTGACTTTCATTTGATTCAATTAGCTTTGTAGAATGCATTAGACTTTCATTTGATTCAATTAGCTTTGATTGAATGTGTTTGACTTTCATTTTATTCAATTAGCTTTGTTGAATGCATTTGACTTTCATTTGATTCAAAATGCTTTGTTTGAATGTGTTTGACTTTTATTTGATTCTATTAGCTTTGTAGAATGTATTAGAATTTCATTTGATTCAATTAGCTTTGTTTGAATACGTTTGACTTTCATTTCATTTAATTAGCTTTGTAGAATCCATTTGACTTTCATTTGATAGCTTTGTTGAATGCATTTGACCTTCATTTGATTCAAAAAGCTTTGTTTGAATGAATTTGACTTTTATTTTATTCATTTCGCTTTGTAGAATGCATTTGACTTTCATTTGATTCAATTAGATTTGTGGAATGCATTTGACTTTCATATGATTCAAAAAGCTATGTTTGAATGTGTTTGACTTTCATTTGAATCAATTAGCTTTGTTTGAATGTGTTTTACTTTCATTTGATTTAATTAGCTTTGTAGAATGCATTTGACTTTCATTTGATTCAATTAGCTTTGATGAATGCATTTGACTTTCATTTGATTCAAAAAGGTTTGTTTGAATGTGTTTGACTTTATTTGATTCAATTAGCTTTGTAGAAAGCATTAGACTTTCATTTGATTCAATTAGCTTAGTTTGAATTTGTTTGACTTTCATTTGATTCAATTAGCTTTGTGGAATGCATTTGACTTTCATATGATTCAAAAAGCTTTGTTTGAATGTGTTTGACTTTCATTTGAATCAATTAGCTTTGTTTGAATGTGTTTTACTTTCATTTGATTTAATTAGCTTTGTTAAATGCATTTGACTTTCATTTGATCTAATTAGCTTTGATGAATGCATTTGACTTTCATTTGATTCAAAAAGCTTTGTTTGAATGTGTTTGACTTTCATTTGATTCAATTAGCTTTGTAGAATGCATTAGACTTTCATTTGATTCAATTAGCTTTGATTGAATGTGTTTGACTTTCATTTTATTCAATTAGCTTTGTTGAATGCATTTGACTTTCATTTGATTCAAAATGCTTTGTTTGAATGTGTTTGACTTTTATTTGATTCTATTAGCTTTGTAGAATGTATTAGAATTTCATTTGATTCAATTAGCTTTGTTTGAATACGTTTGACTTTCATTTCATTTAATTAGCTTTGTAGAATCCATTTGACTTTCATTTGATAGCTTTGTTGAATGCATTTGACCTTCATTTGATTCAAAAAGCTTTGTTTGAATGAATTTGACTTTTATTTTATTCATTTCGCTTTGTAGAATGCATTTGACTTTCATTTGATTCAATTAGATTTGTGGAATGCATTTGACTTTCATATGATTCAAAAAGCTATGTTTGAATGTGTTTGACTTTCATTTGAATCAATTAGCTTTGTTTGAATGTGTTTTACTTTCATTTGATTTA
This sequence comes from Chenopodium quinoa, assembly GCF_001683475.1. Classification (NCBI taxonomy): domain Eukaryota; kingdom Viridiplantae; phylum Streptophyta; class Magnoliopsida; order Caryophyllales; family Amaranthaceae; genus Chenopodium; species Chenopodium quinoa. The sequence goes on from NW_018744368.1 coordinate 35,296, forward strand.
ATTAGCTTTGTAGAATGCATTTGACTTTCATTTGATTCAATTAGCTTTGATGAATGCATTTGACTTTCATTTGATTCAAAAAGGTTTGTTTGAATGTGTTTGACTTTATTTGATTCAATTAGCTTTGTAGAAAGCATTAGACTTTCATTTGATTCAATTAGCTTAGTTTGAATTTGTTTGACTTTCATTTGATTCAATTAGCTTTGTGGAATGCATTTGACTTTCATATGATTCAAAAAGCTTTGTTTGAATGTGTTTGACTTTCATTTGAATCAATTAGCTTTGTTTGAATGTGTTTTACTTTCATTTGATTTAATTAGCTTTGTTAAATGCATTTGACTTTCATTTGATCTAATTAGCTTTGATGAATGCATTTGACTTTCATTTGATTCAAGAAAGCTTTGTTTGAATGTGTTTGACTTTCATTTGATTCAATTAGCTTTGTAGAATGCATTAGACTTTCATTTGATTCAATTAGCTTTGATTGAATGTGTTTGACTTTCATTTTATTCAATTAGCTTTGTTGAATGCATTTGACTTTCATTTGATTCAAAAATGCTTTGTTTGAATGTGTTTGACTTTTATTTGATTCTATTAGCTTTGTAGAATGTATTAGAATTTCATTTGATTCAATTAGCTTTGTTTGAATACGTTTGACTTTCATTTCATTTAATTAGCTTTGTAGAATCCATTTGACTTTCATTTGATAGCTTTGTTGAATGCATTTGACCTTCATTTGATTCAAAAAGCTTTGTTTGAATGAATTTGACTTTTATTTTATTCATTTCGCTTTGTAGAATGCATTTGACTTTCATTTGATTCAATTAGATTTGTGGAATGCATTTGACTTTCATATGATTCAAAAAGCTATGTTTGAATGTGTTTGACTTTCATTTGAATCAATTAGCTTTGTTTGAATGTGTTTTACTTTCATTTGATTTAATTAGCTTTGTAGAATGCATTTGACTTTCATTTGATTCAATTAGCTTTGATGAATGCATTTGACTTTCATTTGATTCAAAAAGGTTTGTTTGAATGTGTTTGACTTTATTTGATTCAATTAGCTTTGTAGAAAGCATTAGACTTTCATTTGATTCAATTAGCTTAGTTTGAATTTGTTTGACTTTCATTTGATTCAATTAGCTTTGTGGAATGCATTTGACTTTCATATGATTCAAAAAGCTTTGTTTGAATGTGTTTGACTTTCATTTGAATCAATTAGCTTTGTTTGAATGTGTTTTACTTTCATTTGATTTAATTAGCTTTGTTAAATGCATTTGACTTTCATTTGATCTAATTAGCTTTGATGAATGCATTTGACTTTCATTTGATTCAAGAAGCTTTGTTTGAATGTGTTTGACTTTCATTTGATTCAATTAGCTTTGTAGAATGCATTAGACTTTCATTTGATTCAATTAGCTTTGATTTGAATGTGTTTGACTTTCATTTTATTCAATTAGCTTTGTTGAATGCATTTGACTTTCATTTGATTCAAAATGCTTTGTTTGAATGTGTTTGACTTTTATTTGATTCTATTAGCTTTGTAGAATGTATTAGAATTTCATTTGATTCAATTAGCTTTGTTTGAATACGTTTGACTTTCATTTCATTTAATTAGCTTTGTAGAATCCATTTGACTTTCATTTGATAGCTTTGTTGAATGCATTTGACCTTCATTTGATTCAAAAAGCTTTGTTTGAATGAATTTGACTTTTATTTTATTCATTTCGCTTTGTAGAATGCATTTGACTTTCATTTGATTCAATTAGATTTGTGGAATGCATTTGACTTTCATATGATTCAAAAAGCTATGTTTGAATGTGTTTGACTTTCATTTGAATCAATTAGCTTTGTTTGAATGTGTTTTACTTTCATTTGATTTAATTAGCTTTGTAGAATGCATTTGACTTTCATTTGATTCAATTAGCTTTGATGAATGCATTTGACTTTCATTTGATACAAAAAGGTTTGTTTGAATGTGTTTGACTTTATTTGATTCAATTAGCTTTGTAGAAAGCATTAGACTTTCATTTGATTCAATTAGCTTAGTTTGAATTTGTTTGACTTTCATTTGATTCAATTAGCTTTGTGGAATGCATTTGACTTTCATATGATTCAAAAAGCTTTGTTTGAATGTGTTTGACTTTCATTTGAATCAATTAGCTTTGTTTGAATGTGTTTTACTTTCATTTGATTCAATTAGCTTTGATGAATGCATTTGACTTTCATATGATTCAAAAAGCTTATGTTTTGAATGTGTTGACTTTAATTTGATCAATTAGCTTTGTTTGAATGTGTTTTACTTTCATTTGATTTAATTAGCTTTGAAAATGCATTTGACTTTCATTTTATTCATTAGCTTTGATGAATGCATTTGACTTTCATTTGATTCAAAAAGTTTGTTTGAATGTGTTTGACTTTATTTGATTCAATTAGCTTTGTAGAAAGCATTAACTTTCATTTATTCAATTAGCTTAGTTTTGAATTTGTTTGACTTTCATTTGATTCAATTAGCTTTGTGGAATGCATTTGACTTTCATATGATTCAAAAAGCTTTGTTTGAATGTGTTTGACTTTCATTTGAATCAATTAGCTTTGTTTGAATGTGTTTTACTTTCATTTGATTAATTAGCTTTGTTAAATGCATTTGACTTTTATTTGATCGAAATAGCTTTGATGAATGCATTTGACTTTCATTTGATTCAAAAAGCTTTGTTTGAATGTGTTTGACTTTCATTTGATTCAATTAGCTTTGTAGAATGCATTAGACTTTCATTTGATTCAATTAGCTTTGATTAATGTGTTTGACTTTCATTTTATTCAATTAGCTTTGTTGAATGCATTTGACTTTCATTTGATTCAAAATGCTTTGTTTGAATGTGTTTGACTTTTATTTGATTCTATTAGCTTTGTAGAATGTATTAGAATTTCATTTGATTCAATTAGCTTTGTTTGAATACGTTTGACTTTCATTTCATTTAACTAGCTTTGTAGAATCCACTTGACTTTCATTTGATAGCTTTGTTGAATGCATTTGACCTTCATTTGATTCAAAAAGCTTTGTTTGAATGAATTTGACTTTTATTTTATTCATTTCGCTTTGTAGAATGCAATTGACTTTCATTTGATTCAATTAGATTTGTGAAATGCATTTGACTTTCATATAGATTCAAAAAGCTATGTTTGAATGTGTTTGACTTTCATTTGAATCAATTAGCTTTGTTTGAATGTGTTTTACTTTCATTTGATTTAATTAGCTTGTAGAATGCATTTGACTTTCATTTGATTCAATTAGCTTTGATGAATGCATTTGACTTTCATTTGATTCAAAAAGGTTTGTTTGAATGTGTTTGACTTTATTTGATTCAATTAGCTTTGTAGAAAGCATTAGACTTTCATTTGATTCAATTAGCTTAGTTTGAATTTGTTTGACTTTCTTTTGATTCAATTAGCTTTGTGGAATGCATTTGACTTTCATATGATTCAAAAAGCTTTGTTTGAATGTGTATGACTTTCATTTGAATCAATTAGCTTTGTTTGAATGTGTTTTACTTTATTTGATTTAATTAGCTTTGTTTGAATGCATTTGACTTTCATTTGATCGAATTAGCTTTGATGAATGCATTTGACTTTCATTTGATTCAAAAAGCTTTGTTTGAATGTGTTTGACTTTCATTTGATTCAATTAGCTTTGTAGAATGCATTAGACTTTCATTTGATTAATTAGCTTTGATTTAATGTGTTTGACTTTCATTTTATTCAATTAGCTTTGTTGAATGCATTTGACTTTCATTTGATTCAAAATGCTTTGTTTGAATGTGTTTGACTTTTATTTGATTCTATTAGCTTTGTAGAATGTATTAGAATTTCATTGATTCAATTAGCTTTGTTTGAATACGTTTGACTTTCATTTCATTTAATTAGCTTTGTATAATCCATTTGACTTTCATTTGATAGCTTTGTTGAATGCATTTGACTTCATTTGATTCAAAAAGCTTTGTTTGAATGAATTTGACTTTTATTATATTCATTTCGCTTTGTAGGGAATGTTGTAGCCAAGCCTAACAACTTGGTTATGGACATTTCTTTGGTTCAAGACGTAGCATCATGTATTGGTGCTATGCATTCTATCCTTGGGCAGCAAGATATTCAACCCCTTGAATTTCTTGTTGTTCTTATTAACTAGTTTATTTTAGTTCTTTTTATGCTTTGAATAAATTGTAAACTTTAGTCATTTTAAGTTTGCAAATTAGTTATATTTTTTTTCTTAGTTCTTTTTATCTGATTTTAGTTCGAAAACTATTGTCACATTCACACAAAAGTACAAGTACAAAGATACATCAATATGGCAGCCATTTAAGCTTGGAATCCGAAATTCTTTTACAAGGAATTTCAAAGCTTTGACTTGGGAGTTACAATCAGTTTTCAAAGAGGAATTACAAGCCATTACAAGCCTTAACTTCAGCCTTCAAGTGGCCGTTGATATCAGTCAACATTGGAGCATCTTAAGCCTTAATTTCAGCCTTCAATTGGCTGTTTAATTCAGTCAGCTTTTGGAGCAACTAAAGGGCGTCCAAGTACACCCTTGTCCACATACATTCAAGCTAATTTCAAGGCTTGAACAAGGAGGAGTTACACTTCTTTGCTGTTTGAATTTGGGCGTGAAAATTGGAGGAAATACATCTCCAACTTGCTGCTTGGATGGGCGTGAATTAAGGGGAGTTACACTCTCTTAATTCTGATTTTATTTCAGCCTTAATTTGGAGTTTATAAGCCACCATTTTCTCTTTGATGTATCTAGTTAAATAAGGCTTCTTTTATTAATGTATCTAGACAACAAAAGCTGATTTGTACTTAGCTTTAGCTTAGGCGTGTAACAAGTGAGCTGAACAGCCACTTAAGTTAGCTTGTACTTAAGGATGCTTGTTTACTATAAATAGCAAGCAAATGTGAATGAAAAATCAGATTATTCAAACAAAAAAACTTGTCTTACATTCGTTTCTTGGATTAGAAACAAAAACCTGAAATTCTTGGATTTGGAATTTCGTTTCCTTTGCTTAGTTAGCTAGTTTAGGTTACTAGTTGGCTTGTGATCTTAGGAATCCAAAACGTTTCTTAGTGGTGTGACTTTATCTAAGAAGCCTTTGGTTCTTTAGCCTTATCTATCCCTTGGTTTATCCCTTGTGTATTTCGAGTGTTACTCCAAATATACAACATTTGGCGCTAGAAGGAGGGGGATCTAGCAAACAAATACCCAAACACATACCCCAAACACATACCCAAACACAAACCATGTCCGACATCCCACCCCCTAATTGGCAAGAATATGTCAATAAGGTTGCACAAGAGAAAGAAGATATGGAGCAACGAATGCAATATTTGCAAGGTCAGTTAAAAGATCTTTTTACTAAGTTGCGCCATCAAAAAGAGGGTTCACCCAATCATAGTGATGAAGAAGTGAGTGAATCTAATTTCAATCACAATGATAGACCTTTTCATGAAAGAGAAAGGTCACGGCCTAATAATGACATTAAGGCTGACATCCCGGAGTATGATGGCAAACTCGATGCTGATGAGTTTGTAGAATGGCTTAGAACGGTGGAGAGAGTGTTTGATTACAAGCAAACACCGGAAGAAAAAAAGGTGAAGATTGTAGCCTTGAAGTTAAGAAAATATGCCTCAACTTGGTGGGCTAGTGTGTGTGCCAAAAGGGAAAGGCAAGACAAAGAGAAAGTGAGATCGTGGACCAAGATGAAAAAGATGCTGAAACAAAAGTTTCTTCCCACATACTATGTGCAAGAAAACTTTTCCAAGTTCCACAACCTCAAACAAGGTACAAAATCAGTAGAAGAATATGCTAGGGAATTTGAAGGATTTGTCATGAAATGTGGAGTAGAGGAAGATGAACCTCAAACATTGGTGCGCTTTTTGGGAGGACTTGACCCAAAAATAGCCAATGTGGCCGAACTACACCCTTACACCACCCTTGAAGAGCTCATTATCTTACCACATAAGATTGAGCAGCAACAAAAAGCAAGAGGCAAAAGTGAATCATCACGTTTTGCATCTCAAACCTCATTTCCCCAAAAAAAAGCAAACATCAAATTTCCCACCTTTCAAACCCACATCCAATCAGCCTACTTCTAAACCACCTTCACAAAACACCCAAAATTCCAACCCAAAACCAGCCCCAAGAAGATGTTTTCGGTGTCAAGGCCTTGGACATTTGGCTAGTGATTGTCCAAATAAAAGGATTGTCACTTTGATTGAGCATGAAGAGGAGGACGAATTAGAAATTGAAGTGGACAGCAACCTTGAGGAGCATGATGATTATGCGTGTCTTGGACCCGATGAAGGAGAATGCTTGGTGGTTCGACGTACACTAAGCAATATGATTGGCAAAGCAGGGAGTTTGCAACGTGAGGCAATCTTTCACACTCGTTGCACCATTGGTAGTAAGGTATGTACCTTGATTATTGATGGAGGTAGTTGTACCAATGTAGCTTCACAAGTAATGATAGACAAACTGAAAATAAAAACCGTCCCTCACCCTAAACCTTATGTGATTCAATGGCTAAATCATGGTAAAGGGATTCAAGTAACACAACAAGCCTTGTTATCATTTAGCATTGGTAAAACTTATGAGGAAGAATTATGGTGTGATGTTATACCTATGGATGCATGTCATATTTTACTTGGTAGACCTTGGCTATTTGATAGGCGTGTGATGCATGATGGGTATAAAAACACATATTCCTTCACTAAGGATGGACAGAAAATACTCCTTACCCCTCTAAACCTAAAAAACGGCCACCCCATATCCACACCCCCCACTTCCCTTACCACTCTCATAAAGTCAGAATTGCATGAGTATAAAGCTCACAAACAATTCATTTTAAGCCAACTTGGTACCCCTTCCCAACCGACACAAAAAGAACCACACCCACTCCTCACCCCTCTTCTCAAAACCTTTTCCCATGTTTTCCCCGAAGACATTCCCCATGGCCTACCCCTAAAACGTGACATACAACACAAAATTGATCTTGTTCCCGGATCAATGCTCCCAAACAAACCAGCCTATAGAACCACTCCAAAAGAAACCGAAGAGATTAGGAGGCAAGTGGAAGAATTACTGTCCAAGGGTCTTATTCGTAAGTCTCTTAGTCCATGTGCTTGTCCTACTTTGATTGTGCCTAAGAAGAATGGAGAATGGAGAATGTGTGTTGATAGTAGGTCAATCAATAAAATCACTATCAAGTACCGGTTTCCTATTCCAAGGTTGAATGATTTACTTGATGATTTGCATGGTTCTAAAGTGTTCTCTAAAATTGATTTGAGAAGTGGCTATCATCAAATTCGAATTTTCGAAGGAGATGAATGGAAAACCGCTTTCAAGACAAAGGAGGGCCTCTATGAGTGGCTTGTGATGCCATTTGGTTTGTCTAATGCACCATCTACATTTATGCGCCTTATGAATCAGGTTATGCAACCTTTCATGAGTAAATTTGTTGTAGTTTATTTTGATGATATTTTGGTGTATAGTAGGGAGGAAGAAGAGCATTCTATGCACTTGCAACAGGTTTTTGAAGCCCTTGAACGTGAGAAATTGTATGGTAACTTAGAGAAGTGTCATTTCTTCACTTCCCAAGTTATTTTTTCTTGGCTTTAAAGTCTCATCACAAGGCGTTGAAGTTGATGAAAAGAAAGTTGCTGCAATTCGTGAGTGGCCCACGCCACAAACCATGCAACAAGTTCGAAGCTTTCATGGACTTGCTTCTTTCTATAGAAGATTTGTGCGGAATTTTAGTACCCTCATGGCACCTATCACGGAGCTAACTAAAAATCAGAAGTTAGTTTGGAATGATAAGGCTCAAAAGGCCTTTGATGAGATAAAACATCAACTTACTAGTGCACCTATTCTTTCTTTGCCTAACTTTGATGAAGTTTTTGAAGTTGAATGTGATGCTAGTGGAGTTGGTATTGGTGCTGTCTTGTCACAAGTTGGGCGTCCTCTTGCCTACTTTAGTGAAAAACTCAATGAAGCACAACGGAAGTATAGCACCTATGATAAGGAGTTCTTTGCTCTTGTTCGTGCTTTGGACCATTGGAGACATTACCTCATTTCCAAGGAGTTCATCCTTCATTCAGATCATGAAGCCCTCAAATATCTTCAAAGCCAACAAAAACTCCAACCTCGCCATGCCAAATGGGTGGAGTATTTGCAAGCTTTTCATTTTGTGATCAAGCATAGGAGAGGCGCCATGAACAAAGGAGCTGATGCGCTTTCAAGGAGATACACACTCTTGAATTCTTTCAAAGCAAGGGTGATTAGCGTTGAAGATGTGAAAGCAAGTTACAAAAATGATCATGACTTTGGTGATTTATTTTTAAAATGTTCTAATCATGCTTACAAAGATTATTACATTTTAGATGGCTATTTGTTCAAAGGAAACAGGTTGTGCATTCCAAGATCAAGCCTAAGAGAATCTCTTATCAAAGAGTTTCATGAAGGAGGAATGGCGGGACACTTTGGCATAGAGAAAACTACTCTTCTTGTCCAAGAATACTTTCATTGGCCTAGGTTGGTCCGTGATGTGGAGTTCATTGTGAAGAGATGTGTGATATGTCAAAAGGCCAAGAGTCATAGTCTACCACAAGGCTATCTTTTGCCCTTACCTATTCCACAAGCACCATGGGAGGATATTAGTCTTGATTTCGTTGTGGGACTTCCTATCACCCAACGAAAGAAAGATTCTATAATGGTTGTTGTGGATCGATTTTCTAAAATGGCTCATTTTATTGCTTGTCATTCAACTTATGATGCTACTCATGTTGCTAACTTGTTTTTCAACGAGATTGTTCGTTTGCATGGTGTACCTAAATCCATGGTGAGTGATCGTGATCCAAAATTTCTAAGTCATTTTTGGCTTACATTATGGAGGAAGATGGGCACGAAATTGAACTTTAGCACTTCAAGTCATCCTCAAACAGATGGTCAAACCGAAGTGACTAATAGAACTTTGGGATCCTTGCTGCGGTCTTTGGCTACTAAACGTCCCAAGCAATGGGAAGAGATGATTCCTCATGCGGAGTTTGCTTACAATCGTGTGCCTAGCAAGACAACAGGTTTGAGTCCTTTTGAAGTGGTGTATGGATTCAATCCGTGCACTCCTATTGATCTCACTCCCATTCCCTCACCAAACAAGTTCAGCAATGATGCCGAGGTGCGCGCAAAAGAAATCAAGTCTATGCATGAGCAAGTTCGTTCCAAAATTGAACAAGCTAATGCAAAGACAAAGGCATACTATGACAAGAAAAGAAAGGAGGTCCGTTTTCAGCCCGGTGACTTAGTTTGGATTCATCTTCGAAAGGAAAGATTTCCTTCCAAAAGGCGGTCCAAGGTTAGTCCTCGTAGTGATGGTCCATTTGCTATTGTTGAAAAAGTGAATGATAATGCTTACAAAGTTGAGTTGCCCGGAGATTATAGTGTTTCTAGCACCTTTAATGTGGCTGATTTATCACCTTACTATGATGAGTTTGAGGAGTTGCCGAGTTTGAGGGCAAACTCTTTTCAAGAAGAAGGGAATGTTGTAGCCAAGCCTAACAACTTGGTTATGGACATTTCTTTGGTTCAAGACGTAGCATCATGTATTGGTGCTATGCATTCTATCCTTGGGCAGCAAGATATTCAACCCCTTGAATTTCTTGTTGTTCTTATTAACTAGTTTATTTTAGTTCTTTTTATGCTTTGAATAAATTGTAAACTTTAGTCATTTTAAGTTTGCAAATTAGTTATATTTTTTTCTTAGTTCTTTTTATCTGATTTTAGTTCGAAAACTATTGTCACATTCACACAAAAGTACAAGTACAAAGATACATCAATATGGCAGCCATTTAAGCTTGGAATCCGAAATTCTTTTACAAGGAATTTCAAAGCTTTGACTTGGGAGTTACAATCAGTTTTCAAAGAGGAATTACAAGCCATTACAAGCCTTAACTTCAGCCTTCAAGTGGCCGTTGATATCAGTCAACATTGGAGCATCTTAAGCCTTAATTTCAGCCTTCAATTGGCTGTTTAATTCAGTCAGCTTTTGGAGCAACTAAAGGGCGTCCAAGTACACCCTTGTCCACATACATTCAAGCTAATTTCAAGGCTTGAACCAAGGAGGAGTTACACTTCTTTGCTGTTTGAATTTGGGCGTGAAAATTGGAGGAAATACATCTCCAACTTGCTGCTTGGATGGGCGTGAATTAAGGGGAGTTACACTCTCTTAATTCTGATTTTATTTCAGCCTTAATTTGGAGGTTATAAGCCACCATTTTCTCTTTGATGTATCTAGTTAAATAAGGCTTCTTTTATTAATGTATCTAGACAACAAAAGCTGATTTGTACTTAGCTTTAGCTTAGGCGTGTAACAAGTGAGCTGAACAACCACTTAAGTTAGCTTGTACTTAAGGATGCTTGTTTACTATAAATAGCAAGCAAATGTGAATGAAAAATCAGATTATTCAAACAAAAAAACTTGTCTTACATTCGTTTCTTGGATTAGAAACAAAAACCTGAAATTCTTGGATTTGGAATTTCGTTTCCTTTGCTTAGTTAGCTAGTTTAGGTTACTAGTTGGCTTGTGATCTTAGGAATCCAAAACGTTTCTTAGTGGTGTGACTTTATCTAAGAAGCCTTTGGTTCTTTAGCCTTATCTATCCCTTGGTTTATCCCTTGTGTATTTCGAGTGTTACTCCAAATATACAACATTAATGTTGTAGCCAAGCCTAACAACTTGGTTATGGACATTTCTTTGGTTCAAGACGTAGCATCATGTATTGGTGCTATGCATTCTATCCTTGGGCAGCAAGATATTCAACCCTTGAATTTCTTGTTGTTCTTATTAACTAGTTTATTTTAGTTCTTTTTATGCTTTGAATAAATTGTAAACTTTAGTCATTTTAAGTTTGCAAATTAGTTATATTTTTTTCTTAGTTCTTTTTATCTGATTTTAGTTCGAAAACTATTGTCACATTCACACAAAAGTACAAGTACAAAGATACATCAATATGGCAGCCATTTAAGCTTGGAATCCGAAATTCTTTTACAAGGAATTTCAAAGCTTTGACTTGGGAGTTACAATCAGTTTTCAAAGAGGAATTACAAGCCATTACAAGCCTTAACTTCAGCCTTCAAGTGGCCGTTGATATCAGTCAACATTGGAGCATCTTAAGCCTTAATTTCAGCCTTCAATTGGCTGTTTAATTCAGTCAGCTTTTGGAGCAACTAAAGGGCGTCCAAGTACACCCTTGTCCACATACATTCAAGCTAATTTCAAGGCTTGAACCAAGGAGGAGTTACACTTCTTTGCTGTTTGAATTTGGGCGTGAAAATTGGAGGAAATACATCTCCAACTTGCTGCTTGGATGGGCGTGAATTAAGGGGAGTTACACTCTCTTAATTCTGATTTTATTTCAGCCTTAATTTGGAGTTTATAAGCCACCATTTTCTCTTTGATGTATCTAGTTAAATAAGGCTTCTTTTATTAATGTATCTAGACAACAAAAGCTGATTTGTACTTAGCTTTAGCTTAGGCGTGTAACAAGTGAGCTGAACAGCCACTTAAGTTAGCTTGTACTTAAGGATGCTTGTTTACTATAAATAGCAAGCAAATGTGAATGAAAAATCAGATTATTCAAACAAAAAAACTTGTCTTACATTCGTTTCTTGGATTAGAAACAAAAACCTGAAATTCTTGGATTTGGAATTTCGTTTCCTTTGCTTAGTTAGCTAGTTTAGGTTACTAGTTGGCTTGTGATCTTAGGAATCCAAAACGTTTCTTAGTGGTGTGACTTTATCTAAGAAGCCTTTGGTTCTTTAGCCTTATCTATCCCTTGGTTTATCCCTTGTGTATTTCGAGTGTTACTCCAAATATACAACATTTGGCGCTAGAAGGAGGGGGATCTAGCAAACAAATACCCAAACACATACCCCAAACACATACCCAAACACAAACCATGTCCGACATCCCACCCCCTAATTGGCAAGAATATGTCAATAAGGTTGCACAAGAGAAAGAAGATATGGAGCAACGAATGCAATATTTGCAAGGTCAGTTAAAAGATCTTTTTACTAAGTTGCGCCATCAAAAAGAGGGTTCACCCAATCATAGTGATGAAGAAGTGAGTGAATCTAATTTCAATCACAATGATAGACCTTTTCATGAAAGAGAAAGGTCACGGCCTAATAATGACATTAAGGCTGACATCCCGGAGTATGATGGCAAACTCGATGCTGATGAGTTTGTAGAATGGCTTAGAACGGTGGAGAGAGTGTTTGATTACAAGCAAACACCGGAAGAAAAAAAGGTGAAGATTGTAGCCTTGAAGTTAAGAAAATATGCCTCAACTTGGTGGGCTAGTGTGTGTGCCAAAAGGGAAAGGCAAGACAAGGAGAAAGTGAGATCGTAGACCAAGATGAAAAAGATGCTGAAACAAAAGTTTCTTCCCACATACTATGTGCAAGAAAACTTTTCCAAGTTCCACAACCTCAAACAAGGTACAAAATCAGTAGAAGAATATGCTAGGGAATTTGAAGGATTTGTCATGAAATGTGGAGTAGAGGAAGATGAACCTCAAACATTGGTGCGCTTTTTGGGAGGACTTGACCCAAAAATAGCCAATGTGGCCGAACTACACCCTTACACCACCCTTGAAGAGCTCATTATCTTACCACATAAGATTGAGCAGCAACAAAAAGCAAGAGGCAAAAGTGAATCATCACGTTTTGCATCTCAAACCTCATTTCCCCAAAAAAAGCAAACATCAAATTTCCCACCTTTCAAACCCACATCCAATCAGCCTACTTCTAAACCACCTTCACAAAACACCCAAAATTCCAACCCAAAACCAGCCCCAAGAAGATGTTTTCGGTGTCAAGGCCTTGGACATTTGGCTAGTGATTGTCCAAATAAAAGGATTGTCACTTTGATTGAGCATGAAGAGGAGGACGAATTAGAAATTGAAGTGGACAGCAACCTTGAGGAGCATGATGATTATGCGTGTCTTGGACCCGATGAAGGAGAATGCTTGGTGGTTCGACGTACACTAAGCAATATGATTGGCAAAGCAGGGAGTTTGCAACGTGAGGCAATCTTTCACACTCGTTGCACCATTGGTAGTAAGGTATGTACCTTGATTATTGATGGAGGTAGTTGTACCAATGTAGCTTCACAAGTAATGATAGACAAACTGAAAATAAAAACCGTCCCTCACCCTAAACCTTATGTGATTCAATGGCTAAATCATGGTAAAGGGATTCAAGTAACACAACAAGCCTTGTTATCATTTAGCATTGGTAAAACTTATGAGGAAGAATTATGGTGTGATGTTATACCTATGGATGCATGTCATATTTTACTTGGTAGACCTTGGCTATTTGATAGGCGTGTGATGCATGATGGGTATAAAAACACATATTCCTTCACTAAGGATGGACAGAAAATACTCCTTACCCCTCTAAACCTAAAAAACGGCCACCCCATATCCACACCCCCCACTTCCCTTACCACTCTCATAAAGTCAGAATTGCATGAGTATAAAGCTCACAAACAATTCATTTTAAGCCAACTTGATACCCCTTCCCAACCGACACAAAAAGAACCACACCCACTCCTCACCCCTCTTCTCAAAACCTTTTCCCATGTTTTCCCCGAAGACATTCCCCATGGCCTACCCCTAAAACGTGACATACAACACAAAATTGATCTTGTTCCCGGATCAATGCTCCCAAACAAACCAGCCTATAGAACCACTCCAAAAGAAACCGAAGAGATTAGGAGGCAAGTGGAAGAATTACTGTCCAAGGGTCTTATTCGTAAGTCTCTTAGTCCATGTGCTTGTCCTACTTTGATTGTGCCTAAGAAGAATGGAGAATGGAGAATGTGTGTTGATAGTAGGTCAATCAATAAAATCACTATCAAGTACCGGTTTCCTATTCCAAGGTTGAATGATTTACTTGATGATTTGCATGGTTCTAAAGTGTTCTCTAAAATTGATTTGAGAAGTGGCTATCATCAAATTCGAATTTTCGAAGGAGATGAATGGAAAACCGCTTTCAAGACAAAGGAGGGCCTCTATGAGTGGCTTGTGATGCCATTTGGTTTGTCTAATGCACCATCTACATTTATGCGCCTTATGAATCAGGTTATGCAACCTTTCATGGGTAAATTTGTTGTAGTTTATTTTGATGATATTTTGGTGTATAGTAGGGAGGAAGAAGAGCATTCTATGCACTTGCAACAGGTTTTTGAAGCCCTTGAACGTGAGAAATTGTATGGTAACTTAGAGAAGTGTCATTTCTTCACTTCCCAAGTTATTTTTCTTGGCTTTAAAGTCTCATCACAAGGCATTGAAGTTGATGAAAAGAAAGTTGCTGCAATTCGTGAGTGGCCCACGCCACAAACCATGCAACAAGTTCGAAGCTTTCATGGACTTGCTTCTTTCTATAGAAGATTTGTGCGGAATTTTAGTACCCTCATGGCACCTATCACGGAGCTAACTAAAAATCAGAAGTTAGTTTGGAATGATAAGGCTCAAAAGGCCTTTGATGAGATAAAACATCAACTTACTAGTGCACCTATTCTTTCTTTGCCTAACTTTGATGAAGTTTTTGAAGTTGAATGTGATGCTAGTGGAGTTGGTATTGGTGCTGTCTTGTCACAAGTTGGGCGTCCTCTTGCCTACTTTAGTGAAAAACTCAATGAAGCACAACGGAAGTATAGCACCTATGATAAGGAGTTCTTTGCTCTTGTTCGTGCTTTGGACCATTGGAGACATTACCTCATTTCCAAGGAGTTCATCCTTCATTCAGATCATGAAGCCCTCAAATATCTTCAAAGCCAACAAAAACTCCAACCTCGCCTTGCCAAATGGGTGGAGTATTTGCAAGCTTTTCATTTTGTGATCAAGCATAGGAGAGGCGCCATGAACAAAGGAGCTGATGCGCTTTCAAGGAGATACACACTCTTGAATTCTTTCAAAGCAAGGGTGATTAGCGTTGAAGATGTGAAAGCAAGTTACAAAAATGATCATGACTTTGGTGATTTATTTTTAAAATGTTCTAATCATGCTTACAAAGATTATTACATTTTAGATGGCTATTTGTTCAAAGGAAACAGGTTGTGCATTCCAAGATCAAGCCTAAGAGAATCTCTTATCAAAGAGTTTCATGAAGGAGGAATGGCGGGACACTTTGGCATAGAGAAAACTACTCTTCTTGTCCAAGAATACTTTCATTGGCCTAGGTTGGTCCGTGATGTGGAGTTCATTGTGAAGAGATGTGTGATATGTCAAAAGGCCAAGAGTCATAGTCTACCACAAGGCTATCTTTTGCCCTTACCTATTCCACAAGCACCATGGGAGGATATTAGTCTTGATTTCGTTGTGGGACTTCCTATCACCCAACGAAAGAAAGATTCTATAATGGTTGTTGTGGATCGATTTTCTAAAATGGCTCATTTTATTGCTTGTCATTCAACTTATGATGCTACTCATGTTGCTAACTTGTTTTTCAACGAGATTGTTCGTTTGCATGGTGTACCTAAATCCATGGTGAGTGATCGTGATCCAAAATTTCTAAGTC
Source organism: Chenopodium quinoa (assembly GCF_001683475.1). Classification (NCBI taxonomy): domain Eukaryota; kingdom Viridiplantae; phylum Streptophyta; class Magnoliopsida; order Caryophyllales; family Amaranthaceae; genus Chenopodium; species Chenopodium quinoa. The sequence continues at coordinate 50,924 of NW_018744368.1, forward strand.
ATTTTTGGCTTACATTATGGAGGAAGATGGGCACGAAATTGAACTTTGGCACTTCAAGTCATCCTCAAACAGATGGTCAAACCGAAGTGACTAATAGAACTTTGGGATCCTTGCTGCGGTCTTTGGCTACTAAACGTCCCAAGCAATGGGAAGAGATGATTCCTCATGCGGAGTTTGCTTACAATCGTGTGCCTAGCAAGACAACAGGTTTGAGTCCTTTTGAAGTGGTGTATGGATTCAATCCGTGCACTCCTATTGATCTCACTCCGATTCCCTCACCAAACAAGTTCAGCAATGATGCCGAGGTGCGCGCAAAAGAAATCAAGTCTATGCATGAGCAAGTTCGTTCCAAAATTGAACAAGCTAATGCAAAGACAAAGGCATACTATGACAAGAAAAGAAAGGAGGTCCGTTTTCAGCCCGGTGACTTAGTTTGGATTCATCTTCGAAAGGAAAGATTTCCTTCCAAAAGGCGGTCCAAGGTTAGTCCTCGTAGTGATGGTCCATTTGCTATTGTTGAAAAAGTGAATGATAATGCTTACAAAGTTGAGTTGCCCGGAGATTATGGTGTTTCTAGCACCTTTAATGTGGCTGATTTATCACCTTACTATGATGAGTTTGAGGAGTTGCCGAGTTTGAGGGCAAACTCTTTTCAAGAAGGGGGGAATGTTGTAGCCAAGCCTAACAACTTGGTTATGGACATTTCTTTGGTTCAAGACGTAGCATCATGTATTGGTGCTATGCATTCTATCCTTGGGCAGCAAGATATTCAACCCCTTGAATTTCTTGTTGTTCTTATTAACTAGTTTATTTTAGTTCTTTTTATGCTTTGAATAAATTGTAAACTTTAGTCATTTTAAGTTTGCAAATTAGTTATATTTTTTTCTTAGTTCTTTTTATCTGATTTTAGTTCGAAAACTATTGTCACATTCACACAAAAGTACAAGTACAAAGATACATCAATATGGCAGCCATTTAAGCTTGGAATCCGAAATTCTTTTACAAGGAATTTCAAAGCTTTGACTTGGGAGTTACAATCAGTTTTCAAAGAGGAATTACAAGCCATTACAAGCCTTAACTTCAGCCTTCAAGTGGCCGTTGATATCAGTCAACATTGGAGCATCTTAAGCCTTAATTTCAGCCTTCAATTGGCTGTTTAATTCAGTCAGCTTTTGGAGCAACTAAAGGGCGTCCAAGTACACCCTTGTCCACATACATTCAAGCTAATTTCAAGGCTTGAACCAAGGAGGAGTTACACTTCTTTGCTGTTTGAATTTGGGCGTGAAAATTGGAGGAAATACATCTCCAACTTGCTGCTTGGATGGGCGTGAATTAAGGGGAGTTACACTCTCTTAATTCTGATTTTATTTCAGCCTTAATTTGGAGGTTATAAGCCACCATTTTCTCTTTGATGTATCTAGTTAAATAAGGCTTCTTTTATTAATGTATCTAGACAACAAAAGCTGATTTGTACTTAGCTTTAGCTTAGGCGTGTAACAAGTGAGCTGAACAGCCACTTAAGTTAGCTTGTACTTAAGGATGCTTGTTTACTATAAATAGCAAGCAAATGTGAATGAAAAATCAGATTATTCAAACAAAAAAACTTGTCTTACATTCGTTTCTTGGATTAGAAACAAAAACCTGAAATTCTTGGATTTGGAATTTCGTTTCCTTTGCTTAGTTAGCTAGTTTAGGTTACTAGTTGGCTTGTGATCTTAGGAATCCAAAACGTTTCTTAGTGGTGTGACTTTATCTAAGAAGCCTTTGGTTCTATAGCCTTATCTATCCCTTGGTTTATCCCTTGTGTATTTCGAGTGTTACTCCAAATATACAACAGCTTTGTTGAATGCATTTGACTTTCATTTGATTCAAAATGCTTTGTTTGAATGTGTTTGACTTTGATTTGATTCTATTAACTTTGTAGAATGTATTAGAATTTCATTTGATTCAATTAGCTTTGTTTGAATACGTTTGACTTTCATTTCATTTAATTAGCTTTGTATAATCCATTTGACTTTCATTTGATAGCTTTGTTGAATGCATTTGACCTTCATTTGATTCAAAAAGCTTTGTTTGAATGAATTTGACTTTTATTATATTCATTTCGCTTTGTAGAATGCATTTGACTTTCATTTGATTCAATTAGATTTGTGGAATGCATTTGACTTTCATATGATTCAAAAAGCTATGTTTGAATGTGTTCGACTTTCATTTGAATCAATTAGCTTTGTTTGAATGTGTTTTACTTTCATTTGATTTAATTAGCTTTGTAGAATGCATTTGACTTTCATTTGATTCAATTAGCTTTGATGAATGCATTTGACTTTCATTTGATACAAAAAGGTTTGTTTGAATGTGTTTGACTTTATTTGATTCAATTAGCTTTGTAGAAAGCATTAGACTTTCATTTGATTCAATTAGCTTAGTTTGAATTTGTTTGACTTTCATTTGATTCAATTAGCTTTGTGGAATGCATTTGACTTTCATATGATTCAAAAAGCTTTGTTTGAATGTGTTTGACTTTCATTTGAATCAATTAGCTTTGTTTGAATGTGTTTTACTTTCATTTGATATAATTAGCTTTGTTAAATGCATTTGACTTTCATTTGATCGAATTAGCTTTGATGAATGCATTTGACTTTCATTTGATTCAAAAAGCTTTGTTTGAATGTGTTTGACTTTCATTTGATTCAATTAGCTTTGTAGAATGCATTAGACATTCATTTGATTCAATTAGCTTTGATTTAATGTGTTTGACTTTCATTTTATTCAATTAGCTTTGTTGAATGCATTTGACTTTCATTTGATTCAAAATGCTTTGTTTGAATGTGTTTGACTTTTATTTGATTCTATTAGCTTCGTAGAATGTATTAGAATTTCATTTGATTCAATTAGCTTTGTTTGAATACGTTTGACTTTCATTTCATTTAATTAGCTTTGTAGAATCCATTTGACTTTCATTTGATAGCTTTGTTGAATGCATTTGACCTTCATTTGATTCAAAAAGCTTTGTTTGAATGAATTTGACTTTTATTTTATTCATTTCGCTTTGTAGAATGCATTTGACTTTCATTTGATTCAATTATATTTGTGGAATGCATTTGACTTTCATATGATTCAAAAAGCTATGTTTGAATGTGTTCGACTTTAATTTGAATCAATTAGCTTTGTTTGAATGTGTTTTACTTTCATTTGATTTAATTAGCTTTGAAGAATGCATTTGACTTTCATTTGATTCGATTAGCTTTGATGAATGCATTTGACTTTCATTTGATTCAAAAAGGTTTGTTTGAATGTGTTTGACTTTATTTGATTCAATTAGCTTTGTAGAAAGCATTAGACTTTCATTTGATTCAATTAGCTTAGTTTGAATTTGTTTGACTTTCATTTGATTCAATTAGCTTTGTGGAATGCATTTGACTTTCATATGATTCAAAAAGCTTTGTTTGAATGTGTTTGACTTTCATTTGAATCAATTAGCTTTGTTTGAATGTGTTTTACTTTCATTTGATTTAATTAGCTTTGTTAAATGCATTTGACTTTTATTTGATCGAAATAGCTTTGATGAATGCATTTGACTTTCATTTGATTCAAAAAGCTTTGTTTGAATGTGTTTGACTTTCATTTGATTCAATTAGCTTTGTAGAATGCATTAGATTTTCATTTGATTCAATTAGCTTTGATTTAATGTGTTTGACTTTCATTTTATTCAAATAGCTTTGTTGAATGCATTTGACTTTCATTTGATTCAAAATGCTTTGTTTGAATGTGTTTGACTTTTATTTGATTCTATTAGCTTTGTAGAATGTATTAGAATTTCATTTGATTCAATTAGCTTTGTTTGAATACGTTTGACTTTCTTTTCATTTAACTAGCTTTGTAGAATCCACTTGACTTTCATTTGATAGCTTTGTTGAATGCATTTGACCTTCATTTGATTCAAAAAGCTTTGTTTGAATGAATTTGACTTTTATTATATTCATTTCGCTTTGTAGAATGCATTTGACTTTCATTTGATTCAATTAGATTTGTGGAATGCATTTGACTTTCATATGATTCAAAAAGCTATGTTTGAATGTGTTCGACTTTCATTTGAATCAATTAGCTTTGTTTGAATGTGTTTTACTTTCATTTGATTTAATTAGCTTTGTAGAATGCATTTGACTTTCATTTGATTCAATTAGCTTTGATGAATGCATTTGACTTTCATTTGATACAAAAAGGTTTGTTTGAATGTGTTTGACTTTATTTGATTCAATTAGCTTTGTAGAAAGCATTAGACTTTCATTTGATTCAATTAGCTTAGTTTGAATTTGTTTGACTTTCATTTGATTCAATTAGCTTTGTGGAATGCATTTGACTTTCATATGATTCAAAAAGCTTTGTTTGAATGTGTTTGACTTTCATTTGAATCAATTAGCTTTGTTTGAATGTGTTTTACTTTCATTTGATTTAATTAGCTTTGTTAAATGCATTTAACTTTCATTTGATCGAATTAGCTTTGATGAATGCATTTGACTTTCATTTGATTCAAAAAGCTTTGTTTGAATGTGTTTGACTTTTATTTGATTCAATTAGCTTTGTAGAATGCATTAGACTTTCATTTGATTCAATTAGCTTTGATTGAATGTGTTTGACTTTCATTTTATTCAATTAGCTTTGTTGAATGCATTTCACTTTCATTTGATTTAAAATGCTTTGTTTGAATGTGTTTGACTTTTATTTGATTCTATTAGCTTTGTAGAATGTATTAGAATTTCATTTGATTCAATTAGGTTTGTTTGAATACGTTTGACTTTCATTTCATTTAATTAGCTTTGTAGAATCCATTTGACTTTCATATGATTCAAAAAGCTTTGTTTGAATGTGTTTGACTTTTATTTGATTTAATTAGTTTTGTAGAATGCATTAGACTTTCATTTGGTTCAATTAGATTTGTTTGAATGTGTTTGACTTTCATTTGATTCAATTAGCTTTTTAAAAATGCATTTGACTTTCATTTGATTCAATCAGCTTTGTTGAATGCATTTGACTTTCATTTGATTCAAAAAGCTTGGTTTGAATCTGTTTGACTTTAATTTGATTCAAAACGTTTTGTTTGAATTTGTTTGACTTTCATTTGATTCAATTAGCTTTGTGGAATGCATTTGACTTTCATATGATACAAAAAGTTTTGTTTGAATGTGTTTGACTTTCAATTGATTTAATTAGCTTTGTTTGATTGCTTTTCACTTTCAATTGATTCAATAAACTTTGGAGAATGCTTTTGTCTTTCATTTAATTCAATTAGCTTTGTGGAATACATTTGACTTTCATATGATTCAAAAAGCTTTGTTTGAATGTGTTTGACTTTTATTTGAATCAATTAGCTTTGTTTGAATGTGTTTTACTTTCATTTGATTTAATTAGCTTTGTAGAATGCATTTGACTTTCATTTGATTCAATTAGCTTTGATGAATGCATTTGACTTTCATTTGATTAAAAAAGGTTTGTTTGAATGTGTTTGACTTTCATTTGATTCAATTAGCTTTGTAGAAAGCATTAGACTTTCATTTGATTCAATTAGCTTAGTTTGAATTTGTTTGACTTTCATTTGATTCAATTAGCTTTGTGGAATGCATTTGACTTTCATATGATTCAAAAAGCTTTGTGTGAATGTGTGTGACTTTTATTTGAATCAATTAGCTTTGTTTGAATGTGTTTTACTTTCATTTGATTTAATTAGCTTTGTAGAATGTATTTGACTTTCATTTGATTCAATTAGCTTTGATGAATGCATTTGACTTTCATTTGATTCAAAAAGGTTTGTTTGAATGTGTTTGACTTTCTTTTGATTCAATTAGCTTTGTAGAAAGCATTAGACTTTCATTTGATTCAATTAGCTTAGTTTGAATTTGTTTGACTTTCATTTGATTCAATTAGCTTTGTGGAATGCATTTTACTTTCATATGATTCAAAAAGCTTTGTTTGAATGTGTTTGACTTTCATTTGAATCAATTAGCTTTGTTTGAATGTGTTTTTTACTTTCATTTGATTTAATTAGCTTTGTTAAATGCATTTGACTTTAATTTGATCTAATTAGCTTTGATGAATGCATTTCACTTTCATTTGCTTCAAAAAGCTTTGTTTGAATGTGTTTGACTTTCATTTGATTCAATTAGCTTTGTAGAATGCATTAGACTTTCATTTGATTCAATTAGCTTTGATTGAATGTATTTGACTTTCATTTTATTCAATTAGCTTTGTTGAATGCATTTGACTTTCATTTGATTCAAAATGCTTTGTTTGAATGTGTTTGACTTTTATTTGATTCTATTAGCTTTGTAGAATGTATTAGAATTTCATTTGATTCAATTAGCTTTGTTTGAATACGTTTGACTTTCATTTCATTTAATTACCTTTGTAGAATCCATTTGACTTTCATTTGATTCAAAAAGCTTTGTTTAAATGTGTTTAACTGTCATTTGATTCTATAAGCTTTGTATAATGTAATAGAATTTCATTTGATTCAATTAGCTTTATTTGAATATGTTTGGTTTTCATTTCATTCAATGAGCCTTGTAGAATCCATTTGACTTTCATTTGTGATGCAAATCATGACGAGTCCATTAGTCCAATCAAGCATGATCATCTTACTAGTCCAATTCACAAAGAAATTATTCTTGCTAAGTCATTTGAAGATCAAGTGTTAGATACTTTTTGTGCGCATGGACCGTTTCTTGTTAACCAAGGGTTTACTTGTTTACATTCTGGTTATGAATGTTAATGGGCATCCTAAGCACGTTTTCATCAGCCTTAGGCATAGGAAAAGGCGTCCTTGAAGCAAGGAGAAACTTCATTGCAAGTTATAAACTTTCAGCATTAAAAAAGGCATGAATCAAGGGGAGGTTACTCCACGTTTTTTCTGGTTCTTTATGGCTGTTTTTAAGCTTCTTTTCAGCAGTTTTTAAGAGGTTAATTAAGGGTGATTAAAGCCTAAAATCAGTTAAGAAAATTTGTTTAACTTAGGCGTGATTCTAGGCTAGGTTTTATCTTTCATGTTTAGTTACAATAAACACACATTAAGCTTGTTTAATGCGTGTAGTTTAGCACTAGTTTGCTTTCTTTATTTAAGCTTATGCAATGTAAGTGTATGATGGATTATGATATATGAATTAAGAAAGTTTTCTCCTTAAAACTATTTATTCTTGTTGCTAATATAAATCGTTTTGTTGCCAAGTTTAACTTGACAAATTTGAGGGGTTAAGTGAGTTTTCCTTCCATGCAAATTAAACAACTAGTGGGTTTTAAGTGAGTAATCCTTGCCTACATATCTTGTTTGTTTAAGTGAGTAATCCTTACAAACTAATCCTTCTTTCCTCTATAAAACGTTCCTTAACCATTTTTCCAAAACAACCTACAAACTTTTACCCGGAATTGAACTAAAAAAACAAACCTCTTTTTCTTTCCACTTGAGTTTGATCCATTAAGCTTGTATTAACTAAGACTTTCTATTAGTTTTTACATCAATTTGATTCAATTAGCTTTGTAGAATGCATTAGACTTTCATTTGATTTAATTAGGTTTGTTTGAATGAGTTTTACTTTCATTTGATTCAATTAGCTTTGTAGAATGCATTTAACTTTCATTTGATTCAATTAGCTTTGTTAAATGCATTTGACTTTCATATGATTCAAAAAGCTTTGTTTGAATGTGTTTGACTTTGATTTGATTCAATTTGTTTTGTAGAATGCATTAGACTTTCATTTGATTCAATTAGATTTGTTTGAATGTGTTTGACTTTCATTTGATTCAATTAGCTTTTTAAAAATGCATATGACTTTCATTTGATTCAATTAGCTTTTTAAAAATGCATTTGACTTTCATTTGATTCAATCAGCTTTGTTGAATGCATTTGACTTTCATTTGATTCAAAAAGCTTTGTTTGAATCTGTTTGACTTTCATTTGATTCAAAACGTTTTGTTTGAATGTGTTTGACTTTCATTTTATTTAATTAGCTTTGTAGAATGCATTAGACTTTAATTTGATTTAATTAGCTTTGTTTGAATGTGTTTGACTTTCAATTGACTCAATTAGCTTTGTTTGAATGCATTTCTCTTTCAATTGATTCAATAAACTTTGTAGAATGCTTTTGACTTTCATTTAATTCAATTAGCTTTGTGGAATGCATTTGACTTTCATATGATTCAAAAAGCTTTGTTTGAATGTGTTTGACTTTTATTTGAATCAATTAGCTTTGTTTGAATGTCTTTTACTTTCATTTAATTTAATTAGCTTTGTAGAATGCATTTGACTTTCATTTGATTCAATTAGCTTTGATGAATGCATTTGACTTTCATTTGATTCAAAAAGGTTTGTTTGAATGTGTTTGACTTTCATTTGATTCAATTAGCTTTGTAGAAAGCATTAGACTTTCATTTGATTCAATTAGCTTGGTTTGAATTTGTTTGACTTTCATTTGATTCAATTACCTTTGTGGAATGCATTTGACTTTCATATGATTCAAAAAGCTTTGTGTGAATGTGTTTGACTTTTATTTGAATCAATTAGCTTTGTTTGAATGTGTTTTACTTTCATTTGATTTAATTAGCTTTGTAGAATGTATTTGACTTTCATTTGATTCAATTAGCTTTGATGAATGCATTTGACTTTCATTTTATTCAAAAAGGTTTGTTTGAATGTGTTTGACTTTCATTTGATTCAATTAGCTTTGTAGAAAGCATTAGACTTTCATTTGATTCAATTAGCTTAGTTTGAATTTGTTTGACTTTCATTTGATTCAATTAGCTTTGTGGAATGCATTTGACTTTCATATGATTCAAAAAGCTTTGTTTGAATGTGTTTGACTTTCATTTGAATCAATTAGCTTTGTTTGAATGTGTTTTACTTTCATTTGATTTAATTAGCTTTGTTAAATGCATTTGACTTTCATTTGATCTAATTAGCTTTGATGAATGCATTTCACTTTCATTTGATTCAAAAAGCTTTGTTTGAATGTGTTTGACTTTCATTTGATTCAATTAGCTTTGTAGAATGCATTAGACTTTCATTTGATTCAATTAGCTTTGATTGAATGTATTTGACTTTCATTTTATTCAATTAGCTTTGTTGAATGCATTTGGCTTTCATTTGATTCAAAATGCTTTGTTTGAATGTGTTTGACTTTTATTTGATTCTATTAGCTTTGTAGAATGTATTAGAATTTCATTTGATTCAATTAGCTTTGTTTGAATATGTTTGACTTTCATTTCATTTAATTACCTTTGTAGAATCCATTTGACTTTCATTTGATTCAAAAAGCTTTGTTTAAATGTGTTTAACTGTCATTTGATTCTATAAGCTTTGTATAATGTAATAGAATTTCATTTGATTCAATTAGGTTTATTTGAATATGTTTGGTTTTCATTTCATTCAATGAGCCTTGTAGAATCCATTTAACTTTCATTTGTGATGCAAATCATGACGAGTCCATTAGTCCAATCAAGCATGATCATCTTACTAGTCCAATTCACAAAGAAATCATTCTTGCTAAGTCATTTGAAGATCAAGTGTTAGATACTTTTTGTGCGCATGGACCGTTTCTTGTTAACCAAGGGTTTACTTGTTTACATTCTGGTTATGAATGTTAATGGGCATCCTAAGCACGTTTTCATCAGCCTTAAGCATAGGAAAAGGCGTCCTTGAAGCAAGGAGAAACTTCATTGCAAGTCATAAACTTTCAGCATTAAAAAAGGCATGAATTAAGGGGAGGTTACTCCACGTTTTTTCTGGTTCTTTATGGCTGTTTTTAAGCTTCTTTTCAGCAGTTTTTAAGAGGTTAATTAAGGGTGATTAAAGCCTAAAATCAGTTAAGAAAATCTGTTTAACTTAGGCGTGATTCTAGGCTAGGTTTTAGCTTTCATGTTTAGTTACAATAAACACACATTAAGCTTGTTTAATGCGTGTAGTTTAGCATTAGTTTGCTTTCTTTATTTAAGCTTATGCAATGTAAGTGTATGATGGATTATGATATATGAATTAAGAAAGTTTTCTCCTTAAAACTATTTATTCTTGTTGCTAAGATAAATCGTTTTGTTGCCAAGTTTAACTTGACGAATTTGAGTGGTTAAGTGAGTTTTCCTTCCATGCAAATTAAACAACTAGTGGGTTTTAAGTGAGTAATCCTTGCCTACATATCTTGTTTGTTTAAGTGAGTAATCCTTACAAACTAATCCTTCTTTCCTCTATAAAACGTTCCTTAACCATTTTTCCAAAACAACCTACAAACTTTTACCCGGAATTGAACTAAAAAAACAAACCTCTTTTTCTTTCCACTTGAGTTTGATCCATTAAGCTTGTATTAACTAAGACTTTCTATTAGTTTTTACATCAATTTGATTCAATTAGCTTTGTAGAATGCATTAGACTTTCATTTGATTTAATTAGCTTTGTTTGAATGAGTTTGACTTTCATTTGATTCAATTAGCTTTGTAGAATGCATTTAACTTTCATTTGATTCAATTAGCTTTGTTGAATGCATTTGACTTTCATATGATTCAAAAAGCTTTGTTTGAATGTGTTTGACTTTGATTTGATTCAATTTGTTTTGTAGAATGCATTAGACTTTCATTTGATTCAATTAGATTTGTTTGAATGTGTTTGACTTTAATTTGATTCAATTAGCTTTTTAAAAATGCATATGACTTTCATTTGATTCAATTAGCTTTTTAAAAATGCATTTGACTTTCATTTGATTCAATCAGCTTTGTTGAATGCATTTGACTTTCATTTGATTCAAAAAGCTTTGTTTGAATCTGTTTGACTTTCATTTGATTCAAAACGTTTTGTTTGAATGTGTTTGACTTTCATTTTATTTAATTAGCTTTGTAGAATGCATTAGACTTTAATTTGATTTAATTAGCTTTGTTTGAATGTGTTTGACTTTCAATTGATTCAATTAGCTTTGTTTGAATGCTTTTCTCTTTCAATTGATTCAATAAACTTTGTAGAATGCTTTTGACTTTCATTTAATTCAATTAGCTTTGTGGAATGCATTTGACTTTCATATGATTCAAAAAGCTTTGTTTGAATGTGTTTGACTTTTATTTGAATTAATTAGCTTTGTTTGAATGTCTTTTACTTTCAATTAATTTAATTAGCTTTGTAGAATGCATTTGACTTTCATTTGATTCAATTAGCTTTGATGAATGCATTTGACTTTCATTTGATTCAAAAAGGTTTGTTTGAATGTGTTTGACTTTCATTTGATTCAATTAGCTTTGTAGAAAGCATTAGACTTTCATTTGATTCAATTAGCTTAGTTTGAATTTGTTTGACTTTCATTTGATTCAATTAGCTTTGTGGAATGCATTTGACTTTCATATGATTCAAAAAGCTTTGTGTGAATGTGTTTGACTTTTATTTGAATCAATTAGCTTTGTTTGAATGTGTTTTACTTTCATTTGATTTAATTAGCTTTGTAGAATGTATTTAACTTTCATTTGATTCAATTAACTTTGATGAATGCATTTGACTTTCATTTTATTCAAAAAGGTTTGTTTGAATGTGTTTGACTTTCATTTGATTCAATTAGCTTTGTAGAAAGCATTAGACTTTCATTTGATTCAATTAGCTTAGTTTGAATTTGTTTGACTTTCATTTGATTCAATTAGCTTTGTGGAATGCATTTGACTTTCATATCATTCAAAAAGCTTTGTTTGAATGTGTTTGACTTTCATTTGAATCAATTAGCTTTGTTTGAATGTGTTTTACTTTCATTTGATTTAATTAGCTTTGTTAAATGCATTTGACTTTAATTTGATCTAATTAGCTTTGATGAATGCATTTCACTTTCATTTGATTCAAAAAGCTTTGTTTGAATGTGTTTGACTTTCATTTGATTCAATTAGCTTTGTAGAATGCATTAGACTTTCATTTGATTCAATTAGCTTTGATTGAATGTATTTGACTTTCATTTTATTCAATTAGCTTTGTTGAATGCATTTGACTTTCATTTGATTCAAAATGCTTTGTTTGAATGTGTTTGACTTTTTTTTGATTCTATTAGCTTTGTAGAATGTATTAGAATTTCATTTGATTCAATTAGCTTTGTTTGAATACGTTTGACTTTCATTTCATTTAATTACCTTTGTAGAATCCATTTGACTTTTATTTGATTCAAAAAGCTTTGTTTAAATGTGTTTAACTCTCATTTGATTCTATAAGCTTTGTATAATGTAATAGAATTTCATTTGATTCAATTAGCTTTATTTGAATATGTTTGGTTTTCATTTCATTCAATGAGCCTTGTAGAATCTATTTGACTTTCATTTGTGATGCAAATCATGACGAGTCCATTAGTCCAATCAAGCATGATCATCTTACTAGTCCAATTCACAAAGAAATCATTCTTGCTAAGTCATTTGAAGATCAAGTGTTAGATACTTTTTGTGCGCATGGACCGTTTCTTGTTAACCAAGGGTTTACTTGTTTACATTCTGGTTATGAATGTTAATGGGCATCCTAAGCACGTTTTCATCAGCCTTAGGCATAGGAAAAGGCGTCCTTGAAGCAAGGAGAAACTTCATTGCAAGTCATAAACTTTCAGCATTAAAAAAGGCATGAATCAAGGGGAGGTTACTCCACGTTTTTTCTGGTTCTTTTTGGCTGTTTTTAAGCTTCTTTTCAGCAGTTTTTAAGAGGTTAATTAAGGGTGATTAAAGCCTAAAATCAGTTAAGAAAATCTGTTTAACTTAGGCGTGATTCTAGGCTAGGTTTTAGCTTTCATGTTTAGTTACAATAAACACACATTAAGCTTGTTTAATGCGTGTAGTTTAGCACTAGTTTGCTTTCTTTATTTAAGCTTATGCAAAGTAAGTGTATGATGGATTATGATATATGAATTAAGAAAGTTTTCTCCTTAAAACTATTTATTCTTGTTGCTAAGATAAATCGTTTTGTTGCCAAGTTTTAACTTGACGAATTTGAGTGGTTAAGTGAGTTTTCCTTCCATGCAAATTAAACAACTAGTGGGTTTTAAGTGAGTAATCCTTGCCTACATATCTTGTTTGTTTAAGTGAGTAATCCTTACAAACTAATCCTTCTTTCCTCTATAAAACGTTCCTTAACCATTTTTCCAAAACAACCTACAAACTTTTACCCGGAATTGAACTAAAAAAACAAACCTCTTTTTCTTTCCACTTGAGTTTGATCCATTAAGCTTGTATTAACTAAGACTTTCTATTAGTTTTTACATCAATTTGATTCAATTAGCTTTGTAGAATGCATTAGACTTTCATTTGATTTAATTAGCTTTGTTTGAATGAGTTTGACTTTCATTTGATTCAATTAGCTTTGTAGAATGCATTTAACTTTCATTTGATTCAATTAGCTTTGTTGAATGCATTTGACTTTCATATGATTCAAAAAGCTTTGTTTGAATGTGTTTGACTTTGATTTGATTCAATTTGTTTTGTAGAATGCATTAGACTTTCATTTGATTCAATTAGATTTGTTTGAATGTGTTTGACTTTCATTTGATTCAATTAGCTTTTTAAAAATGCATATGACTTTCATTTGATTCAATTAGCTTTTTAAAAATGCATTTGACTTTCATTTGATTCAATCAGCTTTGTTGAATGCATTTGACTTTCATTTGATTCAAAAACCTTTGTTTGAATCTGTTTGACTTTCATTTGATTCAAAACGTTTTGTTTGAATGTGTTTGACTTTCATTTTATTTAATTAGCTTTGTAGAATGCATTAGACTTTAATTTGATTTAATTAGCTTTGTTTGAATGTGTTTGACTTTGAATTGATTCAATTAGCTTTGTTTGAATGCTTTTCTCTTTCAATTGATTCAATAAACTTTGTAGAATGCTTTTGACTTTCATTTAATTCAATTAGCTTTGTGGAATGCATTTGACTTTCATATGATTCAAAAAGCTTTGTTTGAATGTGTTTGACTTTTATTTGAATTAATTAGATTTGTTTGAATGTCTTTTACTTTCATTTAATTTAATTAGCTTTGTAGAATGCATTTGACTTTCATTTGATTCAATTAGCTTTGATGAATGCATTTGACTTTCATTTGATTCAAAAAGGTTTGTTTGAATGTGTTTGACTTTCATTTGATTCAATTAGCTTTGTAGAAAGCATTAGACTTTCATTTGATTCAATTAGCTTAGTTTGAATTTGTTTGACTTTCATTTGATTCAATTAGCTTTGTGGAATGCATTTGACTTTCATATGATTCAAAAAGCTTTGTGTGAATGTGTTTGACTTTTATTTGAATCAATTAGCTTTGTTTGAATGTGTTTTACTTTCATTTGATTTAATTAGCTTTGTAGAATGTATTTGACTTTCATTTGATTCAATTAACTTTGATGAATGCATTTGACTTTCATTTTATTCAAAAAGGTTTGTTTGAATGTGTTTGACTTTCATTTAATTCAATTAGCTTTGTAGAAAGCATTAGACTTTCATTTGATTCAATTAGCTTAGTTTGAATTTGTTTGACTTTCATTTGATTCAATTAGCTTTGTGGAATGCATTTGACTTTCATATGATTCAAAAATCTTTGTTTGAATGTGTTTGACTTTCATTTGAATCAATTAGCTTTGTTTGAATGTGTTTTACTTTCATTTGATTTAATTAGCTTTGTTAAATGCATTTGACTTTAATTTGATCTAATTAGCTTTGATGAATGCATTTCACCTTCATTTGATTCAAAAAGCTTTGTTTGAATGTGTTTGACTTTCATTTGATTCAATTAGCTTTGTAGAATGCATTAGACTTTCATTTGATTCAATTAGCTTTGATTGAATGTATTTGACTTTCATTTTATTCAATTAGCTTTGTTGAATGCATTTGACTTTCATTTGATTCAAAATGCTTTGTTTGAATGTGTTTGACTTTTATTTGATTCTATTAGCTTTGTAGAATGTATTAGAATTTCATTTGATTCAATTAGCTTTGTTTGAATACGTTTGACTTTCATTTCATTTAATTACCTTTGTAGAATCCATTTGACTTTCATTTGATTCAAAAAGCTTTGTTTAAATGTGTTTAACTGTCATTTGATTCTATAAGCTTTGTATAATGTAATAGAATTTCATTTGATTCAATTAGCTTTATTTGAATATGTTTGGTTTTCATTTCATTCAATGAGCCTTGTAGAATCCATTTGACTTTCATTTGTGATGCAAATCATGACGAGTCCATTAGTCCAATCAAGCATGATTGAAGGTGTTTGACTTATATTTGATTCAATTAGCTTTGATTGAATGTGTTTGACTTTCATTTTATTCAATTAGCTTTGATGAATGCATTTGACTTTCATTTGATTCAAAAAGGTTTGTTTGAATGTGTTTGACTTTCATTTGATTCAATTAGCTTTGTAGAAAGCATTAGACTTTCATTTGATTCAATTAGCTTAGTTTGAATTTGTTTGACTTTCATTTGATTCAATTAGCTTTGTGGAATGCATTTGACTTTCATATGATTCAATCAGCTTTGTTTGAATGTGTTTGACTTTCATTTGAATCAATTAGCTTTGTTTGAATGTGTTTTACCTTCATTTGATTTAATTAGCTTTGTTAAATGCATTTGACTTTCATTAGATCTAATTAGCTTTGATGAATGCATTTGACTTTCATTTGATTCAAAAAGCTTTGTTTGAATGTGTTTGACTTTCATTTGATTCAATTAGCTTTGTAGAATGCATTAGACTTTCATTTGATTCAATTAGCTTTGATTGAATGTGTTTGACTTTCATTTGATTCAATTAGCTTTTTAAAAATGCATTTGACTTTCATTTGATTCAATTAGCTTTTTAAAAATGCATTTGACTTTCATTTGATTCAATCAGCTTTGTTGAATGCATTTGACTTTCATTTGATTCAAAAAGCTTTGTTTGAATCTGTTTGACTTTCATTTGATTCAAAACGTTTTGTTTGAATTTGTTTGACTTTCATTTGATTTAATTAGCTTTGTAGAATGCATTAGACTTTAATTTGATTTAATTAGCTTTGTTTGAATGTGTTTAACTTTCAATTGACTCAATTAGCTTTGTTTGAATGTGATGTAAATCTAAATACACCCTCCCGAATATGGGTTGATAGATTTAAAAATACTTATAGTTAGAATACTCAAATATCATGGAACAAGATAAAAGGGCCAAAACTCAAGGACACACTCAAAGTTTTGGGGTTTTAGGCCAGAGATAAGACTCACTCAATCTCTCCTAAGCTTATCACTCAAGACTTACTCAAAGCAATAAGGGAACACTTGAACTTGAGACAAACTCTAAGTTAAAATGCTAAAACACAAGGTTTTTTATCCAAACTCAAAACTGGTTTTTATTTCTGTTTTGCTCTCCCTTTTATAGAGGAAAGGAGCAGCAAAAACACACCAAAAGTCAAGGAAAACCGTCCAAGCATGAACAGCCAAAAGCCAGCAGTTTTTCTCCTTGATTTAAGCTAAACAATAAAAGCATAATAAAGCCTAATGATAACTTCCTATTACAACCGGCCAAAGAGCTAAACTCTTGGCATTATTTCAGCAACATTAACTAAAATATAAGATAATAATAGCTAGTAAATGGCTTAGGATCCACACGCCCAAAATAGCAGTGAAACGTGCCAAATCTGTAGTGAAGCGCGCCATGCGCCCAATCTTCAATCTACCCATTAAATGCAACATAGAACTTCAGCCTTCTTTGTAAATGGATAAAATCCAAGAGTCTCTAAGACTAAAGCAACAGGTTCATTAGATGTCCACATTGGATCATTCCCCCCTTCTTCAAAAGAGTTTGCCCTCAAACTTGAATCATCAAAGTATGGTGATAAATCCCCTACATTGAAAGTCGCACTAACACCCATCAATTCGTCTGGTAGCTCAATTTTGTAAGCACTATCGTTCACCCTCTCAAGAACCTTAAAAGGACCATCAGAACGAGGCATAAGCTTGTTTTTGCGAAGCTTAGGGAACCTCTCCTTCCTCAAATGCACCCAAACCAAGTCCCCGGGATGAAAAATAGGCTGTTTGCGTTTCTTATTGGCTCGCTCTTGGTATTTTTTATTCATCTCCTCAATTCTTTTCTTCACTTGCTCACAGGTTTTTTGAAAGGTTTCCACCCTCTTTTTAGCATCTTTCTCTACCATGTCACTCTTAACCATAGGAACAAGATCAATCGGCACAAATGGGTTCACTCCATAAACTACTTCAAATGGAGAACGGGAAGTAGTTAGGGAATGAGCTCTATTGTAAGCAAACTCCGCATGGGCTAATTTCATGTCCCAATCTTTTTGCGTTTTGCTCACAAGACCTCGTAACAAAGTACCCAAAGTTCTATTAGTGACCTCGGTTTGCCCATCGGTTTGGGGATGATGAGAGGTACTAAATAGTAACTTGGTACCCACAAGTTTCCATAGGGTTCTCCAAAAGTGACTAAGGAATTTGGAGTCCCTATCAGATACTATACTTCGAGGAATGCCATGGAGTTTGACAATTTCCTTGAAGTACAGCTCGGCCACTTTCACGGCATCATCAGTTTTATTACAAGCTACAAAGTGTGCCATTTTAGAGAATCTATCTACAACAACCATGATGCTATCTCTTCCCCTTTGAGTGCGAGGCAATCCAACAATGAAATCCATGCTAACACTTTCCCATGGAGCATCCGGAACTGGCAACGGAGTATAAAGACCCTTTGTGAAGTGTCCCTTAGCCTTTTGACAAGTAGCACATCTCTTCACAACATGAGTAACATCCTTGATCATTCTAGGCCAATAGAAGTGTTCACCTAGAATATCAAGAGTCTTTTGTATCCCAAAATGACCGGCTAAACCTCCACCATGCACTTCTCTCACTAATAACTCCCTAACCCCACTCTTCGGAACACATAGCTTGTTACCTTTAAAGAGGTAGCCATCTTGTCTCACAAACTCTTTGGTAGGATTCTCTATCTCACTAGCAAAGTCGGGATCATTTATGTAACATTCCTTGAGTTGTTCCAAACCCAAGATCTTAGCATCCACCATGGAAAGTAAGTAGCTCCGACGAGACAATGCATCGGCCACAACATTACTCTTTCCATCCTTGTACTTGGAGCTAAAGGTAAATGATTGGAGAAACTCCACCCATTTAGCATGTCTCTTGTTGAGTTTTTGTTGCCCATGAATAAATTTTAGAGCCTCATGATCGGAATGAAGAACAAATGGTTTTGGTCTAAGGTAGTGAGACCAATGATCAAGTGCTCTAACTATGGCATAGAACTCACGGTCATAAGTGGAATAGTTCAACTTAGCCCCATTCAACTTCTCACTAAAGTAACTCACGGGCTTCTTCTCTTGAATCAAAACAGCACCTATTCCAATCCCACTTGCATCACACTCTACCTCAAACACTTTGTTGAAATCTGGTAGCACAAGTATAGGAGCGTTGCAAAGCATATGTTTAACCTTCTCAAAGGCTCGTTGAGCATTTTCTTCCCATACGAACTCACCCTTTTTGGTCAACTCGGTGATTGGAGCCATGATGGTAGAGAAGTTTTTGATGAACCGCCTATAGAAGGAGGCAAGTCCATGAAAACTTCTAACTTCGTGCACATTGGTTGGAGCCAACCAAGACTGGACTGCTTTTACCTTCTCCGGATCTACATGAACCCCCTCTCCTGTTACAATGTATCCTAAGAATACAATACTAGGAGTCATGAATACACATTTTTCAAGCTTACCATACAACTTCACCTCCCTCAATTTTTCAAACAATCTCCTCAAATGAATTACATGATCATCATTGTTTTTACTATACACAAGAATGTCATCTAAGTAAACAACAACAAAATCATTAAGAAAAGGCCGGAGAACTTCATTCATCAATCTCATGAAGGAGCTTGGGGCGTTGCAAAGCCCAAATGGCATCACTAACCACTCATACAACCCTTGTTTTGTTTTGAAAGCCGTCTTCCACTCATCCCCCTCTCGAATTCTCATTTGATGGTACCCACTCCTTAAATCTATTTTGGAAAAGACTAAGGCACCACTCAACTCATCTAACATATCTTGCAATCGAGGCATAGGAAAACGGTATTTGACCGTTATATTGTTAATGGAACGACTATCAACACACATTCTCCAAGTACCATCTTTTTTTGGTACTAAGAGGGCTGGAACCGCGCAAGGACTAAGGCTTTCTCTCACATAACCTCTCTCAAGTAATTCGTTCACTTGCTTTTCAAGTTCCTTACTCTCTTTCGGATTACACCTATAGGCAGCCTTGTTGGGCAAAGGTGCTCCTGGAATTAAGTCAATGGCGTGCTCAATGCCTCTAATTGGAGGTAGGCCTTTGGGCAAGTCATTGGGGAACACATCTTGGTACTCTTCTAATAACTCATTTAGCATGGATGAGTTAATACAAGTAGTACCATTATCATCTTTGGTCCTTACCACCAAAGCATACCCTCCCCCCATTTCTTTCATTATTCGTTCATATTCATTACAAGTTACAAGATAGTTGCTTTTCTCTTTTTCTTTCTTAGCAACTTTAGGAGGTAAAGGCACTAACTTAACTTTTCTACCATTTTTGGTAGTTACAATATACACATTAGTTTTCCCTTTATGCTCCGAATCATGATCAAACTGCCACGGTCTTCCAAGCAACAAATGACACGCATCCATAGGAAGAATATCACACCAACGCTCATCTTCGAACCCTCCAATGGAATAAGACACCAATGCTTGCTTCTTGACTCTAATGCTTGTGCCATCATTCAACCAATTGAGCTTGTAAGGTTCACCATGGTCTCTAGTGGGTAGCTTCAATTTACTCACAGCCTCGGATGAAACAACATCTGTTTGGGCACCACTATCAACAATCACATTGCAAGTCTTCTCTCCTATCTTGCATCTAGTGTGGAACAAGTTGTTTCGTTGTTTAAGATCAATTTCGGGTTCATTATACAAGATTCTACGAACCACCATCATGTTGAACTCATCTTCGGGTTGAATCTCTTCCTCATACTCTTCATCAAACTCGCAACCCTCCTCATGAGCCACAAAGTTATAGACCTTCTCCTCCTCATCCATGAGAGCACATTGAGAGGCTGTTAACACACTCTTACTAGGACATTCCGATGCAATATGTCCTCTCCCATGACACTTGAAGCATTTTCTCCTAGTTGAAAGCTCACTAGGCGAAACTACTTGTTTTTCTTTCCCTTTTGATGAGCTAGGTGAAAAGGTTTTACTTTGAAAAGTACTCCCTTTAGAGTTGAAAGGATTAAATTTCGAAGTATTCTTGAAAGAAGAAGTTTTGGGCTTCTCTTTCTCCCTTTCTTCTTTAAGTTGAGACTCATACTTCAAAGCTAGTTTGCATACATCACTAAAAGTGGCATAATGAGTAACTTCCACTTTCCTATTAATTTCTTTGGTCAACCCCTTGACAAATCTAGCAATTTTGTAAGCCTCCTTTTCTTGCAAGTCGCAAGTCAAGCCTAACCTTTCAAATTCTTTTATGTAATCCTCCACACTCATGTTTTCTTGTGATAGGTGGGTTAATTTTAAGTATTGATCTTGCTCATACTCTTTACTTACCCATTTTTCCCTCATTTTCTTTTTTAATTTTTCCCATGAGTCTATCTTATCTTTCCCTTCTCTTCTTCTATTTGACTTGAGGTTTTCATACCACAATGCAGCTAGTTTAGTGAGTTTAAGGACAGCCAACTTGAACCGTTTCCTATCATCATACCCCTTGTAATCAAAAACGGTTTCAATTTGCCTAACCCAATCTAAGAAAGCCTCACAATCATGCCCTCCATCAAATTCATGCATATCAATTTTTAGACCCCTATCTTCATCAAATTGTCTAAAATTGTTACCACTATTTTCATCCTCCTCCTCTAATTCATTTATTTTCCTAGTGGCTTTAAGGAGCATATCAGATATGGCATCCATCCTAGTATCTTGTTGTGCCCTAGAGACTTCACTCTCTTCTGTTTTTTTTCTCCAAATTCTCCAATTTTTCAGTGATTACTTGCAACATTCTAGCAAGCTCCTCACTAGACATGATTTCCACTATTTTTGCTTGGATATTACAAGTACAATGAGTGAGAACTGCCGAAATTAGAGACAAAATGAAAAACGAAAATTGCCTCTAGACTCTCAAAGGCTTACAAGTTCAGAATATTCAGATCAAAACAACCAATTTGCAAAAAAGAAATTCCTCAAAAGCTTTTCGGATGAGGGAGAAATCTTCAATTGAATTCTGCCTTCCCGGTTTTGCCTCTTTTCTGCGTTGCTGCGAAAAACCTGCCCAGTTTATTAGCAGAAAAATTCCAAAATATCTGAAAATTTTTGTGAGTAATCTACGCAAAAAAATATCCAGATTCAAAAAAGAAATAACTCGATTTGGACAGAAAACGAAGGAGATATGTCCTTCTCAAACCGCAACTCCAAACTGATTGAATTCTGCCGTTTTGCTCCAAACGCCTTCAAACTCGATTTTCTTCAAGAAACCCTTAAATAGGCTCTGATACCAGATGATGTAAATCTAAATACACCCTCCCGAATATGGGTTGATGGATTTAAAAATACTTATAGTTAGAATACTCAAATATCATGGAACAAGATAAAAGGGCCAAAACTCAAGGACACACTCAAAGTTTTGGGGTTTTAGGCCAGAGATAAGACTCACTCAATCTCTCCTAAGCTTATCACTCAAGACTTACTCAAAGCAATAAGGGAACACTTGAACTTGAGACAAACTCTAAGTTAAAATGCTAAAACACAAGGTTTTTTATCCAAACTCAAAACTGGTTTTTATTTCTGTTTTGCTCTCCCTTTTATAGAGGAAAGGAGCAGCAAAAACACACCAAAAGTCAAGGAAAACCGTCCAAGCATGAACAGCCAAAAGCCAGCAGTTTTCCTCCTTGATTTAAGCTAAACAATAAAAGCATAATAAAGCCTAATGATAACTTCCTATTACAACCGGCCAAAGAGCTAAACTCTTGGCATTATTTCAGCAACATTAACTAAAATATAAGATAATAATAGCTAGTAAATGGCTTAGGATCCACACGCCCAAAATAGCAGTGAAACGTGCCAAATCTGTAGTGAAGCGCGCCATGCGCCCAATCTTCAATCTACCCATTAAATGCAACATAGAACTTCAGCCTTCTTTGTAAATGGATAAAATCCAAAAGTCTCTAAGACTAAAGCAACAGGTTCATTAGATGTCCACTTTGGATTAGAATGCTTTTCACTTTCAATTGATTCAATAAACTTTGTAGAATGCTTTTGACTTTTATTTAATTCAATTAGCTTTGTGGAATGCATTTGACTTTCATATGATTCAAAAAGCTTTGTTTGAATGTGTTTGACTTTTATTTGAATCAATTAGCTTTGTTTGAATGTGTTTTACTTTCATTTGATTTAATTAGCTTTGTAGAATGCATTTGACTTTCATTTGATTCAATTAGCTTTGATGAATGCATTTGACTTTCATTTAATTCAAAAAGGTTTGTTTGAATGTGTTTGACTTTCATTTGATTCAATTAGCTTTGTAGAAAGCATTAGACTTTCATTTGATTCAATTAGCTTAGTTTGAATTTGTTTGACTTTCATTTGATTTAATTAGCTTTGTGGAATGCATTTGACTTTCATATGATTCAAAAAGCTATGTTTGAATGTGTTTGACTTTCATTTGAATCAATTAGCTTTGTTTGAATGTGTTTTACTTTCATTTGATTTAATTAGCTTTGTAGAATGCATTTGACTTTCGTTTGATTCAATTAGCTTTGATGAATGCATTTGAATTTCATTTAATTCAAAAAGCTTTGTTTGAATGTGTTTGACTTTCATTTGATTCAATTAGCTTGGTAGAATGCATTTAACTTTCATTTGATTCAATTAGCTTTGTAGAATGCATTAGACTTTCATTTGATTCAATTAGCTTTGTTTGAATGTTTTTAACTTTCAATAGGTACCCCCTGCATTTATCCCAAGTAATACAGGCGGTTATCTGACTCAGATGTCAACTGCTACCACTGGTTTGGTTAGTGATAGAGTTATCCTTGTCTCAAAAACGGCTACGTGGTTGCCCTTGGGGACAGTCGTATAGGTGCCGTGTAATTAGTTTATAAAACAATGTTCCACCCAAAAGGGAGCTGCTCTCTGGGACGAATTTCATCCGGAGGGATGCCGTCGGACGCCTGCTATGATGTTGGGACAGGTCGTATTAGTTTTGTAGATTTGATCAGTTGGCTTGGCGCCTGGTCTGATCATTCGGCCTGTGGCCTTGGTAAGTTCTTGGTGAACGTAGGTGCTAAGTAAAAGAAGGGTAGCCGCCTGTTAGGCACAGGGTCGGCCAGGCCCTAATCTTTTTAGCTAAGTATTGTGAGTAAAATACTCAATGGAGAGTAGCCGACTGTAAAGGTACAGACGACATGCCCCTCTGAAGATAGAGTGAAAAACTCAATGGAGAGTAGCCGACTGTAAAGGTACAGACGGCATGCCCCTCTGAAGATAGTGTAAAAACTCAGTGGAGAGTAGCCGACTGTAAAGGTACAGACGGCATGCCCCTCTGAAGATAGAGTGTAAAACTCAATGGAGAGTAGCCGACTGTAAAGGTACAGACGGCATGCCCCTCGTAATACAAAATTGAATAGTAAGTGCAAACTTTTATTAAGTAGCTCTTTACTTAACATCATTCAAAAGAAATATTTTTAAGATTATCTACATTCCAAGTTCGAGGCAACGGTTGTCCGTCTGGTATTTCCAGACGGTAGGTACCGTCCCTGACTTCCTCATAGATTCGGTAGGGTCCTTCCCAGTTGGGAGTTAGTTTTCCAGACTCATTAGCCCTACCAACTGCTTCCATTTTTCTAAGTACAAAGTCCCCTACTTTGAGTGGACGCTTGTGTACTTTTTTGTTGTATGATCTAGTCATTCTCAGGCGATAGATCGAATGGCGCAAGACAGCATTGCCCCTCTTTTCAGGAAGTGAGTCTAATGCCAGGCGCATGGCTTCCCTGTTTGCCTCTTCGTCATATAGCATTACACGAAGAGTCGGCTCGTAGTGTTCTATTGGAAGAACAGCTTCCGCACCGTAAGTTAGGAGGAATGGAGTTTCTCCAGTCGCCCCTTTTTCAGTCGTCCTAATGGCCCAGAGAACATGTGGTAGTTCATCCGCCCATAGGCCGCCTGCTCGTTCAATCTTTTTCTTGAGACCGCCAGATCAGGACTAATGCCTGGCATTTCATGGACTTCGAATGCAAAGATGTCCTTGTATTCTTTCAATAGGTTGTGAAAGTCGTCACCAAGGTTTCTCAGAGCAGTCGTCCCAACTTTGACTGTTCGGTCAGGACGTGAGTCGTCTAAGATCAGGTCCGCATGCTCACCAGCCGGCTGAGGGCGGAACTCATCCGGCCGCTCCTCTGCCAATGATTGCTATTTTCTTGCTTTTCTTGCGGACCCTGTCTGGGACGCCTTTCTTTTTTTGCCGCCTGCTTCTTGAACAGGCGCACTCTCCTTGACATTGTCAAGGTCTGTTTTTTCACCACTTGACCCAGTGGCCATAACAGTGGGCTTGACATCCGAGAGATAGCACTCTCGGGCCATCCTCTGATCTCCCCTTAGGGAGCCGACTGTTCCATTATCCCTCTCAAACTTGAGCAACATAAGAGATGGGATTATAACAGCCTTGGAATTATTCAGGGTTGGTCGACCCAAAATCACGTTGTAGGCCGAGAGTTCCTCTACTACTAGGAACCGGACTACCATGTGTCGTCCTTCCCCTTTTTCGCCCAGGCGAATGGGTAAATCTACTCGTCCCAGTGGGTGGACGACTCCTCCTCCAAACCCTACTAAAGGGTGGGAGGCCGGATGTATGCAGTCAGTCTGATATTTCAGTTTCGACAGACATTTGCTGCTGATGAGATCTGAGGAGCTCCCGGTATCTATGAGGATTCGGCCAACTCTCTGGTTGGCCACTTTACATTCAATAACGAGAGGGTCGTCATGCGGCCCCCTTACCCCTCCTAGATCCTCTTCAGTGATGACAATCTCAGGAAATGTATATTTGGACGGCCGTCCTTGGTGAACGGAATTTACATCTAACCGCCTTATATTATCTTTGTTGCCCCTAATAGTGGGGCCGCCACCTGAGAAGCCGCCTGCAATGGTGTAGACGACTGCATCATCTGTATCGGAGCTGTCGGCTTGTTGATTCTTTTTGGCCGACAGCTTTCTTGAGGAAGTGTTCCCCGTAGATTTTTTGACATAAGTGTCAAGATCACCTTGCTCAGCCAGGCGGTCTAGGTACCGCATGAGACTGATGCAGTCATTGGTGTGATGACCAACGTCATCATGATAAGCACAGATTTTATCTTGGTTCCGGTTGTTTGCAGAACCCTTCATGGGGACCGGCTTCTCAATTGAGATCCGTCCCTTGATTTCTTTTAGGATAAACTGGTTATCCTTGTTAAACGCATACTTTGGGGAGTATGGTTTGAATTCTTTTTTCTTTTTCTGGGCCGGCTGTTTAGAGGAATCAGCCGCCCAGACCTCTTTTCTTTTCTCATCTTTGTTTGACGGCTGTTTCTGTCGTCCTTCTCTTTTGTCGAACCTTTTCCCGTCCGACTGTTTTATCGTACACAGATCAGTCGCCTGTATATAGGCTTCTGCTTCAATCAAGGCCTCTTGAAGAGTCGCCACCCTTTTTCGAACCAAATCAAATTTGAAGGTAGACCCGTCTTTGAGACCTCTAAAAAAGTTGGTATAAGCTACCTCATCCGGTAACCCTTGAATCTGTATTCTCATCAGGTTGAACCGCCTGATGTAAGAGCGAAGCCCCTCCTTCTCGCCCTGCTGAATTGTTCCCAAATCAAGGGTCGTTTTCTTCGCAGGGATGTTCATGGCGAAGTTGGAGGTAAATAAGTAAGCAAGCGTCCTGAAGCTATTTACACAACCAGTCGGCAGGTTGCCGAACCATTGCTGTGCGATTCCTTTGAGAGTCGCTGGGAAACACTTGCACCAAGTGGGATCATCCAACCCTTGAAGGTACATCAGGTTGGTGAATGCCATCAGATGGTCTTCTGGGTTAGTAGTGCCGTCATAGGCGCCTACTAGTACATTTTTCACTTTGGCCGGCTGAGCGGCTTCAGTAATTTCCTTGGAGAAGGCCGACGGCTGTTCACCAAGTCTAAGCAACCGTAGCTGCCAGTCCATAGGTTGGACGTTTTTTGCTGTAGGTCCACCAAATGGAGGTGGCTGCATAAATTATTGTTGTTGCGGCACAAATGGTAAGTTTGGTACCGCCTGGGCACTATGAAAGCCGGACTGACGGGAGGTGCCGCCTGACTGACTCTCATGGTACGACTGAGTATGCCTCATCGAGGCATTTCGCAAACTGTCTTGAAAGTTTGAAGTAGAAGCCGACTCTGACAATCGGTCACTCTTCTTCTAGTCTAGCAGTAGCCGAGAATCTGTGAATGTTTGCTTTGACCCGTCCGCCTGAATATGACGAACCGGTTTCCTATTTCCTGTAGGATAACGGAATTTTGTGAAATCAAGGGCAGGTGGCTCCCGCTTCCTAGATTTAGGATGAGGAGTCGCCTCTCGCCCTTGAACTGGCTTCCTCTTCAGTAAAGTGGAGGGTTTCTTGGCCGACTGCTCCTTGACTGAAGCAGGCGGCTTCTTGTTGATCAACTCTTGAATCTCTCCCTTGAAGTCCCTCATGAAGGTCATGAGTTCGTTCCTTGTGATGGGAGCAGACCCATCATTCGGCTGTTGCCGAGCAGGCGGTGCGCCTGCTGGCTCGCTTCCTGTTTGAAGATGCTCCCGTTCCCTCCTTTCGGTATGACGGGTACGTCGGGCCCTTAGGGTCCCGTCTGGAGCTGTATGAGTTTCAACTTCAAATTCACTTTCGGTGTCATGGTCCGACTGAACTTGAGGGTCGTTTAGGGGACGCCTCTCTTCAGGAGTCGGTACAGACTTGGATGCCATCTCTGAAGTACTCTCCCCACAGACGGCGCCAAATGTTTCGGGGTTTTCTGATGTCCTGCGGGAGAGTTACAATTCCGAGACTGGAACCGGACGCCTGTACCTGCAAAATAACGGAGACTCCTGAGAGCTCCGCCTCCAACGGTCAAGTTAGTACCTGATTAAGGAGTAATTAATGCGGAAATTAAAGTAATAAGGTCTCTCTAGGTGAGAGTGTTTAATGTTGGTAATCTGCTTTGTTAACGAGATCAGCCGGTTATTAGTGTGTTCCGTAACGTTTCTGTTCTGTTCTCCTCCTTAATTAGGATTAATTAAGTATTTATAGTCTTGAGAAGCGTGCCACTCTCTAGGTTTAGGGTAAACCTAGGGCTGACCGGGCCTCTAAACAGGATTGGGCCTTGTTGGCCGGTTTTCCCATTTGGCATGGGTGGACACGTGGCGTGTCTCAATTGGTCCGTAGAGGACGTATCTGTGATTGACACGTGGCAGGCTCCTATTGGCCTACGTGAAGGACACGTGGCGGAACCTGGTAGGTCCACTTGTCAGACAGTGATTGGTGGATAAAAATCCCCTAATCACAAGGGAAAGCCAACATTGTGGCTGATGCATTGTCAAGGAGGCATACTCTTCTTGGAATCATGGAGGCTAAGGTCCTTGGTTTTGAAATTATGAAAGAAGCTTACAAAGATGACCATGAACTTATGGAAATCATTGAAGCTTGCAAACATGGAGTAAATGGTCAATTCGTGATGGTGGATGGTTTTCTTTTCAAAGGAAACAAACTTTGTGTTCCTAAAGGGGCAATTCGAGACTTATTGATAAGGGAAGCTCATGGAGGAGGCCTTGCTGGTCATATGGGTATTCAAAAGACCCTAGAGATCTTGCAAAGTCACTTTTATTGGCCTAAGATGCTAGCTAACGTGCACCAAATTCTAGCTAGATGTTCTACTTGTCAAAGAGCTAAAATGACCTTTCATAGAGGTGAATACAAGTCTTTGCCAATTCCCGAAAGACCTTGGGAGGATTTGAGTATGGATTTCATCATGGCCTTGCCTAGAACATCTCATGGAAAAGATTCAATCATGGTGGTTGTTGATCGGTTTTCGACGATGGCCCATTTCATTGCTTGTAAAAAAATGGATGATGCTTATAACGTGGCTCAACTTTTTTTCAAGGAGGTGGCTAAGTTACATGGTTTGCCTAGAACCATTGTTTCAGATCGTGATACAAAGTTTGTGAACCATTTTTGGAAGTCATTATGGAGGCTCGTGGGTACCAAGCTACTTTTCTCAACTAGCCATCATCCACAAACGGATGGTCAAACGGAGGTGGTGAATAGAGTTCTTGGAACATTGCTTCGTGCCTTAGTGAACAAATGAGGGAAAGATTGGGACCCAAAGCTAGCTCATGCTGAATTTGCTTACAATAGAACTCCAAGTAAAACCACGAAATACTCACCGTTCGAAATTGTTTATGGGGTCAATCCTTATGTTCCTATTGATTACATTGCAATTCCTAAGGACAAATTTGTTCATGGGACAGCCAAGGAGCATGTTGAATTCATGATTAACGTTCATAAAGAAGTTAGGAAGAACATTGAGAAAGCTAACGAGTCCTACAAGAAGCAAGCAAACAAGCACTTGAGCAATGTGAGAAAATTCGAAGTGGGTGATCTTGTTTGGATTTTTCTTCGAAAAAGAAAGGTTCCTTAAGCAACAAAAGCACAAGTTGATGCCAAGGGCAGAGGGTCCTTTTCAAATCATGGAAAGGATCAATGATAATGCATACAAAGTTGATCTTGGAGGGCAATTTGGAGTTTCATCAACTTTCAATGTTGGTGACCTAGCTCCTTATTTAGAAGATGACGAGTTGAGGACAACTCCTTTCGAAGAAGGGGAGGATGATGCAAATCACGAAAGTCCTATTAGTCCTAGTCACAATTTTCATCCAAGTCCAAACACAAGTCCAAGTTACGGTTCATCCGAAGAAGTGATACTTGCGAAATCATTTGAAGACCAAACCTTGGATTCTTTTGCTGCCCATGGTCCGTTTGGTTTTAATCATGTATTTACTTGCTTAATTGCTCATTAAGCACGTTAATTGAAGCATTTTGAACAGCCATTTCAGTTGAGAGGAACTCAAGGAGAAACTTCAATGCATGAATAATGAAAGGGGCGTGAATCTAGGGGGGGTTACAAATGCACCTCCAACGGTTTTCTTGCTGAATTTGTGGCTGTTTGCTTAGCTCATTTACATGCGTTTAATAAGGACGTTAAGGGGCATATGAAGACTAAGAGTTTGCTGCACTTAAACGTAATTTAGGCTTAGTTTCATTTTCGTTGTTTAAAGCTTTAATAAATCAGTTTGCTTCTTTAAGTTAAGCAATGATTGTTAGTTCTTTTAGTTTCTTATAAAAGGCATGTAATGGTAGTTTGTAATAAGAATTTGATCAATGAAAAAGAGCTTTTGCTTGAACTTAAAAACTGATTATTTGTTTGTGAAATAACCGGTTTTTGTACCAAGTTAGACTTGAAGAGATTGAGTGGTCAAGTGAGTAATCCTTCCATACAATTTGAACTTAGTAGGTTGAGTGAGAAATCCTTGCCTTCATATCCTTGTTTGTTAAGTGAGTAATCCTTACAAACCTCCACCTAAATTCTACATAAACGTACCTAAACACCAACCTAAAAACAATCCTTCGCTTAAGCTTGATTCATTAACTTGTTTAAACTAATTTCATCCATTAGTTTTTACATCATTAGGAGACAATGCTTAGTAAAATTTCAGATTGGTTCTTATGTTGATGAGATTTTGTGTGATGTCATTCCTATGGATGCATGTCACGTTTTATTAGGAAGACCATGGAAAAGTGATAGAAAATCAATCCATGATGGTCTAACTAATACCTATACTATCACCAACCAAGGCAGCAAGAAAGTGTTGCATCCCTTACCACCACAAAAAAAGATTCCCCAAACACAATTCCCACCACCACAAACACCACAAAAAGAGCCCAAAAGAAAGGAAATCTTGTTACTTTCTTTCAAAGAATTCGAAAAGACCTTAGAGAAGGAAGATGAGGTGTTTTTGCTGTTGTCTAAGGAGGAGCATGAAGGGTTTGTTCAACAAAACCCTAGGTTGGCCGAATTAGTCAAAGCTTATGAGGATGTTTTTCCTAATGAGTTACCTTTAGGATTACCTCCCATTCGTGGGATAGAACATCAAATTGACCTAATTCCGGGAGCACCCCTTCCTAACAAACCACCTTATAGATGTAATCCCATGGAAACTAAAGAGTTGCAAAAACAAATTGAGGAGTTGATGCAAATGGGTTATGTGAGAGAGTCTATGAGTCCTTGTGATGTTCCTACCTTGTTAGTGCCTAAAAAAGATGGAACGTGGAGGATGTGTATTGATAGTAGGGCTGTGAACAATATAACCATTAAGTATAGGTTTCCCATACCTAGGCTTGATGATATGTTGGATGAGTTGAGTGGGGCTAGAGTGTTTTCAAAAATTGATTTGAGAAGTGGGTATCACCAAATTCGTATGAGGGAGGGTGATGAGTGGAAAACAGCTTTTAAAACCAAGCATGGGTTGTATGAATGGCTTGTTATGCCATTTGGTTTAACAAATGCCCCAAGTACTTTCATGAGGCTTATGAATGAGATGTTGAGACCTTTTT
Organism: Chenopodium quinoa; assembly: GCF_001683475.1. Taxonomy (NCBI): domain Eukaryota; kingdom Viridiplantae; phylum Streptophyta; class Magnoliopsida; order Caryophyllales; family Amaranthaceae; genus Chenopodium; species Chenopodium quinoa. The sequence continues at coordinate 81,588 of NW_018744368.1, forward strand.
TGGGGAGGTTTGTAGTTGTTTACTTAGATGATATTCTCATCTATAGTACAAATGAGGAAGATCATTTGAGGCACTTGGAAGAAATCTTTAGAACTTTGAGGGAGAAAAAATTATACGGGAAGTTGGAGAAGTGTCATTTTTTGCTAACAGAAATTGTTTTTCTTGGTTACATTGTTTCAGGTGATGGAATCAAGGTGGATCCAAGCAAAATAGAAGCCATTGCTTCGTGGCCTATCCCAAAAACCATAACTGAAGTTCGTTCATTTCATGGACTAACCTCTTTCTATAGAAGGTTCATTAAGAACTTTAGTACCCTCATGGCTCCTATCACCGAGTGTACAAAGAAAGGAACCTTCCAATGGAACCCTCAAGCCCAAGAGGCGTTTGAACTAGTGAAAAAAAAAAATGTGTGAGGCACCTGTTTTAGCCTTACTTGATTTCATGAAACCCTTTGAAGTTAAGTGTGATGCAAGTGGGAAGGGAATAGGGGCTGTCCTAATCCAAGAAAAAAAACCCATTGCCTACTTTAGTGAGAAATTGAGCCAAGGGAAATTGAACTATTCCACTTATGACAAAGAATTTTATGCCATGGTTCGAGCCTTAGATCATTGGTCACATTATTTGAGGCCACAACCATTCATCTTGCATTCGGATCATGAGTCTTTGAGGTTCATACATGGCCAAAAAAAATTGAATGCTAGGCATGCTAAGTGGGTAGAATTCCTTCAATCCTTCAATTTTGCTACGAAGTATAAACAAGGAAAAGCCAACATTGTGGCTGATGCTTTGTCAAGGAGGCATACCCTACTTGGAATCATGGAAGCTAAGGTCCTTGGTTTTGAGATCATGAAGGAATCTTACAAGGATGATCTTGAACTTATGGAGATCATTGAGGCGTGCAAGCATGGGGTTAATGGTCAATTCGTGATGGTGGATGGTTTTCTTTTCAAAGGAAACAAACTTTTTGTTCCTAAAGGGGCAATTCTTGACTTATTGATAAGGGAAGCTCATGGAGGGGGCCTTGCTGGTCATATGGGTATTCAAAAGACCCTAGAGATCTTGCAAAGTCACTTTTATTGGCCTAAGATGCTAGCTAACGTGCACCAAATCCTAGCTAGATGTTCTCCTTGTCAAAGGGCTAAAATGACCTTTCATAGAGGTGAATACAAGCCTTTGCCAATTCCCGAAAGACCTTGGGAGGATTTGAGTATGGATTTCATCATGGCCTTGCCTAGAACAGCTCGTGGAAAAGATTCAATCATGGTGGTTGTTGATCGGTTTTCGAAGATGGCCCATTTCATTGCTTGTAAAAAAGTGGATGATGCTTATAACGTGGCTCAACTTTTTTTCAAGGAGGTGGCTAAGTTACATGGTTTGCCTAGAACCATTGTTTCAGATCGTGATACAAAGTTTGTGAGCCATTTTTGGAAGTCATTATGGAGGCTCGTGGGTACCAAGCTGCTTTTTTCAACTAGCCATCATCCACAAACGGATGGTCAAACTGAGGTGGTGAATAGGGTTCTTGGAACATTGCTTCGTGCCTTAGTGAACAAAGGAGGGAAAGATTGGGATCTAAAGCTAGCTCATGCTGAATTTGCTTACAATAGAACTCCAAGTAAAACCACGAAATACTCACCATTCGAAATTGTTTATGGGGTCAATCCTTATGTTCCTATTGATTACATTGCAATTCCTAAGGACAAATTTGTTCATGGGACAGCCAAGGATCATGTTGAGTTCATGATTAATGTTCATAAAGAAGTTAGAAAGAACATTGAGAAAGCTAACGAGTCCTACAAGAAGCAAGCAAACAAACACTTGAGCAATGTGAGAAAATTCGAAGTGGGTGATCTTGTTTGGATTTTTCTTCGAAAAGAAAGGTTCCCTAAGCAACGAAAGAACAAGTTGATGCCAAGGACAGAGGGTCCTTTTCAAATCATGGAAAGGATCAATGATAGTACATACAAAGTTGATCTTGGAGGGCAATTTGGAGTTTCATCAACTTTCAATGTTGGTGATCTAGCTCCTTATTTAGAAGATGACGAGTTGAGGACAACTCCTTTCGAAGAAGGGGAGGATGATGCAAATCACGAAAGTCCTATTAGTCCTAGTCACAAATTTCATCCAAGTCCAAGCACAAGTCCAAGTTACGGTTCGCCCAAAGAAGTAATACTTGCGAAATCATTTGAAGACCAAACCTTGGATTCTTTTGCTGCCCATGGTCCGTTTGGTTTTAATCATGGATTTACTTGCTTAATTGCTCATTAAGCACGATAATTGAAGCATTTTTAACAGCCATTTCAGTTGGAGAGCCGTGGGAATGAAAAGGAACTCAAGGAGAAACTTCAATGCATGAATAATGAAGGAGGCGTGAATCAGAGGGGGGTTACAAATGCACCTCCAACGGTTTTCTTGCTGAATTTGTGGCTGTTTGTTTAGCTCATTTACATGAGTTTAATAAGGAAGTTAAGGGGCATATGAAGACCAAGAGGTTGCTGCACTTAGACGTAATCTTAGGCTTAGTTTCATTTTCGTTGTTTAAAGCTTTAATAAATCAGTTTGCTTCTTTAAGTTAAATAATGTTTGTTAGTTCTTTTAGTTGCTTATAAAAGGCATGTAACTATAGTTTGTAAGCAGATTTTGATCAATGAAAAAGAACTTTTTCTTGAACTTAAAAACTGATTATTTGTTTGTGAAATAACCGGTTTTTGTACCAAGTTAGACTTGAAGAGATTGAGTGGTCAAGTGAGTAATCCTTCCATACAATTTGAACTTAGTAGGTTGAGTGAGAAATCCTTGCCTTCATATCCTTGTTTGTTAAGTGAGTAATCCTTACAAACCTACACTTTTCCAACCCCCAAAACCCACCTAAAATCCTACAAAAACGTACCTAAACACCAACCTTCTCTCAATCCTTTGCTTAAGCTTGATTCTTTAACTTGTTTAAACTAAATTCATCTATTGGTTTTTACATCACTTTCATTTGAATTACTTAGCTTTGTTTGAATGTGTTTTACTTTCATTTGATTTAATTACCTTTGTTAAATGCATTTGACTTTCATTTGATCTAATTAGCTTTGATGAATGCATTTGACTTTCATTTGATTCAAAAATCTTTGTTTGAATGTGTTTGACTTTCATTTGATTCAATTAGCTTTGTAGAATGCATTAGACTTTCATTTGATTCAATTAGCTTTGATTGAATGTGTTTGACTTTCATTTTATTCAATTAGCTTTGTTGAATGCATTTGACTTTCACCTGATTCAAAATTCTTTGTTTGAATGTGTTTGACTTTTATTTGATTCTATTAGCTTTGTAGGATGTATTAGAATTTCATTTGATTCAATTAGTTTTGTTTGAATACGTTTGACTTTCATTTCATGTAATTAGCTTTGTAGAATCCATTTGACTTTCATTTGATAGCTTTGTTGAATGCATTTAACCTTCATTTGAATCAAAAAGCTTTGTTTGAATGAATTTAACTTTTATTTTATTCATTTCGCTTTGTAGAATGCATTTGACTTTCAGTTGATTCAATTAGATTTGTGGAATGCATTTGACTTTCATATGATTCAAAAAGCTATGTTTGAATGTGTTTGACTTTCATTTGAATCAATTAGCTTTGTTTGAATGTGTTTTACTTTCATTTGATTTAATTAGCTTTGTAGAATACATTTGACTTTCGTTTAATTCAATTAGCTTTGATGAATGCATTTGAAATGCATTTGATTCAAAAAACTTTGTTTGAATGTGTTTGACTTTCATTTTATTCAATTAGCTTTGTAGAATGCATTAGACTTTCATTTGATTCAATTAGCTTTGTTTGAATGTGTTTAACTTTCATTTGATTCAATTAGCTTGGTTGAATGCATTTGACTTTCATTTGATTCAAAAAGCTTTGTTTAAATGTGTTTAACTTTCATTTGATTCTATAAGCTTTGTATAATGTAATAGAATTTCATTTGATTCAATTAGCTTTATTTGAATATGTTTGGTTTTCATTTCATTCAATGAGCCTTGTAGAATCCATTTGACTTTCATTTGATTCAATTAGCTTTGTAGAATGCATTAGACTTTCATTTGATTTAATTAGCTTTGTTTGAATGAGTTTGACTTTCATTTGATTCAATTAGCTTTGTAGAATGCATTTAACTTTCATTTGATTCAATTAGCTTTGTTAAATGCATTTGCCTTTCATATGATTCAAAAAGCTTTGTTTGAATGTGTTTGACTTATATTTGATTCAATTAGTTTTGTAGAATGCATTAGACTTTAGCTAAGGAATCATAGCCGGGCCGGAACTCTTGATCTATCAATAAGAAGGTTCGAACTCAATCAGCAGGGACTGATAGTCATCATCAAGGCTCATTGAATGAAATGAAAACCAAACATATTCAAATAAAGCTAATTGAATCAAATGAAATTCTATTACATTATACAAAGCTTATAGAATCAAATGAAAGTTAAACACATTTAAACAAAGCTTTTTGAATCAAATGAAAATCAAATGCATTTAACCAAGCTAATTGAATCAAATTAAAGTTAAACACATTCAAACAAAGCTAATTGAATCAAATGAAAGTCTAATGCATTCTACAAAGCTAATTGATTAAAATGAAAGTCAAACACATTCAAACAAAGCTTTTTGAATCAAATGAAATTCAAATGCATTCATCAAAGCTAATTGAATCAAATGAAAGTCAAATGCAATCTACAAAGCTAATTAAATCAAATGAAAGTAAAACACATTCAAACAAAGCTAATTGATTCAAATGAAAGTCAAACACATTCAAACAAAGCTTTTTGAATCATATGAAAGTCAAATGCATTCCACAAAGCTAATTGAATCAAATGAAAGTCAAATGCATTCTACAAAGTAAAATGAATAAAATAAAAGTCAAATTCATTCAAACAAAGCTTTTTGAATCAAATGAAGGTCAAATGCATTTAACAAAGCTATCAAATGAAAGTCAAATGGATTCTACAAAGCTAATTAAATGAAATGAATATCAAACGTATTCAAACAAAGCTAATTGAATCAAATGAAATTGTAATACATTCTACAAAGCTAATAGAATCAAATAAAAGTCAAACACATTCAAACAAAGCATTTTGAATCAAATGAAAGTCAAATGCATTCAACAAAGCTAATTGAATAAAATGAAAGTCAAACACATTGCAAAGCTAATTGAATCAAATGAAAGTTTAATGCATTCTACAAAGCTAATTACATGAAATGAAAGTCAAACGTATTTAAACAAAGCTAATTGAATCAAATGAAATTCTATTACATTATACAAAGCTTATAGAATCAAATGAAAGTTAAACACATTTAAACAAAGCTTTTTGAATCAAACGAAAGTCAAATGCATTCAACCATGCTAATTGAATCAAATGAAAGTTAAACACATTCAAACAAAGCTAATTGAATCAAATGAAAGTCTAATGCATTCTACAAAGCTAATTGAATAAAATGAAAGTCAAACACATTCAAACAAAGCTTTTTGAATCAAATGCATTTCAAATACATTCATCAAAGCTAATTGAATCAAACGAAAGTCAAATGCATTCTACAAAGCTAATTAAATCAAATGAAAGTAAAACACATTCAAACAAAGCTAATTGATTCAAATGAAAGTCAAACACATTCAAACATAGCTTTTTGAATCATATGAAAGTCAAATGCATTCATCAAAGCTAATTAGATCAAATGAAAGTCAAATGCATTTAACAAAGCTAATTAAATCAAATGAAAGTGAAACACATTCAAACAAAGCTAATTCATTCAAATGAAAGTCAAACACATTCAAACAAAGCTTTTTTGAATCATATGAAAGTCAAATGCATTCCACAAAGCTAATTGAATCAAATGAAAGTCAAACAAATTCAAACTAAGCTAATTGAATAAAATGAAAGTCTAATGCTTTCTACAAAACTAATTGAATCAAATAAAGTCAAACACATTCAAACAAACCTTTTTGAATCAAATGAAAGTCAAATGCATTCATCAAAGCTAATTGAATCAAATGAAAGTCAAATGCATTCTACAAAGCTAATTAAATCAAATGAAAGTAAAACACATTCAAACAAAGCTAATTGATTCAAATAAAAGTCAAACACATTGAAACAAAGCTTTTTGAATCATATGAAAGTCAAATGCATTTCACAAAGCTAATTGAGTTAAATGAAAGTCAAAGGCATTCTACAAAGTTTATTGAATCAATTGAAAGTGAAATGCATTCAAACAAAGCCAATTGAATCAAATGAAAGTCAAATACATTCAAACAAAGCTAATTAAATCAAATTAAAGTCTAATGCATTCTACAAAGCTAATTAAATCAAATGAAAGTCAAACACATTCAAACAAAACGTTTTGAATCAAATGAAAGTCAAACAGATTCAAACAAAGCTTTTTGAATCAAATGAAAGTCAAATGCATTCAACAAAGCTGATTGAATCAAATGAAAGTCAAATGCATTTTTAAAAAGCTAATTGAATCAAATGAAAGTCAAATGCATTTTTAAAAAGCTAATTGAATCAAATGAAAGTCAAACACATTCAAACAAATCTAATTGAATTAAATGAAAGTCTAATGCATTCTACAAAACTAATTGAATCAAATAAAAGTCAAACACATTCAAACAAAGCTTTTTGAATCATATGAAAGTCAAATGCATTCAACAAAGCTAATTGAATCAAATGAAAGTTAAATGCATTCTACAAAGCTAATTGAATCAAATGAAAGTCAAACTCATTCAAACAAAGCTAATTAAATCAAATGAAAGTCTAATGCATTCTACAAAGCTAATTGAATCAAATGAAAGTCAAATGGATTCTACAAGGCTCATTGAATGAAATGAAAACCAAACATATTCAAATAAGGCTAATTGAATCAAATGAAATTCTATTACATTATACAAAGCTTATAGAATCAAATGAAAGTTAAACACATTTAAACAAAGCTTTTTGAATTAAATGAAAGTCAAATGCATTTAACCAAGCTAATTGAATCGAATGAAAGTTAAATACATTCAAACAAAGCTAATTGAATCAAATGAAAGTCTAATGCATTCTACAAAAACTAATTGAATAAAATGAAAGTCAAACACATTCAAACAAAGCTTTTTGAATCAAATGCATTTCAAATGCATTCATCAAAGCTAATTGAATCAAACGAAAGTCAAATGCATTCTACAAAGCTAATTAAATCAAATGAAAGTCAAACACATTCAAACAAAGCTTTTTGAATCAAATGAAATTCAAATGCATTCATCAAAGCTAATTGAATCAAACGAAAGTCAAATGCATTCTACAAAGCTAATTAAATCAAATGAAAGTAAAACACATTCAAACAAAGCTAATTGATTCAAATGAAAGTCAAACACATTCAAACATAGCTTTTTGAATCATATGAAAGTCAAATGCATTCCACAAATCTAATTGAGTCAAATGAAAGTCAAATGCATTCTACAAAGCAAAATGAATAAAATAAAGTAAAATTCATTCAAACAAAGCTTTTTGAATCAAATGAAGGTCAAATGCATTCAACAAAGCTATCAAATGAAAGTCAAATGGATTCTACAAAGCTAATTAAATGAAATGAATATCAAACGTATTCAAACAAAGCTAATTGAATCAAATGAAATTGTAATACATTCTACAAAGCTAATAGAATCAAATAAAAGTCAAACACATTCAAACAAAGCATTTTGAATCAAATGAAAGTCAAATGCATTCAACAAAGCTAATTGAATAAAATGAAAGTCAAACACATTGCAAAGCTAATTGAATCAAATGAAAGTCTAATGCATTCTACAAAGCTAATTACATGAAATGAAAGTCAAACGTATTTAAACAAAGCTAATTGAATCAAATGAAATTCTATTACATTATACAAAGCTTATAGAATCAAATGAAAGTTAAACACATTAAAACAAAGCTTTTTCAATCAAACGAAAGTCAAATGCATTCAACCATGCTAATTGAATCAAATGAAAGTTAAACACATTCAAACAAAGCTAATTGAATCAAATGAAAGTCTAATGCATTCTACAAAGCTAATTGAATAAAATGAAAGTCAAACACATTCAAACAAAGCTTTTTGAATCAAATGCATTTCAAATGCATTCATCAAAGCTAATTGAATCAAACGAAAGTCAAATGCATTCTACAAAGCTAATTAAATCAAATGAAAGTAAAACACATTCAAACAAAGCTAATTGATTCAAATGAAAGTCAAACACATTCAAACATAGCTTTTTGAATCATATGAAAGTCAAATGCATTCATCAAAGCTAATTAGATCAAATGAAAGTCAAATGCATTTAACAAAGCTAATTAAATCAAATGAAAGTGAAACACATTCAAACAAAGCTAATTAATTCAAATGAAAGTCAAACACATTCAAACAAAGCTTTTTTGAATCATATGAAAGTCAAATGCATTCCACAAAGCTAATTGAATCAAATGAAAGTCAAACAAATTCAAACTAAGCTAATTGAATCAAATGAAAGTCTAATGCTTTCTACAAAACTAATTGAATCAAATAAAGTCAAACACATTCAAACAAACCTTTTTGAATCAAATGAAAGTCAAATGCATTCATCAAAGCTAATTGAATCAAATGAAAGTCAAATGCATTCTACAAAGCTAATTAAATCAAATGAAAGTAAAACACATTCAATTAAAGCTAATTGATTCAAATAAAAGTCAAACACATTGAAACAAAGCTTTTTGAATCATATGAAAGTCAAATGCATTTCACAAAGCTAATTGAATTAAATGAAAGTCAAAGGCACTCTACAAAGTTTATTAAATCAATTGAAAGTGAAATGCATTCAAACAAAGCTAATTGAATTAATTGAAAGTCAAATACATTCAAACAAAGCTAATTAAATCAAATTAAAGTCTAATGCATTCTACAAAGCTAATTAAATCAAATGAAAGTCAAACACATTCAAACAAAACGTTTTGAATCAAATGAAAGTCAAACAGATTCAAACAAAGCTTTTTGAATCAAATGAAAGTCAAACGCATTCAACAAAGCTGATTGAATCAAATGAAAGTCAAATGCATTTTTAAAAAGCTAATTGAATCAAATGAAATTCAAATGCATTTTTAAAAAGCTAATTGAATCAAATGAAAGTCAAACACATTCAAACAAATCTAATTGAATTAAATGAAAGTCTAATGCATTCTACAAAACTAATTGAATCAAATAAAAGTCAAACACATTCAAACAAAGCTTTTTGAATCATATGAAAGTCAAATGCATTCAACAAAGCTAATTGAATCAAATGAAAGTTAAATGCATTCTACAAAGCTAATTGAATTAAATGAAAGTCAAACTCATTTAAACAAAGCTAATTAAATCAAATGAAAGTCTAATGCATTCTACAAAGCTAATTGAATCAAATGAAAGTCAAATGGATTCTACAAGGCTCATTGAATGAAATGAAAACCAAACATATTCAAATAAAGCTAATTGAATCAAATGAAATTCTATTACATTATAAAAAGCTTATAGAATCAAATGAAAGTTAAACACATTTAAACAAAGCTTTTTGAATCAAATGAAAGTCAAATGCATTCAACCAAGCTAATTGAATCAAATGAAAGTCAAACACATTCAAACAAAGCTAATTGAATCAAATGAAAGTCTAATGCATTCTACAAAGCTAATTGATTAAAATGAAAGTCAAACACATTCAAACAATGCTTTTTGAATCAAATGAAATTCAAATGCATTCATCAAAGCTAATTGAATCAAATGAAAGTCAAATGCAATCTACAAAGCTAATTAAATCAAATGAAAGTAAAACACATTTAAACAAAGCTAATTGATTCAAATGAAAGTCAAACACATTCAAACAAAGCTTTTTGAATCATATGAAAGTCAAATGCATTCCACAAAGCTAATTGAATCAAATGAAAGTCAAACAAATTCAAACTAAGCTAATTGAATCAAATGAAAGTCTAATGCTTTCTACAAAGCTAATTGAATCAAAAAAAGTCAAAACACATTCAAACAAACCTTTTTGAATCAAATGAAAGTCAAATGCATTCATCAAAGCTAATTGAATCAAATGAAAGTCAAATGCATTCTACAAAGCTAATTAAATCAAATGAAAGTAAAACACATTCAAACAAAGCTAATTGATTCAAAGTCAAACACATTCAAACAAAGCTTTTTGAATCATATGAAAGTCAAATGCATTCCACAAAACTAATTGAATTAAATGAAAGTCAAAGGTGATTAGGGGATTTTTATCCACCAATCACCGTCTGACAAGTGGACCAACCAGGTTCTGCCACGTGTCCTTCACGAAGGCCAATAGGAGCCTGCCACGTGTCAATCACAGATACGTCCTCTACGGACCAATCGAGGTACGCCACGTGTCCACCCATGCCAAATGGGAAAACCGGCCAACAAGGCCCAATCCTGTCTAGAGGCCCGGTCAGCCCTAGGTTTACCCTAAACCTAGAGAGTGGCACGCTTCTCAAGGCTATAAATACTTAATTAATCCTCATTAATTAAGCAATCAAGAAATCAAGAGAAGAACAGAAACATTACGGAACACTAATAACCGGCTAATCTCGCTAACAAAGCAGATTACCAACATTAAACACTCTCACCTAGAGAGGTCTTATTACTTTAATTTCCGTATTAATTACTCCTTAATCAGGTACTAACTTGACCGTTGGAGGCGGAGCTCTCAGGAGTCTCCGTTATTTTGCAGGTACAGGCGTCCGGTTCCAGTCTCGGAATTGTAACTCTCCCGCAGGACATCAGAAAACCCCGAAACATTTGGCGCCGTCTGTGGGGAGAGTACTTCAGAGATGGCATCCAAGTCTGTACCGACTCCTGAAGAGAGGCGTCCCCTAGACGACCCTCAAGTTCAGTCGGACCATGATACCGAAAGTGAATTTGAAGTGGAAACTCATACAGCTCCAGACGGGACCCTAAGGGCCCGACGTACCCGTCATACCGAAAGGAGGGAACGGGAGCATCTTCAAACAGGAAGCGAGCCAGCAGGCGCACCGCCTGCTCGGCAACAGCCGACTGATGGGTCTGCTCCCATCACAAGGAACGAACTCATGACCTTTATGAGGGACTTCAAGGGAGAGATTCAAGAGTTGATCAACAAAAAGCCACCTGCTTCAGTCAAAGAGCAGTCGGCCAAAAAACCTTCCACTTCACTGAAGAGGAAGCCAGTTCAAGGGCGAGAGGCGACTCCTCATCCTAAATCCAAGAAGCGCGAGCCACTTGCTCTTGATTTCACAAAACTCCGTTATCCTACGGGAAATAGGAAACCGGTTCGTCATATTCAGGCGGACGGGTCAAAGCAAACGTTCACAGATGCTCGGCTACTGCTAGAGCAGAAGAAGAGTGACCGATTGTCAGAGTCGGCTTCTACTTCAAATTTTCAAGACAGTTTGCGAAATGCCTCGATGAGGCATACTCAGTCGTACCATGAGAGTCAGTCAGGCGGCACCTCCCGTCAGTCCGGCTTTCATAGTGCCCAGGCGGTACCAAACTTACCATTTGTGCCGCAACAACAGTATTTTATGCAGCCACCTCCATTTGGTGGACCTGCAGCAAAAAACGTCCAACCTATGGACTGGCAGCTACGGCTGCTTAGACTTGGTGAATAGCCGTCGGCCTTCTCCAAGGAAATTACTGAAGCCGCTCAGCCGGCCAAAGTAAAAAATGTACTAGTAGGCGCCTATGACGGCACTACTAATCCAGAAGACCATCTGATGGCATTCACCAACCTGATGTACCTTCAAGGGTTGGATGATCCCACTTGGTGCAAGTGTTTCCCAGCGACTCTCAAAGGAATCGCACAGCAATGGTTCGGCAACCTGCCGACTGGTTGTGTAAACAGCTTCAGGACGCTTGCTTACTTATTTGCCTCCAACTTCGCTATGAACATCCCTGCGAAGAAAACGACCCTTGATTTGGGAACAATTCAGCAGGGCGAGAAGGAGGGGCTTCGTTCTTACATCAGGCGGTTCAACCTGATGAGAATACAGATTCAAGGATTACCGGATGAGGTAGCTTATACTGACTTTTTTAGAGGTCTCAAAGACGGGTCTACCTTCAAATTTGATTTAGTTCGAAAAAGGGTGGCGACTCTTCAAGAGCCTTGATTGAAGCAGAAGCCTATATACAGGCGACTGATCTGTGTACGATAAAACAGTCGGACGGGAAAAGGTTCGACAAAAGAGAAGGACGACAGAAACAGTCGTCTAACAAAGATGAGAAAAGAAAAGAGGTCTGGGCGGTTGATTCCTCTAAACAGCCAGCTTAGAAAAAGAAAAAAGAATTCAAACCATACTCCCCAAAGTATGTGTTTAACAAGGATAACCAGTTTATCCTAAAAGAAATAAAGGGACGGTTCTCAATTGAGAAGCCGGTCCCCATGAAGGGTTCTGCAAACAACCGGAACCAAGACAAAATCTGTGCTTATCATGATGACGTTGGTCATCACACCAATGACTGCATCAGTCTCATGCGGTACCTAGACCGCTTGGCTGAGCAAGGTGATCTTGACACTTATGTCAAGAAATCTACGGGGAACACTTCCTCAAAAAAGCAGTCGGCCAAAAAGAATCAACAGGCCGACAGTTCCGATACAGATGATGCAGTCGTTTACACCATTGCAGGCGGCTTCTCAGGAGGCGGCCCCACTATTAGGGGCAACAAAGATAATATAAGGCGGTTAGATGTAAATTCCGTTCACCAAGAACGGTCGTCCAAATATACATTTCCTGAGATTGTCATCACTGAAGAGGATCTAGGAGGGGTAAGGGGGCCGCATGACGACCCTCTCGTTATTGAATGTAAAGTGGCCAACCAGAGAGTTGGCCGAATCCTCATAGATATCGGGAGCTCCTCAGATCTCATCAGCAGCAAATGTCTGTCAAAACTGAAATATCAGACGGACTGCATACATCCGGCCTCCCACCCTTTAATAGGGTTTGGAGGAGGAGTCGTCCACCCACTGGGACGAGTAGATTTACCCATTCGCCTGGGCGAAAAAGGGGAAGGACGAAACATGGTAGTCCGGTTCCTAGTAGTAGAGGAACTCTCGGCCTACAACATGATTCTGGGTCGACCAACCCTGAATAATTCCAAGGCTGTTATAATCCCGTCTCTTATGCTGCTCAAGTTTGAGAGGGATAATGGAACAGTCGGCTCCCTAAGGGGAGATCAGAGGATGGCCCGAGAATGCTATCTCTCGGATGTCAAACCCACTGTTATGGCCACAGGGTCAAGTGGAGAAAAAACAGACCTTGACAATGTCAAGGAGAGTGCGCCTGTTCAAGAAACAGGCGACAAAAAGAGAAAGGCGTCCCAGACAGAGTCTGCAAGAAAAGCAAGAAAATAGCAATCATTGGCAGAGGAGCGGCCGGATGAGTTCCGTCCTCAGCCGGCTGGTGAGCATGCGGACCTGATCTTAGACGACTCACGTCCTGACCGAACAGTCAAAGTTGGGACGACTGCTCTGAGAAACCTTGGTGACGACTTTCACAACCTATTGAAAGAATACAAGGACATCTTTGCATTTGAAGTCCATGAAATGCCAGGCATTAGTCCTGATCTGGCAGTACATAAACTCGCTGTGGATCCGAAAAAGAAGCCGGTACGGCAAAAGAAGCGGAACCATGGCGAAGAAAGAAGTCAGGCGGCAGCCGCCGAAGTTAAAAAATTACTTGATGCAGGTTCATTCGGCAATGTTACTTCCCAGACTGGGTTGCAAATGTGGTGCTTGTTTAAAAAGCCGAATGACACCTGGCGAATGTGTGTAGACTACACAGACTTGAACAAGGCGTGCCCAAAGACAGTTACCCTCTGCCTAAAATTGATAACCTGGTCGACTCAACAGCCGGCCATGCCTTGATGAGTTTTATGGACGCCTATTCTGGTTTCCATCAAATTCCTTTATGGAAGAAAGATCAGGAGAAAGACGGCCTTCGTCACTGATCAGGGATTATACTGTTACACGGTCATGCCGTTTGGTCTTAAGAATGCCCCGGCTACCTTCCAACGAATGATAAACACAGTGTTCTTTGATCAGATTGGGAGAAACGTCGAGGCATATATTGATGATATGATTGTCAAGACTAAACTTCAGAAAGATCATCTGACGGACCTCCGAGAAACTTTCGCCACACTCAGGCGGCACCATGTCATGCTCAATCCCAAGAAATGTGTATTTGGAGTTGAGTCTGGGAAATTTCTCGGATTCCTTATCAATCAGAGAGGAATAGAGGCGAACCCTGAGAAGGTACATGCGGTCATTGACATGTAGTCGCCTCGTACCATCCGAGAGGTTCAGAAGTTAACAGGTTGTCTGGCGGCCTTGGGGAGATTCCTAAGCCGATCAGGCGACAAATGCCTATACTTTTTCCAGGCAATTAAGAAAAAGGCAAGGTTTGAATGGGGGCCGGATGCTGAGGCCGCCTTCCAGAAGTTAAAAGTTCACTTGCATTCCTTGCCGAGGCTGGTCAGCCCTTTGCCAAAGAGGATCTCTACATGTACCTGGCCGTCTCTGATCATGCGTTAAGCGCTGTGCTCCTTGCTGAAAGGGACGGCTGTCAGCTCCCGGTCTACTTTGTCAGTCACGTACTGAAAAATGCCGAGTTGAGGTATCCCCTAGTGGAGAAATTTGGTCTTGCACTCTTCATGGCTATTAAAAAATTGAAGCCCTACTTTTTGGCACATGCAGTCGTCGTGTATACTGACCAACCAATCAAGCGGCCCCTTACCATCATGGAGTCGTCAGGACGAATGATCAAATGGGCCATAGAAATACAGAGCCTCGAAATTACTTTCGAGCCTAGAAAAGCAGTGAAGGGGCAAGCCTTTGCTGACTTTATTGTAGAGATGACTCGTCCTCCTGACTCTCAAGTTCCAGACCAAGTCTGGAAGGTATATGTGGACGGAAGCTCTACTTCAAATGGTTTGTGGAGCAGGCGTCGTATGTCAATCTCCAGAGGGCGACAGGTTCGAGTATGCTCTATGCTTCAGTTTTCAGGCTTCAAACAATGAGGCAGAATATGAAGCTTTACTAGCCGGGATCCGCATGTGCAAGGCGGCAGGGGCAAGAAAAATAGACGCCTGTTCTGATTCACAATTGATAGTGAGTCAGTACAATGGCGAATACGAAGCAACCCATCGGCCATGATCAAGTATTTACAGGCGTCCGACAAGCAGTCGGCTCCCTTGAGGATTTCCATCTGATCCAAGTGCGAGGTCAGAAAAACAACCAGGCAGATGCACTGTCAAAATTAGCATCATTCGCCTCCTCCGATACTCCTCGAACTGTTTTTTGGAAGTAATGGAGAAGAGAAGCATCGAGGAAAACCCTATTGGAATCCTAGACAGAAGCTCAACCTGGATGGATTCAATCAGGGCATATCTGACAAACGGTACACTGCCGGATGATCCTCAACAGGCGGCAGCACTGAAAAAACGAGCTCCTGTTTTGAAATGATACAGGGAGAACTTCACAAGAGGGGGTACCTTCAACCCTTCTTAAAGTGTGTTACTCCTGAAAAGGGACGAGAGATACTAGATGATCTTCACTCTGGTTACTGTGCTTCTCATATAGGTGGTAGGATGCTTGCTCAAAGGGCAAGGCGGCAGGGCTACTTTTGGCTACTTTGGAAGCAGATGCAATGGAGATGGTGAAAAAATGTGACAAGTGCAAAGGTTTGGCAAATTAATTCACCGTCCGGCTACTGACCTCACTACCATTCACAGCCCATACCGTTTGCTAAGTGGGGCATGGACATTCTGGGTCCATATACGCCTGCTACAGGCGGCAGAAGGTATATACTTGTTGCCGTTGACTACTTCACTAAATGGGTAGAGGCGGAGCTGTAAAGGGAATCAAGACGAAAGATGTAATTTCATTCATTTGGAAAAACGTCATCACTCGGTTCGGGGTTCCCATGTCTATGGTTTTTGATAATGGTCCCCAATTTGAGACGCCTGTTCTCAAAAGCTGGTTGGGGACCAAGGAATTGCACACTACTTTGCATCTGTCGCCGTCCACAAGCAAACGGCCAGGTAGAAGCCTTTAATAAAATCATCTCAGACGGTCTCAAGAAAAAGATTGAACGAGCAGGCGGCCTATGGGCGGATGAACTACCACATGTTCTCTGGGCCATTAGGACGACTGAAAAAGGGGCGACTGGAGAAACTCCATTCCTCCTAACTTATGGTGCGGAAGCTGTTCTTCCAATAGAACACTACGAGCCGACTCTTCGAGTAATGCTGTATGACGAAGAGGCAAACTGGGAAGCCATGCGCCTGGCATTAGACTCACTTCCTGAAAAGAGGGGCAATGCTGTTTTGCGCCATGAGATCTATC
Source organism: Chenopodium quinoa (assembly GCF_001683475.1). NCBI lineage: Eukaryota > Viridiplantae > Streptophyta > Magnoliopsida > Caryophyllales > Amaranthaceae > Chenopodium > Chenopodium quinoa. Next base: position 97,974 of record NW_018744368.1, read on the forward strand.
GCCTGAGAATGACTAGATCATACAACAAAAAAGTACACAGGCGTCCACTCAAAGTAGGGGACTTTGTACTTAGAAAAATGGAAGCAGTTGGTAGGGCTAATGAGTCTGGCAAACTAACTCCCAACTGGAAGGACCCTACCGAATCTATGAGGAAGTCAGGGACGGTACCTACCGTCTGGAAACACCAGACGGACAACCGTTGCCTCGAACTTGGAATGTAGATAACCTTAAAAAATTTTCTTCTGAAAGATGTAAAGTAAAGAGCTACTTAATAAAGTTTGCACTTACTATTCAATTTTTGTATTACGAGGGGCATGCCGTCTGTACCTTTACAGTCGGCTACTCTCCATTGAGTTTTTCACTCTATCTTCAGAGGGGCATGCCGTCTGTACCTTTACAGTCGGCTACTCTCCATTGAGTTTTTCACTCAATCTTCAGAGGGCATGCCGTCTGTTCCTTTACAGTCGGCTACTCTCCATTGAGTATTTTACT